>NC_089749.1:20147661-20160161 GCF_040412425.1 Macrobrachium rosenbergii | reverse complement strand
TTTAGCTTCATTTAAACCAAACACCTTTATTAGATAAGTCTCATAGCTCCGTGCATTGTCTTAAATAACGGTTATACCTTAATTTTCCATCGTTCCGTAATGCTACTGGGAAAGGATTCATTGCCTAGATCCAGATGTTTACCAGATTCAGGGGATACAATCTGATCAACAGAATACTATCTAGATCAAGGGGATACTGCCACGGGATAGTCTGCATTCACGATATATTACCGAGATCCAGGGTATAAACTCTGTATCAAGGAGAGACTGCCAAGGTACCGAAGATATTGCTTGAATCCAAGAGATACCACAGAGACCCAAAACTTATACTATGGTTACTCTGCCGCGAGGGTTGAAGCAAGATTTGTGCCATCTACAAGCAATGCTAAACTTATCATTTTAATGGAGAATGCAATGAAAAAATGAAGCTAACTGATGACTAGACTGAATAAAATAACTCTGAAAGTAACAAAATCGTTATAAGTATAAATCGATTTTAATGGTTACTGTTCTGAGTCATTCTTCAGGCATAACAAAGGGAAACGGGGCAAGGCATTGCCACATTCCTTGTCTTAGCTTAAGGATGGGTACTGAATAAGCTGCTCCTGTCACTAAGGAAACGTAAACCCTTTGTTAGACAGCATGAATGGTTAAGGATCTTCACCAAGAGTCCGTCATAGTAAAGCAACAGATATTATTCAAAATGTATCAAAATTGTCTGAAGTTGCCATATTTGATATTAAATGGTTTACTCATTCCTTGATTAGAAATAAACAGAATTAAGTGGACAGTGTTGTTTCGCCTCTGAGAAAATGATAAAAGAATTGAACGCAGTAGTAAATAAATCCAGGATTTCATCTCTAAAGACTTAAATGAAAAAATAAATGCTACTGCATTTCATAATTTGAGACACTGAGATGTCAACATAAAAACCTAAAATCATTCTTACTTTCTATATTGCTATTTTAAAACATCTGTAATGATGAGATGAATAAATTAATTGTTTTAAAATTTGAATTTTATAAAAAATTGGCGAGGATTCAGTAGACGTATGAGACCGGAATTTACGGTAAAAGCAATACATATCCTCCTCATTAGCAGTCTTGAAAAGCTTATTATCAAAGGTCCTTGTGCCTTTTGGTTTATGATTCCCAAAGAAGAAGAATCGGACAACTTTAGGGCTACAGAGATCTTAAAGGTGTTGTAGGCAGCGCGAGTCTTCGGTCCTTACCGCAAAATAAACTTAACAACTTGATATTGGTTCAGACGACACCATTTAAATTTGTCGAATTTAAACAGTTCATCAACACCTTAAAAGTTAACTACCTTTCAATATCTTCCTTCAGATGAGGCCCCTCGTCGAAATCCTGTTTCATTTCGCCCTCAGACAGAAGCTCGTCCAGAACATCGTCGCGAATGGTAAGATCGTCTTCCCAGATGATCCTTAGGGCGACAGAGTCTACGGAGGCTGATGCTTGCCATATCCTATGATGAATTTTTAATTCTGATTTTCTTCATCATGAGCTGTCATCATAACAACAATGATCATCCTCGCAGTAATCCTTATGAACTTTGCTTTTATGTTTTATTTTATTATTTTGTTCACATTATTCGGTACATGGGTAATTTTTGAACTTGTTCCTTCTGCCCGATTTGAAATTCTATTGGTCAAAACGAGTATATGATGAGAAATACAAAATTACTCTAAAGATCAATGGGCAGTAACATACAACTGAAACATCAACGGATAGAGAGGAATAAGTAATATCTGGTTTAATCGAAATAAGGCGTAAGCAACAGCTGGGCTTTGACAAAATCCCAGTATTATAGTTTTCTCATCTTCTGTTTTACCAAAACCCACAACTCTTCCAATTACAAACATCAACTCATCACTAAATCTTTACATACTTATTTTACCCACTCTTCTCGCTCTTGGAAAACCCAGTCTTCTAACATCAACTATTCATAAAGATATATAACTTATTTTTTCCGTCGTCTCTAAGAAAACTCATTCTACAAAGATTTCATAAAAATTAACTTCAGTGTTCCCCCCTTATTTGCTCATTCAAAAGTTAACTCTAGAAAGAAGCACAGCTTTTCATTAAGATGTGATTTCAATTTCTCCTCACTAACTGAAAAACTCACTCTAAAAAGAAAACCTCGGAAGGAGGAAACTTAAAACCATGCACCCCTGAAAAACTCACCATTCCAGCGGCAGGAAAAGGCAGTCACGCTGACCTAATTCAGCTCTGACCAAAAATATTTGCTCAGGTAAACCTTGGGAAGCAGCCTCGTCTACCCTCAGGGTACAGGAACTCTCCTGGCACTGTAAACACATTTAATTCAAATTTCACAAAGAATGTTGCCTTATGTATGATTAAAGAACAGTGAACATTTTACTTAATATATGACTAAAAAACGGTGGATAATTTACCTAATATATGATTAAAAAAAAGGTGAACAATTTAACTAATATGTGACTAAAAAATGGTGTATACTTTCCTTAGTATATGATTTTAAAAGATGAACACTACCTACTGCATGATTAAAAATAGGGGAATGATTTACCTAATATATGGCTAAAAAGGGTGAATACTTTACCTAACACACCGCTAAAAAAGGTGAATACCAAATACCAATATAGTCTTCGAAAGGCATTTTCATTCTTACAGGGCAACATAAATTCCTGAACTAGCCCAGACCTGGCCGAAGTCGTTAGGTATAAGAGTGGAACCAACTTCAAAGGATGCAAGGTGAAAAGATTGCAAGAATGAAAGCAGAAGCAGGAGAAGAGCCAACCAGAAGAAATTTCATGTTAATATTGTATCAATGATTTTTGCTTCTCCTGATACAGCATCTCTCATATAGCATCCTATATTAGCAATTTTAAGATTAGTCTCCAAAATCTCTGGACTGGAATGTGAGAATGTATTTTTTCCACCAGATTATCATGAGAGAAAAATAAAAGCCTAGTAAGTTTTATACATAGAGCTATAAAATAACCATGTTTATTTATTAATTTCTTTGACGAATAGAGTTGTACAAAGAATTTTCGCGTTTTCTATCGTTTAACTATATTACCTGCAAATATAAAGCTATTAAATAAAAATTAGCAATCAAGTTTAAGAAAAAGGTTGCAAATTCAACCAAGCATAAAATTACCCACAAGATACTTTTAATCTTTGATATGAAATAGAAAAATGTTTTGAAAATATACCATAAGACCGTAATGACTCCTTTTGAAATACACGTATTAGGCTATAGGATATATTTTCCATGAAGATAAAAATTTTGGTTAACCAAAAAATCAAAACATACTAAATGATATCACCACTACCTCGACCACACTTATAATTCAAGGTGATACAAATATAATTCACTTTCGCCCAACCATACATCAATATCTGCAACAAAATCAACCGCCGTTCGACATGTACAGTACAACTAAATGAAGACTGTGCAACTATAATCTATTTTCTCAGAGACAAACACCAACATTCGTGATAAACCAAGAAGGTTTTCAAAATACACAAATAATTGTGAGCAAGACGTCTTGAAGAGGAGCTTAATAATAATAATAATAATAATAATAATAATAATAATAATAATAATAATAATAATAATAATAATATAATAATAATAATAATAATAATAATAATAATAATAATAATAATAATAATAATACAAACACTGAAAATTATAAATATAAACTTAAATTTAAATACTTTCCTGCTGAAGGCAGAGTTATCTATATTTAAGCTCGGTTTTAGTTTCTCTATGTAATGTAGATAACTCTGCCTTCAGCAGGAAAGTACTTTAATTTAAGATCATTCTTATGATTTTCAGTATGTTGCATGTATTGATTTTATGTTTTTGGGTATAAATGTGATTGTTTAATTTTCACAGAACATAATAATAATAATAATAATAATAATAATAATAATAATAATAATAATAATAATAATAAGAAGAAGAAGAAGAAGAAGAAGAAGAAGAAGAAGAAGAAGAAGAAAATCCTCTTGTTTCATGAATTATAACCCTACAAATCAAAAGGCGCAGACCATTAGTTAATCATACGCATAAAACTCCACTTTCTCGTATCCCTTCTCCACAGATCAAACTTTCACAGAAGTGAACGTGTTTTACCCACCGTCATGCCGTCCCAACGGACGGGGAATGGAGTCAAAGAGACGGAGACGTGTCCCTCAACCATGCAGAGGACTGAGGCGCTGTAGAAGGATCTGCTGTTCTTATCGATTTGCGATGTCCATCCTCGTCGAGTGTAATGTAAGCCCTAGTCAGAGTAAGAATACTTTTAATTAATACTGAATGGCGACTGGTAAAATCACCTTCAAAGATGAGTGCGTATATTGTGTCGTATAATAAATCTGAGTAAGATTATCTGTGGAACTTTGTAATCTAGTTAATGACTATTTTACACTGAATTGTAAAATAGTCATCACCAACAATATTATTTATAGCATTACAAACATCAATGTTAATGTATTGAAATTATCTTTCTACGGTGAAAATACACGCGATCGTCTTGAAATGACCAACAAAAACTTTAAAAAACTAATTATTTACCATTTTGTTGTATATGTTTTTTTTAGCTCGTTATCTTAGTCTTTTCTAAATAACTGCAATTCTTTGAAAAGAAATCATTAAAAACTTGAAAGTTTAAAAACTCCCCAAGACATGAAGAGGCTGATCTGTATAGCTCCGATATACGTTAGCTCTTCGTTGGGAGAGTAGGTAGAGTTGTGGCCTTGCACTCGTTAGGCCCGAGTTCGACTCTCCGGCCGGTTAATGAAGAGTTAGAGGAATTTATTTCTGGTGATAGAAATTCATTTCTCGTCATAATGTGGTTCGGATTCCACAATAAGCTGTAAGTCCCGTTGCTAAGTAACCAATTGGTTCTTAGCCACGTTAAATAAGTCTAATCATTCGGGCCAGCCGTAGGAGAGCTGTTAATCAGCTCAGTGGTCTGGTAAAACTAAGGTATACTTACTTCCGATATACGTTATCAGGGAACTTGAACATGCTTTTCCATGGTGCAACTTTAACTGTTAATAACATAAATCTCAAACAATTTTTTTTCGGCATACACAAAGGAAGTCCAAGTAAGCAATAAAAAAACAAAACTCCGTCTACGTAAAAAAAAAAAAAAAAAATTCGCATCAGAAGCCATTTCCGAATCTAATAAAATCCTCGTTGGTGTATAGCTCAAAAGTTCGTAAGAATCTACTCAAGTCAGTCTGACAGACAAACAACCTAACAAAAAAACGGGTTATTTCACATATAATCTCCATCAAACTTTGCTGGTGGAGATAATGTAACAAATATATATGGCAAAACCAAATGGCGGATTCATCAAACAATATATCTCTAGTTTCTGGAATTATTTTGAAAAAGAAAAAAAATCTCACCGCTCTAATGACGTCATCGAAATCAAAGCTCTCGAGAAATCCTGGCAGTCTGATCACCTTCCTGAAGAGATAAAAGGTACACGTCTCAGGAGGGAGTTACCGATTCAGAGGCTTAAAACAAGGGGGAAAGGAACAGGAAATGTACGGGAAATTCAGACTGGTCTTTCTTCTGGTGGAAGAAAGCCATAGATCTAAGCTTACGCCTTGCTCTCGGAGACGTGGCATATTGAAGAATATTTCTGATGGTGAAGAGAGAGTCCAGACTGGTTAATGAATGCCCAATTATTCAACCATAAGTTCTGAATTGTATGAAAGATATCTAACTTTCTCTCAAAAATAAAATTGGGTACACGGAAGACTGGATGGAGTTCCGAGCTTCCGAAGAAGCAGAATTTGGTAATGAGTAGGGGTCGTTTTCATGAAGGCTAATATGTCATCCACAAAATTGATGAATTTTTAGACCGTTCATAATAAGAGGACAAATCTATATCAGTACATGTGTCATGTTGAAATATATACATATATATATATACACATATATACAGTATATATATATATTTATATATATGTATATATATATTGTATCATATCCTGCATTAGTGTTTCTGCAACATTTCAGTTTGACATCACAGCATTTATTTCAAAAGTGAGATCTTTTTATATATACATAAATATATATATCTCGCTTTAGATATACAGTATAAATGCTATATAATCAAACAAAAAAGCACACAAACACTCATACAAGATATGATGCAGTGTATAAACACACTAAACGCACGTCAACCATACAACTGAAACACTTCAATTACCCAATATCTCTAGTAGCGTTGACGAAAGCTTCATCTGAAAACCCACGGCCTCCTAATCCGAACTTCCGAAGAGACACTTGAGTAATGTCCCAATTCTTTCCTGCAATTTCATTCTGGTTCTTAAGATCATTGTCGCTACTTTCTTCAATTTCCTTTACCATTCGTTCGTTTTCTTTTATTTTCGCTCCATCCTTTTCCTCTCCTCCACCTTTTGTCTTATCTTCTACTGTCTCCTCGAGTGTCGCTCCTCCAGCGACAGTTGTGACGGCACAGAACGTCGTCGCCGCCTCCAGACTTGCGTTCAGTCGCGCAAAACTCCAGGGAGCCAACTTAGTGATAGTTTTCCTGTCGAGAGCGTCGGTTATCAGCACTGGCTGGTAGCTGACGTCAATGAATTCCTCCGCAGTGATGTCTTTGCTTGACGCCTCGTAAGCTTTTACTAAAGGCAACTCGATTTGAGGATTGGGAGAATCACTGGCAAAAACTGCTGTGCTACAACACAGTAACACACAAACACAAGCCGATGTCCGGTACATTTTTAATCATTAAGAGTGAAAAAATCGAAGACAATATGGTTTTTTATTTTAACAAATACTAATTCTGAAAAAGAAAAGAGAGCAAAACGACAGATTCTTCAGTATTGCTGACTTTATAAACGTGATCCATTAGCACATACTGATCACATAAAATATATACACATGTATGTATATGTGCCTATGTATATGTATGTAGGTATGTATGTGTGTGTATATATATATATATATATATATATATATATACATATATATATATATATATATATATATATATATATATATTACTATTCCTAGGTAAAATCAATAAATCACATAACGAAAGTGGCGTAAAGATCAAGGGTAATTAACCTTCGAATATATATGAAATGAGAAATTTCGGGAAAAAATTTCCTAAAAGCACAAAATATGTGCACCTTAAAACACCAACGAAAACACTTCATCATTATATAACGTACATGAAGTAATGAAGCAAATCAACTCGCAGCTCACAGAACCCGTTATCATTGTCTTTAAAAAAAAAAAAACACGGTTTTATTGAAAACATCATTGGAATGCATCTCACTATATTAGAAACCTGAAGAAAGTCAGTGTAAACACTGATTCCATTTCACTTTGTATGAAACTCGACAAAATGCACTGAGTACAACAAAGAAATGATTCTCACTTTTCTCGAAAACGTAAACAAACTAAACATCACTATTCACAAAAAGTACAGAAATCGATTGAAATCACCAATATACCATCGGTTTCAGATACCGGTGAAACACACTGAATATAAAGCTGTTTTCGAAAACGCCAAAAATCCTTGAAAGCACAAGTAAAATATCACACTTTTAGAAACAAGACGAAACGCACTAAAACACAAAAGAATCCAAAATGTTTCTGAAACCGTATGAAATTCCGGAAAAACACCTAAGACAGAGAGCTCAGAAGAAAACCTGTCAAGCGGCCGGTACTGCACAAGAGAGCGTGAAATCCACCGATACCTCTGTATACGCCAGCCTCGTTCCTTATCGGCGGAGAAATTCATCGTTATCGGCGTAATCGCTTGGGGAACGTGTCATCTGTCTATCCCTCCATCTCTTCATTTATCTTCTCCGTCTTTGAACAGCCTTCCTTTTCTCATCGATTATTCCCTGTTCGCTTTCAAGTTCCGGTACAGTACAGTAGCGTTCTAAGAGCGATGAATATGATCGAAAACCAAGAATGTTGTTGAGTTAAGATTGAGAGAGAGAGAGAGAGAGAGAGAGAGAGAGAGAGAGAGAATAATTCCATTTCCCAATTTCAAATATAAACTAAATAGTTCTGCCTGAATTATTTTTAGTTTATATTGTTACAGTTTCGAAAGTAAAGTCTTTTATGATTCGAATACGATTTAATGCAAAGATTTCTCAAGTACACACACACACACACACATATATATATATATATACACACATACGTACACACACGTAGTGGTCTGGTTAAACTACTTTAATGATAATAACCTATATATATTATATCAAATCTATTTTCGTTTCTAATCTTTTACTTCTCCCTTTATACCCCTTTTTTTTGTTTTTCCGCTAATTTTCCTTTTCTGATTTTGTGGTCACATTTCCCCTACTTTGGATACTATTGCAAAAGGATGGTCAGAAGAACAAGAAAAAGAATCTATACGAAAAATAACAGAAGACAAACAAAGAATAAAATAATAAATCAGTTTAAAAATAAGAATGGGAGAAAGAAAAAAAGAAAGAGGACAGGAAGTCCCTTCCCATCCATCGCGAGGCGCCAAGGGTCCCGGGCAAATCCCTCTCCCTGCCATTGTTTGTTAATGTGAGTGGAGGGAGGGTCACTGTCGTGGCTTTTCTTTTTAATTATACAATTACGATCGTCTCCTGAATCATGAAGCAGACTTCTTTTTTTGTTTCCTTTCGCCCTCACTTGAGTCGTTCGTCATCGCCTTTATTTTTAATGGGCACGAAGTAACCGTGGCCATTCGACGACGGCGCCCAGCGATGAAAAATCACTCCGGTGGCTGCTCGCGCATGCGCACTTAAAGTCTAGTGCCTTGGGCTGAGTTACGTCTGAAACGGCAGCTTCCGCTGTAATGCTCTTCGATGTTACCGAGAGACTTCTTGATGAAGTTATTCTTGTCAAGTAAGTTCGTAATGAAACTGTTTATTTCCCATTAATTTATACATTAAAATTTCCATTTGCATGAAAATATTTTGCTATTAATTAAATACCAAAGACACTCGGCTGACATAAATACATATCAAATGAACTTAGATAATATACTGGTAATGTTCCTCTGTGAAAGTTGTCCAGTTTGTTGATCTCTGTGGATTGTTTTGAAGAAAAGAATGCTAAAGAGTCATTCATAATTACATATTCAAAATACTCGAAAACTTAAAACTTTACAAATTGATTCACATGTAATGAGACACCTTAAATTCAGGGAGGACACCCAAAAGAACTGTATTACTCCACCCTCATCCCCAACCCTGAAAGTGTAAAAGACGGTGCGAAACTTATCTTTCCACCATTCTTAAATAACTGCTTTCCAAGAAACACTATAGATTTAATTCTGTAGTTAATAAATTTCACCACAGGTTGTAAAAAGTCTTTTGATATTGGCACTATTTGTTTTGTGAATATCGTAATATCAGTGCCAAGGAGCTAGTGAGGAACTCCCTTTGCAATATCCTTCTGATCTTTGTTTTAAAAACCTAATTAGTGAAGTCTGGCATTTCTTTTGAAAACCGTTTAATTTACTGTTAACTCACTTCTTTTCAAGAGTTTAGCCAAGTAGTCAGATGAGTTTAGATTGTGTTTAGGTCTAGATAGACCAACGCCGGGTAATGTATGTGAAACCAATAAAAGCCTACAATGCCTGTACAGTAAACGTGGCAGGCAGGAAAGTCGTGTACAGATCGCTGTAAATATATTTATTCTGACTTCTCTATCTCCCCGTATTTTCTAACCAGTTTTCCAGTGAAAGCCTTGAAACCGTAAAGGAAATGAGCAGGGAAATTCTCTTCGAAGGGTGGGATTCGAACTCGCGCTGGTTATAAGACTGAGATTAGGGCTTTCATCATTATATACCAAGAGTGGTTTCGGAACCCAACTGAAAATGAGAATGTCTTTCGTGAATGAGGTAATTATGGGTATTACAATTCTTACTATTGATAACGTGAGACGCTTAAGTTTTCATCTACACTGACTTCCCTTTTTCAAAAGATGACCGAAAGTAGTTTAGATTTAGCAGAAATTTGTCAGAATATTCAATTCTGATCCGATTAGATAAATTGTTATATAAATTCTTGAATACCAGGAATAAAAAATATAAATATGTAATAAAAAAAAGTTCCAGTTATGGCCACCTCTGCATTTAACCCTGAAAACAGCATGAATAAAATGTTATATCTGAATATTAATATGTACAATATGAGATATGACGCAAATGAAATATAAGCTTCTAAATCAATTTAAAATAAAACTAAATATAAGTAACAAACAATATCACATGAAACAAGAAGAAAACAAACCACGAATCTCGAACTGAATAAAATAAGGTGGCTAGTTAAGCATCACATTCTTTCCTGCCCGCCCATTCCCACCTTCGTCCAGCCCAGCAACCGCCCACTCACGCCCACCTAATAAACGAACAAAGCCACTGATTAATAAGGTTCATCTTTTAACCAAAGAAAAAAAAGAAGGTACCAGGATTTGGATTAAGCCACGGCTGAAGTATACATTAAATAAAAGAACAATAGAGGGAGGTGGGAGGGAAGGAGAAACAGTATCAGAAACGTGCCTAGAAAATTTAGTCTTTTTTATTTTCGATTTTTAATTCTGAATCCCGATTTTTCACTGATGGGTATGCACTTACTTAGGAGATGAATCAATATTCACTCCTTTCATTCTTAAACTTCGATTTTTAGAATCAAACTGAGATTTGTTTTATTTATGGGATGTATTACAGTATTAGGAAGATCAATCAATACACGCGCTTTCGATAACCTAAGGAATTCAGAAATTTTCTTATCTACATTCTAAATGCCAATGATCGTTACGTTACCTAACCATTAAATTTACGAAGTCAAACAAAAGATCCGTCGATCGATTTGATTTAAACCTATGTAAAATTCCAACAATAAATCTAATAAGTATAAAAGCGTAAAGAAGACAATATGCACAATCTCTACGTCGTAGGATTTTTCAGATTTTTTCTATCTTCCTATTAAATTCAAGATTTTTGCCGTTACTGCAGCAAAGCCAATCGTAAAATCTGTGGGTCAATTTGAAATTGCTTGAATAAAATTAATAAGTATTAGAACGCATAGCCTTTTTTCAACGTGTAAGCATAAACTATTTATGCAAATGCCTATATTTAAAAACATATTAAAATATAAATTAATATCCATCGATTAGGTAGATTTTTCTAAACCATGAGCAATAACATTCAGGGGAGGTTTAGATATGACTTACTAAATTGATTTTAGGTGGCAGTCAGCTCATTTCTCGTTTATACACATTTAATTACAGCGGATCCAGTTAGGTATGCTTAGTACTTTTATCTTCAACGTTTTCGCATCATTTCCATTAGCTCCCTCGAAGTGCCAAGCAGCAGATATAAGAAAGAGCCAGTGATTTTTGGCTAACTTTCCCACACTGCAGGAACGTTCTGTTTTCTCACGTTCCATTTACATTTCATCATGTTTTGTTATTTCCATTTCCCCGTTGGTTCTTCAACAGATTTCCTTCCCCCTTCTTTCCAGTTTGCATTTATATCTGACAGCTATTTACGTCAAAGACCTCCCTCAGTGTCTTTCCTTTTCCTGGACGACTTTCCCTCCCTTAAAATCCCCCTCCATTTTTCCTCTATACCCACTCTCCTCCCCACTGCAACTGGCTCTTCTACGTCTCTCTTCTACCACCAACAACATAAACCATGTTTTTCTTTTAACATTTGCTCTTTTATCACGTTAACTGTATATTCTATGCAAACAAAATATACCTGGTAGTTTTGGGTACTGCTGAGCTTTCCTTACGTCTCTTTCAGTACTATTAGTCAAGATTTGTTAAAAGTTTTTAGTACAACATGCCATCCATCTTTGATCCTCTAAATCTCATCACCTTTCCTTTTTTATATTCAATATAAACCCCTTTCTTCACAAATATTCTCATTATCTTTCTGTCTTTACAACAAACCCAAACGTCTTTCTGCATTCACTAATTGTTATCTATAGCTTTCCTTAATCCATCCTGTTTTTAACCAACAAACGTCACCAACTACCTGTCTTCACTACCAGCTTAAAGGTCATATTATATCATAACTGTCAAACTCAACTTTATTCTGTTCCCACGACCAATTACCACAACAACATTTACTATTAATTCGGAACATATTTGTACTTCTGTTTTCTCCCCTACCGAACTCGTTCACGTCACCCAACCCCTCGAAACAGGACCCCCCAAAAAGCACGTTTCGACCCTTTCATCCAACCTCAACAATTTCTCTTTTGTTCCGTCTCCAACTCCATTACTTCTCGTCCCTGAAATCTAGCATACCAACATTTCTTCATAAGCCACTTCCTCCCTCGTTATTTATCCTCTTCTTCCCTTTGCTACTTTCTAAACAACCCTCTGTTATTCCTTCCGTTCCTCTTTTGATAAATACCGTTCGCGTGTCCGAGGAACACCCTCTCCTCCACCCTCCCAAATTGGAGCCATTG
>NC_089749.1:20092661-20142661 GCF_040412425.1 Macrobrachium rosenbergii | reverse complement strand
ACCGTATTATTACTTTACTTCATTACGGAAAATTTGAAATAGCTACGAACGCAAATGATGTAAATTAAATGATTCTTTTCTCTGCAGAAAGGGACAAAGGTTTCAAAACCTATGGACTTGGTAACCTCTGATTAGAATGCCTTTGGCATTAAAAGATAATGAAAAGAGATGTTTGCCATAAGCAAATGGTAAAATAAAATAAAAAAATATTCTCAAAGCAGCTCTGGTATTGCTTGCAAATAGATTACGGGGACAACAGCAAAATGAAGGGGTGCAAAATTCTAAAGCAAAATGGCGTGAAATTGTGATGACCAGCGTCTTTCAAATTATATATACATTTCATATGTGTGTGTGTGCGTGTGTGCGTGTGCGCGCACGAACGCGTATGTGTGCCAAGGTATAATAATGAAATTAAATCTAAAATACTCCATCAATTTCCGAATAAAGTTTAAAGAGGAATATTGCTAGTCAGAAGGCAAGATGCAGTTAGAAATGATACAATAAAGAAAACTACATATAGTTCCATACATAAACGAGATCATGATGAGGAGATGAGGATATATAGGACATGTCCTTCTCACAACCACCGGATGAATTGAATGTGATAGTGCCATCTTGGTTCCTGTGGGGCACTAGAGGAGTTGGAATACCTAAAACTTACCTGGATGAGAACTATGAGACAGAAGGAGTCTGGAAATGAGTGGAGACTGGAAGATAAAAAGTACAAGAAAGACGTGAATGGTGTAATATTACAGAAGCTCCCCTGCGTCTCACGATGTTGAAAGAGATGTATGCCTCAGGGTCACTGGGATTCAATCGGTGCTCGCTTTGGTTTGGAGAAGAATTGGTGCTTGTGCTAAATGACTTACAAGCAAAAGTCGGTCACAAAGAAAGAGATGTCGTCGCTGGAAGGGAGGGAGTGCAGTAGTGAATGAAAATGATCTACACTTTGGATATAAGTCCCGAAATTTGGTTAATTACTGAGTATTCGTGGTATACAAAAACGAAAATTCATTAAAATATATGCTTATGACAAAAGAAAATTGCAACGAAAAAAATTTGTTACAAAAACACGTAGATATAATATGAATTATTATCTTTGTGAAGCGGTATTTAAAAGGGAGATTAGTTTAAGCTAAAAAAGGAATGGTAAAAATTATGGCTATAGATGTAATCAAGATAAGTAAGCTTCTAAACAAAAAATTTCAACATATATGTCAAAAAATCTTCCTCATTCAAGTTTTTGCAATTTTACAACGAGAAGGATACTGTTCGAAGTAAAAAAAAAAAAAAAAAAATGTGTCATGTTGCCTTATAAAAGTGGATGAATATGGTAGTAAAGGACCAACCGAGTGAAAAGGTAAACATACATGAATCTTAAGGTTTTTCTCACCACTTGGATTAATAAGTTGTACTGGAAGGGAGTAAATACAGAAAGTTTATTGAGCAACAGATCTTAGGAAGAAAAATGCAAATGGAGTGATGCTGTCTGAAGGGAATGTAGTCCTCTGTAAACAGAGTGATACTTTGAAGCTGTCGAATGTGGAAAAACAAAAACGTCATATTTTAATTATGTAGATCCGAATGCATCTGGAATGACTGTTGAGGAATTATGGAGGGCAATTAAGAAGAAGGGGAGCAAAAAAGTCAGGAGTTTATGAGATGACTGGTGAGATGCAGAGGAACAGAAGTGATAGTGTGATTTAACCACTGACCAGGTTGTGGACTGGACTGGATTCATAGAATTTAGGCTACAGAGCCAAATCACTGGGGCAGTCGCAGTCATTCAGTGCTTAAAATAGTGAAGAGAGAGAGAGCTGGAGTAGTTGCACAGCAAAATAAAAAGATCCAGAAAATAAATGAGACGAAGAACGTGGGTCTAAGGGTGAAACTAGGAGAAAACCCCCACAGCTGCACTTAGAAGTAATCGTTAAAGTGGTTAGATAACGATTTGGAGAAAGAAAGTGAGAATGGAAGTAAAGTACAAGGCTAAAAACTGGGTATATCTGAGGGCCGAAGCGACGCTCCAAACGGCAGTTAATGCCTACAGTGCGCTGTGTGAGATCCAATGAAGGCACTACCTCCCTACAGGGTTGATCAGGGTGTGTATGTATGGTATGTTTGGATGGTGTAAAGGAATGGGCGAGGGAAATAATTAACCCTTTGTACACGTGGAAAGGTGATTGGGTGTCTAAGAATTGTAAGGGTTTAAAGGTTTCTTAATACAACAGGAGTGTGTAAGGTAGCATTCTGTCTGAGAAAAAAAGACAGCAAGGACTGATAATAAACGCGAATGTGAGCATCAAGCGTTTGTTATAGATAGCTGCATGGAGAAAAGCTGTAACATGCATGGACCTAGTAATTCTTCTGGTTTAGTTGTCATGTAGGTGTGGAGGATGTTTGGCAAAAAAACTTGTCGTGAGTGGTTAGATATTCTTAATCTGGAATCAATGTGTTACACTATGAAGAGCAAAGAGTAACTGTACTGGTGTAGAAGTTAGTCTCAGATAAGAATGTGTTGTCTCCATAGCAATGGATAGAGGGATGAGAGAAGACATCAGTAGCACGGGAGATTAAGGCGTAAACTTGGTGGCTAAAAAAAGGGGCTGTGGATGGAGTATGGAATTGCGGAGGTTAGCAAGCAGATAAGATGATGTAAAGAGGTCTTATTGAAGAGAAGCTGCAGAGACGGGTGAAAGAGCCTGACCATTTGTGAGAAGAGGAAGTCGAAAATGAATTAAGGCAAGATCACACTTAGGAGGGTAAGTTGAAACACATGAAGATGGCCCAATGAGATGTTGGTATGGATGGTGGAAGAATGGCTGTGGGTGGGTCATTTTCGCATTCTGGAGCAAATGTAACTGATGACAGTGGGATAAGGAAAGAGTTGAATCACAGAATAGGTGAAGCCAGGAAATTAGCAGGATCTCTGAAAAAGGTTGAGAAGGGAGAAGATTGTCTTAATGGAAGTAAAGTGTGGATATTGAATGTGAGCATAAGGGGAAAGGCTGAAGTTGCTGAGATGAATGATTTATGTAGCGTATGTGGAGCAAGGAAGAATGAGAGAATGAAAAATATGTAAAGATGGCAAAAAAGTGGTATAAAAAGGTTTGTACGGGTGAAAACATCATCCAAAGGTGGTTTGGTTGAGATGAAAGAATGCAAGACGATAGATTGGAGAGAGGGGTGGATAATTTTGAAGGGCATTACTATGAAGGTAGAGATATAAATATAGATGATTCAGTGTGTGTGTTGTGGGAAGGGGGAACCAAATTCTGCTGATTAGCTTTCAGTGTAAGCAGATGAAGAAGTTAATTTGAATTTTTCTGCAAGGTCCCATCTGTCAAAAGAATAACAGGACCATGAATCTATATAGAGATATATATATATATATATATATATATATATATATATATATATATATATATATATATATATATATATATATACTTATATATATATATGTATGTGTGTGTATGTATATAAACAGAGAAGTGCTAAATAAAAAAAATAAACAAAAATCCAACAATTCAGAATCATATACAAGATTTCTTACATACAATTGCAGATTACAACCACGGGAATTCCCAAACTTCTGATTAAATCTTTGAAATAACGAGAAATTGATGGGTGAAAAATACAACTCTAAACACGACCTTCCCCCCCCACACCAAAAAAAAAAAAAAAAAAAGAGCAGAAGGAAATCACCCGTTAAGGTAATTTTCTTATAACAATGTCTCCGAAAAAGTAGTCCACGTTTAATGTCTGTTTTCATCTCAATTATAACCAATGAAGGTTAACAGTGAATAGAGAGAGAGATAGAGAGAGAGAGAGAGAGAGAGAGAAATGGATAAATAAAAAATAGAGAGAGAGAGAGAGAGAGAGAGAGAGAGAGAGAGAGAGAGAGAGAGACAAAATGGATAAATAAATAAATTAGAGACAAAAATGGATAAATAGAGAAAGATACAATTTGGATAAATAATAAATGAGAGAGAGGGAGAGAGATACAAAATTGGATAAATAACAAATTAGAGAGAGAGAGAGAGAGAGAGAGAGAGACCCAAAGATTATGCCATCTGAAATGGATTACATTATGTCCACTGCCGTAACATCCAACTACGAAAAAAGTTAATTGCCTTTTGCATACCATTAATTCGATGCCTATGAAACCGCTAGCCCATAGAGCATAAACTGAGAGGAAGGGGGAGGGGGGGTGGATTATAGTAGTCCTCTGAAGAAGTGTCCATGATAGTTACGGCTAGGATCTCACGGACGGGAGATGAAGAGAAAAAAAAAATAATTACCATTAAATTCAGTTCTACGAAAAGAGGCATTACGGGAAGCATCTAATCAAGACGCATCGAGTCCCATACATTTTTTAAAGATGGGAGATGGGTAGAGGGAGAGTGGTTGCTGTAGAACAAAATAGAGAGAGAGAGAGAGAGAGAGAGAGAGGCTCAGGTCTGCCTCATAATTGAGGTGCTCACTCTTGATATCAAGTCAGATTAGATTCCCCAATCTAAATGCCACAGTGATACGGGGGAATCAATTACCTTTGCGGAGCAGGTGTTCGCTCAACCAAGGCAATGCGGTGGGTGGTCAGTGCCAAGGGTGGGCGGGGCGAAGGCGGGGAGTGGGTGGAGATGTGGGCGGGGCAAGCGGTAGCATCCCGGTGATTGGCCGAGCCGGAAGATCATCAATCACTCGCTAATGGACTCAGCGCCGCTGACACAAGGATGCGCTGTTCCCTCGGCCGCACCTCCTCCCTCCAAGCTGCGCTTTCATTGGTCAGCTGTGCGACTTCCACCAACTGCCTCCACCTGCAATCGCCAACCGCAGGGAACCGCAATACACTCAAAAACCGACGGGCCCGATTCTCTCGCTTCGAAATGCAGCAACGACAAGAAATTCGGACATTCCGTTCCGGTTGAAAAGGGAAACGGATTCCGAGAAATAGCAGGAAATCCAAAGTTTCGGAAATCGTGAAAATTCGAGGTACGAAGGAAACGGAAACACGAGACCTGTTACGAGCAAAAGCTGCAAGAGTAGCGTCTCTGAGGCGCCGTGATTAAGTGTTGCATGATAATGACTGCTTCCGCAAGCAATGCCTGCGAAGGATATTTATGACTCGAGAGCCATGTGCTTGTAAAAGTGCTTTGAAACGAAAGAAAAGCGGGGAAAAAAAAAGATCAGTCTCGAGACTTGCGTCCATATTTCGCGTGAATGTGCCAGGGACAGCTCGATGCGACCACCAGCTGGTGCAGCCATTGATAAAGGAATGCTAGGGTGAAGTGACAGTGTAAAGGGTGGAAGCTTAAATCATGGGCGTGGGCGAGTTGTGGGTGCCAGTCAGGGCTCTGTAGGAGACTCCGCCCACCGACAAGTGGGCGGCAGGAACCAGAATCCAGCTCAGTTGATGCCCCACAATTACAGTGTATCGCCACGACCTTTTGGGACTGTAATCTCGTGTGCCGCATTATTTCGCACGCCCCCCGTCGAGTCGGCTGCCCTCTAATCACGAACTCTCAGCGCGTACGCCCGCGACAGCACGTGAGCTACCACGAGCACGGCAGAAAAAACAAAAGCTCGTGCCAGTCGAGAAACTAAGGATTTGTTTTATTGAAAAGATCTCGGGGATAGCGCGCGGGGAGTTGGGGACTGTCCTGTGACGAGACGCTGGAGGGAGTGGTGAGGGGGGAAGGTCCCAGGGAGGAAAGGGGTAGAAGGAGGAGGCGGGGGAGGGGTACCAGGGAGGCAGTAAGCCAGAAAGGAGAGAGAGAGAGAGAGAGAGAGAGAGAGAGAGAAGACAAAGAGAGAGAGAGAGCGAGAGAGAGGAGACAGGGGCGTGGCTCTTGGACAGTGCCACAAGTGCCATCATGATGGAGGTGCCCAACCTTATAGGGGGGACTACCCCATCCACCACCAGCGGAATTGGTGGAGGGCTGAACACTCTCATCAACACCACCACCACAACCATCAACACCACAATCGGTAACAACAACAACAACAGCGGCAGTACAATGACCAGCGGGGGGCGCGGCGTCCCCTCCGTATTCTCCATATCTGCACTCGTCAATTCTAACTCTCCACCATCTTCTGTCACAGGTTAGTGACACTGATATAATGAATTGATCACTAACCTCCTCTCTTATTGTTTATGTTTGAGTGCGTGTATAATATGCACAACAATACAACTACCTACCTAACTAACTACTGCACACACACATACATATATTTATTATATATATATATATATATATATATATATATATATATATATATATATATATATATATATATATATATATATATATATATATATATACATACATACATACATACATATATATATATATACCTATATATATATATATATATATATATATACATATATATATATATTATCTAGTTTATAGATGAACCACAATAATTGGGTCTTAGCTAGCTATTAAAGCTGTTACTAAAGATAACGACGCATGAAATTAAAAGGTCATAAAACATAATACCGTGGTTGGCTGTGATTCAGTCTCTCTTATAGAACTACGCTTAAGAGCATGCCAAACACAAATTCATATATATATATGTATATATATATATATATATATATATAACAATATATATATATATATATATATATCTCTGTATATATATTATATATACAATATATATATATGCATAAACACAAGCTAAAATATCCTATTGTTTTTAATGATTAAAAATTATTCTCTAGGTCGAGAAATTGAAAGGCAAATGCCATTACCATACTCATGAAAAATCTCGTATGTATAGGAACAAGGACTAACATTAAACGATTATTTGTTAATTTACAAGGATTATGAAATTAAGTAAAGAGTTCCTGTCATTCGTAACCGCTGTAATGCAAAATGCAAATTTCGTTAGATAATTAGCGTTCAGTATATTTCATAATCTCCTTCCTTGTCACCACAGCTGGAACTTAATTTTGATAAGCTGGAACCCATGTTTTCCTAACTACTATCTTAAAAGTATCATTTTAACTACCTGCTAACTTCAGGTGTCATATACATCTGCTTTAGCAGCCATCTGCAAAGAATACTTCCGTCTAAATATTCTTTTCTTTTTTCCCTTAATCAACTGCCGACTGATCCTTTTCATGCATCCTCTACATACACCTAAAGTACGTATACTACCACTAAACATACTTAAATTATTTATGTATATGCAAATATAAGCAGATATATAAATATGTGTATGCAGGAGTTATCAACGATTCGCTAGTTAAAAGGTGTCGTACTGTTTGTCAGGCGCTAAAATTCCTGGGAGAAAGGAAAAATGTTGAAAATCTGTACGTATGGATGTATGATATACTACAGGCGTTCGTAATTTTAACAGCCCACAATTAGGAAGAATCTATTCATCAAAATATATTTTAACTGGGACATTCGTTTGCCTGCATATCTGAGTGTATTTATGTACAGTATGTATGAATGCATGTATGTATGTAGTATATATATATACAGTATATATATATATATATATATATATATATATGTGTGTGTGTGTGTGTGTACGTATATATATATATAGAGAGAGAGGAGAGAAATAGAGAGAGAGAGAGAGATTTTGGTTTGTATTCACGAAAGAAGCAATAGGCGTGCTTCCTCTTGACGGAGAGAAGGTTAGAAAAGAAGCACAGAGGGGAATTCAAAAGCTCGGCAGTGAATGCAAGCAATTCGAGTCAAACAGTTATAATCCATACTAATGTAACGCACAATAAATCACATTTTCTATCGACTGGTATTAACAAAAAACCTAACAATAAAGTCAGCCTGTAGATACACTGTTTATGACAGCTGTATTACATCCAAGACACATTATCATCAAATGAATATACAGTGACGCAATTTATTGTCGTTAATTCCTCGTGCAAAGAAACATATGAACCTATCTGCATACAAATTCCAAGAGACACTACTCGTGAAATCGTGCTGCACTGCAACGAAATTCAAATGTAAATTAATAAATCTCAAGCGGAAATCAATAACATAACCAGTTTAAACTGATTCTGTTTCAGAGACAAAAAATATATATGCACATATATGTGTATCTATATATATACACACATATATACATATATATATACACACGTTTGTATGCATGTATATATACTGTATATATATATGTCATATTATATTATTATATATATATATATATATATATATATATATATATATATATATATATATATATATATATATATATATATATATATATATATTGGAACGGACAGATAACATTGCAGGATAGAAGTTAATTCAAAATACTGATGAGAACCAACATCACTGGAATATTTTATTTTTAAGTTAATGCCTATAAAAAAACATAGATTTAATTTTTATCGAACTCTATCGAAGTAATTGGAGCATATAGGCCTACCTCTACTATTATCATTGTTATGACAATTCTTATTATTACTGTTAATTTAGTTGTAAAGGTAACTTTGTATTCTTTCTTATACCTTTCAAAATTGTTTTTGGCTTTAAATTGAAGCTATTACTTCGAATAACTAACATCACTAGTTGCAAAGTTCGGGTTTGAGGGCTAGAATCCTATTCTCTCTTCCACTTCTAAAGTCAATTTTGCAGTAAATTTTCACAGCTCCGGCAGCGATTAGTTTGAAAATTCCGTCCTTCTTTACACGACTCTAACTTAAATGTCTCACATATGCCAATTCTAAAGCAAGAGTGATTAAACTAAAAGGAGAAAAGTAAAATTTTCATTGAAAAGATGCAAAAATCAGCACCATTCAAGAAAAGCGTATTCACAAAATTAAATGTAAACATGCTTTCATAAAATGGACAAATTTTTTTTTACGACCCCACCGACTGACCCGGGAGAAAGGAAAGGAAGAAAAGCAAGTCTACCCCAAGAAAAACCCAGTACCTTAAAAGCAGCAAAATATATCCAGAAAGCCAGCAATTATCTGCAGCAACAGATCTTTTAGAATTCACCCTTAAAGAGTGCATATAATTTCAATAAAACTGATCCACTGAAAGTGCATATTTAATACATTAAGAAGATCTGGAACAGCTGACGTCACGTGACGTCAGCATTTGTCGCTGTGACAGATAAACTAAAAAAAAATTTAGACTAATTTGCAGGACGTTGGTGATTAATGAAAGGGAATATTAAGTGGCTGTTGTAAAGACATTGAAAAATACCCTTACATTATTATTTTTAATAATTCTACACGAGCAAACTTTCACATGGAACAAGCCTAAAAGGCAAATTACCACGGAGAGGGAGGTCCTGCAAAATACAAAATCGGTATGTAAAAATGGAGATAGGAGAGAGACAAAAACATATAACACGGCTACTTGAAAACAAATACGAAAAGCTGAGAGGACATATAAATAAATAATGAAGGTTATAAGATTTGAAAAACCTGAGGCTTAACCGTTTATTTTTTATAATGATGCTTGTCCATTATATGACTTTGTATTGAATTATTATTATTATAATTATTATTATAACTATTATTATTATTATTATCATTATTACCAGAAATATACGCATATATTATACAAGCCAGTTTCCATAAAACAGAATCCGTAATGTGAAAAAAAAGAGAAAAATAAGGCAACACGAAAAGAGGTTAAGCGCATAAAAATCCAAATAAAAGTAATAAATAAACCCTTATCAAAATATTAACAAAGTAATAAATAAAAACAAAAGCACAGCAATTGCGAAATAGCTTAAAAAAATTTGGAAAAGGGCCCATGACACCTTAGAGTAGAAACCCTCGCGCGTATTTTCTCGCTTCTGTCCCGTGTCGAGGGTCACAGATACTCAAGCACTACACTTTCATCTCTTTATTTATTAATTTACGCAAGATCTCACCCTTTAGCAAAACATTCACGAAAAAACGCAAGCACAAATATATACGTAAAAAAAAACCTGTGCTCAGTTACATGAGAGCACAACTGCTACAAACAACCGCGTGAAACATATACATTATAAATTAAAATAAAATATATATATATATATATATATATATATATATATATATATATATATATATATATATATATATATATATATATAAATTATATATATAGCCTACTCCTGAATTCATTTTCATACAGTAGATAACAAGTAAACATACCGGCAATGAGCGCCCAAAAGCAAAACTTCTCAACTAATCTCTAAGCACGAAAAAAGTGTTGCTATGCCATGCCTTTCAGTAACTACCGTAAAAAACGCATCTTCCACGATATGAACGTCCAAAATGACGTCGTTATTTAAAGGATTATCGTACACCAGGATAACACCTTACGTAAAGCCTCCGTGATAATTTCATAATACATAGACAGCGACACCGAATAGTTAATTCTTTTTATGGTCGTTCAGCATAATTTCTTTCAAAAGTATAATTCCACCTATGTCATCCTTTTACTTCAAGTTGGGTCAACAATCATCATTTACAATGAATTCCTTTTCATTCCGGAAGACAGCTAAGAGTCCTGTTAAAAACATTTTTCATGTAAGTAATCATTTCTTTACTGACCGATTTATTTCCTCTGATCAATATCAACATGACTAGTATTTACATTCTACATTTTCAATAATCTTAATTTCCGCCGTGCAAATAATCATGATCAATATGACTGTATTTACAAACACCGCACATTACACTAATGCTATCCACAATTTACGATTCAGTACAAAGGTCACCAAAATGGTTGGTTTGGTTATCACACTAGATATTTCTCATTGTTGCTGTCTGAAAAGAATCTTATGACATTCACTCTTCTCGTGAGAGACGAGGCCTATCTCTTCTCTCGGGGCTTAAGCCTACTCCTCTCTCCCCGTCTTTCCTGCATTCTTCAAACTTTGCTTTTTTAAAAAGATGTAGTTTCATCTTATGACTTTGATATATTATTATTATTATTATTATTATTATTATTATTATTATTATTATTATTATGTACATGCATCCTTGTTGAATAGGCCACATGCCCCTGACTTGGCTGGCATACTTCCACAGAATGGATGGGCGCCAGTGACCTCTAATGCCATAACGCCACAGAACCATATCGCAATCATTCAATCACTCAACAGAACAGACGCCATACGTGAAAATAAACGGGTTAAAAAAAACACAGATACTGACGAAAGTGTACGCGAAAATCAAATCAACAGAAATAACTCACTAACCAAACAGATGCATAAATAATTATTTCAAAAAATTTATCGATAAATATGGCACAGGACCACTGGCCTATACCGGCAGCGTTACAACCGCTCGTAAATTTGAAAGCGTTAGCACTCACGCCCCCGTAAGGGGAACCGCTCCACAGTTTTATTGTAAAGGCAGCGCTAAACAGTCTGTTACTGGGCACTGTGGCATTATGGGACCTTGAGAAAAGAGTGGCACGTACTTACTTGAGATACTCAATCGCTACCCCAAAGCATTTTAAGGTTAAGTTCCTTGAAATTTTGGTCTTAATAATAATAATAATAATAATAATAATAATAATAATAATAATAATAATAATAATAATAATAATAATAATAATAATAATAATAATAATAAAGTCTGCAGTAGTTTGTATGCAGTATATTTGCTACCATACAGGGAAGCTTCCGCCAGCAGTTCAGTTGGCAGAAAACCTCCGTATATGATATACTACATGCACACATCTACAGACTTATTTTTCCATTTAAGATCACAGGGAAAGTGATATTCAAATAATAATAATATAATGACTTTCTAATTAGGCTGTATACAAATACAGTATGCAAATAAAAAAGATACAAAAAAAAAAAAAAAAAAACGCCACGATCTCAGCTGCTCTGAGACACTGCTAATCTTAATACCAACGGAAGTAGTAACAGCAGTTACACAAATAATGGCAGTAACTCGTTCAGTGGTACAAATGGGGCTGGCAATTTTGAATCCCTGAAAAAACTTAACGGAAACCTATCAACAAAGAAAAAAAAAATGATAATTTCGAACTATATTGACAATTGGAGAAATTTTTAATAATCCTGTGCTTTCAAATCACTGGTAGTACCCAAGTAATTTTAACGTTCACTTTACAAGTCAAATTTAAAATATTCTAGAGAAGATTCATCAAACCAAGGAATACAAAGTATTATTTTGTATTGCTTTATGAAAGACATCACAGAGTGATGAATTTCACAAATTCTACAAGATATTAATTACAAGCCAGCAGTAGATTGAAATTATTTACGAATAATTCACCGAAGGTACAGTTTTAAACACTTTTCACAAAAGATTCATCACTGCAAGTTCCAAATTAAAAAAAGCATATTTTACCCAAGTAATCACCAGTGTCAATTTATTTAAGAAATTACAGAAAATATGCACCATGGCATGTTAAGAATGTTAAGACATTCAACCGCGCTGTCTATCTGCGGATAATCGCCGCTGGGATTGATGAAACTGCTTTTATTTTCCAAAAGAATCTCAGATTGACACCTAGATACAGACAAAAAATCCTTCATAAAACACCCCAAAGTTACAGTTTTAGGAGTATATACAGCCCATCAGTACGGGAGACAGAGAAGTATGATTTGCAACTGAAAATGAACCATAAAATACAATGGAAAACAGGTATGGAGATAATTCCTCAACCACTAATACAAGATTAGGATCAGTTTTGACTCTCTACATCATAAAGCCACAACCTCAGATGGATTTTTCAGTATTATAAATGCAAGTATCAGAGGTATGTGTATGATTGACTACAACATAAATACAAAGCAAGATAGAATTTTAGGAGTTTATTATTGCTTCACAAGATGGGAATTCAATACCTTACACGATTTGCCTTGAAAGAAGAATAAATTTTAAAGGCGGCAGTCTGCTGCCATGTCTGCGACATATCTTTTTATTTTACAAGTTTCATTTCAGAAAGAACAAATACTAAACAATAAATTACTTAGTACTTTTTGGCAGACGATAACAAATGAGATCACACTACTTGAGCACCTAATCCTCTGAAGTAATTCAAAATGTTTATAATTATCTCATTTTCTCTTGAACTGGTTTTAGTGAAAAAAAAAAAAAAATAGTCCGAAATCTGAGGAATATTATTAAACACGTCCCAGTCATAAAATGGGAGAAATATTGAGATAAATTCGTAATTTTCAACTGTGATGATCATGGTCACACACATACAATCACGCCGAAAAAGACGCTTATCAATTGTAAAAATATCTCCTTCCCGTTTACTGTACTCGAAACTTTCAACGGCAGCTTCCGAAAAATGTTTATTGGCTTTCTGAACACCGAATTGTCCTTAAATCCTGAACTGCGCAATAAGTATCATCACGGCTGATTTTGGGACACCCAATTGCATATATCTGCGTTAATTCCGGAAGGTGGGTATAGAAAAACACCGACACGTCTCCATTAGTAGTGATAGACGGATGGTCAGATTTTCGTATAATGTCCGGAACGGAAAAAAAAAAAAATTCTTTATAATTTATGTTTATAAATCCATATGTAGGCGAAGATTATCTGTTACGTTTGGCGCATTCAATTCTCCTGAGCATTTCCTGTTCCGAACATAACAATGCCCAACGTGATACGAAGCAAATTATAAGCCTCTCTAGTTGCAATACAGCACATTAAATCAAGAACAATTTCCTAATCATCTCTAAGCAGCTTTGGAACTTTCGCCTGCTTACATTTTCCTTCACTTCTCTAATCTTACACTGGGCATGTAAAATCATTGTTTTTCCTTGGGGCGTTGGTTTCCCCAGTCAGTTAAAATTCTCAGTGGGCCTTCTGTGTAAGCATAATAAACGGTTAAAGTTTTCTGCAGAGGGGGTCATCCACGATTCAGTTTTTAGAGTATGAATGTGAGAATAACCTTTATATTCCTTTACCTCTGGGGCCAACATATGTTAGGGACCCCAGATTAATGCTGAATCTCTCTCTCTCTCTCTCTCTCTCTCATACACACATATATATCATACATATATATGTACATATAAACAAGCGTACACATATTATACATACACGCATACACACACATATATATATATATATATATATATATATATATATATATATATATATATATATATATATATATATATATATATATATATATATAGAGAGAGAGAGAGAGAGAGAGAGAGAGAGAGAGAGAGAGAGAGAGAGAGAGAGAGAGAGAGAGAGAGAGAGAGAGAGAGAGAGAGAGAGAGAGAGAGAGAGAGAGAGAGGCGCCTGCATGTACAGTAAAAAAAATAAAACCTTCGAAATGCATTTTTAGCAGTTCGTATAAAATTTCTAAAATGCCATTAATACTTTTGCCGCAAACAGAACAACACGTTATGGCTGAAAGATCCACAGTCGTGTACTGCCTTACCACTGAAACTGAAAAAAGAATACGCCGATATATTCATTAACATATTCATTTATATCCAACAATATAAATAAAATTATATTTTTTTCTCTCAGCTGTAATTCCCGCTAGCGCAAAAAACAAAAAGAACCTACAGTATTATTATTATTATTATTATTATTATTATTATTATTATTATTATTATTATTATTATTATTATTATTATTATTATTATTAGGTGGAATACAAATCCAACCATCCCATTATCTTTTGACACTTCACACTGTAATACACTACTGACGGACCTTCTGAAAACAATAGTTATTTTCTTTTCGACCAACCAACCAATTCCGAGCACGAGAATTTCGTCATTACTCTGCCGGTGTCATTAATAACGGATATTTTCTGACACCAAAAGATATAATGCTTAAGCTGCTGGTTGCCTTGCGCTAACGGACGGGAGAGAGAGAGAGAGAGAGAGAGAGAGAGAGAGAGAGAGAGAGAGAGAGAGAGAGAGAGAGATTTGCGTAAGCTATTAATAGCCTTGCGGAAAAAAAAAAGAGCGTGCATTACATCCTTACCTTGTATTTGAGATTACATATATATATATATATATATATATATATATATATATATATATATATATATATATATATATACATATATATATATATATATATATATATATATATATATATATATATATATATATATATATGTATATATATATATATATATATATATATATATATATATATATATATATATATATATATATATATATATATATATATATATATATATATATATATATATATATATATATATATATATGTGTGTGTGTGTGTGTGTGTTTAAACATGAGTGATGCACAATACTGTGCATCTGAGTGTGTGAAATGCAAAGCAAAAATTAAACTGCATAAGCAGAAGTCATGGGCAATCTTCGGTGCGTTACCGATTAGATTGGTTAAGCTGAGGCAATCGTCGTCAATTAACCGTTAAATTTGCCAGTGCCGAAGACCTCCACACAAAAAATTAAATAAACCAATCGACGAATAAAGGTTAAAGACAATAAATTCACCTAAGCAAAAAGATCCGAGTTGAATGTTTACAAGTGAATTCAATAACCGAATGGTAATCAGATTCGGCGAAATATTGCCGTAAGGCTGAAACACTTATGTTTATTGGCCTGCACTGTTCGTTCAAGTATGTATATATTTGCCTGTTTATTGTTGTGCACTTATCGGTTTATTTTGTCTCTCTTATTTCTCCATCTTTAAATATGGATATGCTATTTGATGGTCCTTTTTTTGATAGGTTAGTTAATTTTTACGCTTATTCTATTTGAAAGTTTGCATTTTTCAATTGATAATAATAATAATAATAGTAATAATAATAATAATAATAATAATAATAATAATAATAATAATAATAATTATTATTATTATTATTATTATTATTTTTATTATTATAACTGACGAAAATTAATGTATCTAATAAGCGCACACTTAAAATAACACTTAAGTAGGGTGACCAACAATGTAAAATTAGTGTGAAAGCAACCTTTCAGTAAAAAAAAAAAAAACACGTTCAAGGTGGAACGTTTTACGAAAAATTCAAGAGCTAAAAGAATGCTTTAGAGTAACAGAAAAATTTCCCAAGACCTCAAACCATTAACAGATGAAATACTTGACAAATAAATTTCAAAGAGAAACGAAGTACCTGACAAATAAACTTTAAGGAGAAACAACCGCACACCGGACCATTAAACGAGGATTCAAAAACGATTTTGTCACATATTTCAGCTAATATAAGAAATATGTAAATTGTGTTTTTGAAATAACGCATCTTGCGACTCAAATTCGCTGTTAATTTTGAGATCTTAATCTACTGAGTCAAAACTTCACATATGAGCAATTTCTATAAATATCAATATAGATGCAAATGGCTGTCAGTACCAATCTTCATACCTGATGAGACTGGGCTATTAATATTAAAAGTTAATATCGGTATGAAATGGATTATCAGTATCAACATTTAGGTGTTCCAGCACAATCCCCTATCAGTACTTTAATATTCATGTAAATTGCGTTATTATGTAGTCTAGGTAAATTGGATTTTTCTTTCAGTATCAAATTCCAAAATCGTCAATTGAGCTATTAGAATTAGAACTTCAACAAGGAAAAAAATGCGCCGAAGTTTCTTCGGCACAATCGAGTTTTCTGTACAGCGTATAATCAAGGCCACCGAAAGCAGACCTATCTTTCGGAGGTCTCGGTATAATGCCGTATGAGTCGCCGCCCATGAAACTTTAACCACGGCCCGGTGGTGGCCTGTCCTATATAATTCCAGAAACACGATTATGGCTTCCTTTAACCTTAAATCACTCGGGAGATATAATTCAATTAAGACTCAAGTTTGTGTTATGTGTTGCAAAAATAGAAGTAATTAAATCGTGTACTGTATACTAGTCTGAATCATAATCTTGAATGTGAACGATTTTCCCAATCCTTAAACGTTAATTATTATATGTCCACATCTACAAAACCCTTTTGCGCTGTAAATTTACCCAATTGATATTAAAAAGAAACTGAGCCGTTGAATAATCTGAACAGATAAAGTGAATAGACCAGGCAATAAAACTGTTTCCAATAAATAAATAAAAAAAAAACGAATCGAGAAAACATCTGTCCAAAGAGAAACCTTTAAAAACAAAATTAAAGGATATGTATCGTTATTAATTTACGTAAATATAATTGATCCCTTCGAAGTAACATACGGAAATAAATTGATTTATACGAAGCCATTTACATAAATATTTGTTCCTTCGAAGTAATTTACTAAAACATTTATTTCTTCGAAGTAATTACGTAAATAAATCGATTCTTTCGTAGTCATTTTTGTAAATATGATCCAGCGATAAACCGCATGGGAGTCATTTGAAAAACTTGGAAAAGAGTTTTCAAAGTTTAATTTGTAAAAATTCTGGTAAGAAACACCACAAAGAAAAAAAATTCCATACAAGTTATGACCCTGAAAATATCTCAAAATCAAACCAAAAATCTGTTTAGTGGTAAATATGGGAAAAATCGAATCCGGATAATTATTTTGTCAAGCAATAAAAACAAATTCTAAAAAGGAGTTTACGTAAATTCCGTCAAGTTTTGGAATGTCCAAAATCAAACATTTCACAAAGAAACAACTGGCCAATACCAAAGCTACTGAAATATTCTAGTAAAATAACTTAGAAAAACTAAAGGGGAAAAATTTTTGCTACTATAAATTAACCCGGGACGATACTAACAAGAATTAAAATGAAAAGATCGAACACACAAAGAAACTCTTTAGTAATGCATCCTCAATGTTCACATTAAATTATGACTGTTATTAAAAAAAATAACTTTTTTTTATTTATAATACATAAAAAAGTCTGAAAACTAATGCACCTTAAAGAAAGAACAAAACAAAAACTGACAATTGACATCAACATATCGAAAATCACGTACTGTGCATATTATTAAAGTCCTGATTACGAAAAAGTATGATCATTTATAACTAAAATAAAAAAAAAGTATTACGTGGACTCTCGTGAGGTACTACTAATCATAAATTTAAATAAAAAATTTCATTCCACTAAAAGTTCAAATTACGTATGATTATGACTCTTAAAAGTTCAAATGAAAAATTTATTTCAGTCAAGTATAGAAAAGAAGATTCGACGTAATAGCCCAGCCGGCAGGAAAAAATGTTAATGTTATCACTTAATAAACACGAAAACTATAAAATAAGACGTTTATAATGACGAAATGCACCGAAAACGACCAAGTAAATTTTTAAAAATGAAACTATACAGTAATTCATATTTACAGCAATTAAAAAACATATCGGTTATTGGTGGTAATGTATGTAATGAGACTCGATTTTATACACTGACTTTCTTATGAGACCAAACGAAAAAAATGTGCTCCTTCTCAGTTATCTGTTTAAAGAAAAAATCATGTTGTTTAGCTAGTGACAAAATTTCTATTATTTATCTAGTGACAAAATTCCTTTCATTCATCTAGTGACAAAATCAGTTATTTATTTAGTGACCAAATTTGAGTTATTTATCTAGTGATATAATTTCTGTTATTTAACTTGTGACAAAAATTTCAGTTATTTATCTAGTGACAAGATTTGAATTATTTATCTATTGACAAAATTTGAGTTATTTATCTAGTGACAAAATTTGTGTTATTTATCTAATGACAAAATTTCAGCTATTTATCCAGTATAAAATTTCTGTTAACCAGTGACAAAATTTTAGTTATTTACCTAAAGAAAAAATTTCAGTTATTTTTCTAGTGACAAAATTTTAGTTATTTACCTAGAGACAAAATTTCTTTTGCTTATCTAGCGACAAAATTCAGTTATTTATCTAATGACAAAATTCAGTTATTTAGCTAGTGACAAAATTTCAGTTATTTATCTAGTGACAAAATTTTTATTATTTATCTAGTGACAAAACTGCAGTTATTCATTAGGTGACAAAATAGCAGTTAATTACCTAGTGACAAAATTTGTTATTTAACTGGAGACAAGATTTCAATCTACTGCAACACGACCGCACCACCCTAGAGAGATTAGTGGGCACCTGAAGAGTCTGAAGACCCAAACCTAATCGGCTGAGGCTACAAGACAGGATACTGGAAATGAGTGGAGATTTGTGAAAGCAAAAGCACAGGAAAGGCTAAAGTGCAAGAATCCCACAAAGCCTTTTGCGCCGCCCGTCATTGGAAGCCATGATGATGATGATGATGATGAATGTGATGAAAAGAAGACGCTGAATTGGGAACGGTCTGTTAGCCTTCTCCACACCGCTTGGATTATCGTATCATCAACTGTGTGCTCAAGACACAGGTGTTGGCCGAGCGACTCAATCAATATCACTGAAATAAACACATAATCGCGTCGATGAAGGGGATTGATTGCTTGATTCGTGTCATACAGTCTCACGGACAGATTCGTAATAGTAAATAAATATAGTTTGGTTACGTACTCTGGTGCTTTCTTAGCGAACGCCAATCTTGAAGGTAATGCAATGTATAAAGTTTGAAGAAAATATTCTGGTCCGCATCCACCAATAGACTTTTAATGAGAAAGTGACTGAGTGACCCCGTGCCTATTACGATTCATACATTACTGAATAGTTTTAGCTTTGCGGCAATGGATAGTTATGAACTAATTTTTTTTATTAAAACAGTTGGTTAATGATCAAGCTACGTGCTGTCTTTACATATTATCTAAAAAAATGTTTAATGTATATTCCCAGCAATCCTCTCATAAACATAAAAATTTATAAACCGTTTCCTATAAGTTTTCATTTCATATCGTAATTCGAGAAACGTTTAAATTCTTAGTTGTTGGCGTGAATGTCTTCAAAATTAACGGACATATCAATTCGAAACTGAATCGTTAGAAGCTTGCAAATTGAAAATTAAAGGGTCTTCCGTTATGTATTTATATATATTGAGTTAAAATAAGCCCTAGAACCTAATATCGTGAGTTAGTGATTCGAAGATAAGTTTAATTTACTGAACGTTACAACTTAAAATATTCCCAGGCCAAAATATGAATGATAATTTCTTCTTATTAAGTACCAAATGGCTTTGATAGATTCCACTCTCGACTTAGATGAATTCCAATAAAAAAACAAATAATGGCGAATTTACGGTACACATTGATCAAGGTTCAGACACTCCTAAAATCCATATGCTTTCGGGTCACCTTGTGACCCACTGCCACCTGCATCAGACCGTTTCATACTGTGGCAAACCTCATTAACGCTAGTTTGAGACGAGTTAACAGATCCAACCAAACGTTCTACCCAGTACTTTTAGCCGGCTGCCCAAAAGGGCACTCGCCATATTGCAGCGGCCCAGCGAATAACTTCTTGGTTCGATTCGACTTACATTAAACAAAAACAATTTCCACAGAGGAGATAGGATCCGCAACACTTCCACCTAATCAAGGCCTGATTGGAGGAATACAAAACAATTAGGCCTAAAGCAGGAGGTCTTATTTCGGAGGAGTTGACACACGTCACACTGCACTGTGTCGCCTGGCACTGACACAAGACACTCAGAGGACATCTGACCGAGGTGTTGTATCTGGCCCTGTACAGGTTTTCTTGTCTGCCTTGAAGCTGCCACTTTCCACTCGACTGTACAACCGGGCGTTCGTAAAAATCAAGCAGCTTGGCTTTACCTAAATCCTGTTTTAGGACGCCACTTAGCTGAAATCAGTCCAGGAATCTAGATCTCGTACTTAACTTGAACAGCATATATACGCCTGTGTTAGCACTTCCGGCGGTTAAAGTTTTGAAAACATAAACTCTGTATCATTCGAAAACATAGGCATCACCGCCGTTAAGCCCAAGACCTTTTATTTTCATTTGTACATTGTTCATTAAGCTCAAGACTTTTTTGTTTATTCATTATTATTTTGTGAGGGTTCGGGACAGAACTGATGAGAAAAAGAAATAAAGGAACTTAACGCTATTTATCCTGCTTGTTGAAAGAGCTTAGTAACAATATTGGTCCCAGTTTATACATAAGAATATGTATGTGTGTGTGTGTGTGTGTGTGTGTGAAAGAGCGCACGGGTGCGAGCGCGCGTGTGAGGGTACACGAGCGAGCCCGGTTAATAAGTTCCGTACGGCACCGACAACATGCGCCCCCATAATAAGCCTGCGGGTCATTCATATCTGGGACACTTTTATTGAAAGAGAAACACGCCTGGAGACGACGTATATTCATCAAAATTGGCAGCGGGCGATCGGTCTGCGCGGTCCATACCCATCAATTACCTTATGTATCGACCTTTTCGCTCTTCCAATTTCGAAATTAACTTTAATTCCGGAGGCTTTAAAGTCCAATTTGCGCCGCAGGTGTTGTGATCCCTCAAACTCTCCTCGCTATTTGAGAAGAAGCGGTAACCTCCGTATGTTAGACGAAAATAGAGTTTAGTTTTTCTTTCTTTTTTACAAAGTACATATAAATTTCCAGACGCTCGTTAAAATTATCATTGTCGTTTTTGTAAAAATCATCAGCTGCAAGTTAGAATTATCGTTGAAGTTTTTAAAAAATTCATCAGCTGCATGTTAAAATTATCATTGCCGTTTTTATAAAAATCATCAGCTGCAAGTTAAAATAATCATTGTCGTTTTTATAAAAATCATCAGCTGCATGCTAAATTTATCATTGTCGTTTTTTATAAAAATCATCAGCTGCATGTTAAAATTATCATTGTCTTTTTTTATAAAAATCATCAGCTGCATGTTAAAATTATCATTGTCGTTTTTTATAAAAATCATCAGCTGCATGTTAAAATTATCATTGTCGATTTTATAAGAATCATCACCTCAATGTTAAAATTACCATTGTCGATTTTATAAGTTTATTTCTTTTACTAAGTACTATACATGAAAATTATCGCCTGCATGTTAAAAAATTACCCTTACCGTTTTTATAAGCTTATATGTATCTATATTTGTATAGAAAATGTACAGGAAATTGCTAAAAACGTATAGAAAAATGGCTAAACGTAATACCGATTATACAATCCTATTTTTATATTTTTCAATGCAAAACGGAAGTTAACCATTACATAATTCGTAACAGATGTATTTTTAGCTGCAGTTGTAACGCACATCGTGGAAACATATAATTTGTACTACACGTGTAAAACATTTACTGATTCGCGATACACTTTTATTTTTCTGTTGCAATATTGGAAAAATTTATTTTCCATCCATGGCAAGAAATCTATTTGACAGGAATATAAGTTATTTATAAGTTTATATATGCAAAACCCTAGAATTCACCTACTGCCTCTGTGTTCCACATCCCTAAAATTCCCTCTAAGGAGAGTAGGTTTACCCCCTTTTTTTTTGATTTAGTATAAAATCTACCTTTTTACCTTTCTGTAGATCCAGACCAGATTTCGGTTCTATTAAGTTCCTGCTTATCTACTATTATTTAGAATGTGCAAAAACATACTTATGGAATAAGCCAAAAAGGCCAATGGCTAGGAAAGCAGGTTTCCACAGACCATAATGTCCATATGTGAAAAATGCAGGAACAGAGATGAAAAAAAAAAAAATAATGATAAATGAGAAAAAGTCTCCAGTTCCGAAAAAAAAAAATACTGCCACTGTCCTTAACCTTTTAACATGCAGTAAATAAACGCCTTCATCGTTCCATTTTTGAAGAGTAACACAAATACCGAAGACTTTTCTTAAGTTCCCTTGTTACCTTCAAGGGGCAGAAAGGTTAACCGCTTTCTCATTGGTAATATACTGCCCTCTTTCCTTCTTAATCCTCTCCGTTGTCCTCGGACTTGGGGTGGTAATGAGCATGCGCGCGCGCGCGCGCGCACATATGCAACTATAACTTACTATTGGAAGCGTCGATGGCACATTCTATGGCCCTCTTCCAATTAGTGTCAAATCGTACACACTTCACATTCGGGCACAATTATACTAACACACTGCTTAATGCACTAGACCACTGGGGTTTGTAGCAAGTTCCCCGGGGGTTTTTTCGGTCATGCCCCTAGGTTAGGTTAGGTTACATGGGATTAGGAAACAAATTACTCTCGTAATCTGGGTGCGGGAAACATAATGAGATTATTTTCAAGAAAATTCTATGGTTAGTTTTTAAGATATGGCGTCCCGCTTTTTTCAGGGAAAGGTCTCGGTACTAGGTTACATCTCGGGAAAATGCGAGGCGGATTGCACAACGCTGTAAACATCTCTTCATACGTCTCAGAAGAATTAATAGAATGTCAGCGAATAAGCTGAGTTTTGCGTAACATTTTATGGTCATGAAATACGTTGTAGTCTTCATCGCTACAACCGTTGACGAACATTTAAGCATATTTCTTTTTTAATTGTTCTAAGAAATGTGTCATTTTAGTCCTGGCTGAATTTCGTCGTCAAAGCCATCGACGTTGCAATACAGTGTATACTACGTATGTACACGTATTCAGAAGAATACAATATACATATATCAAAGTGTAGTACACATACGATCAAAAAATGCTCTCCAAGGCACCTGTTGGACAGCGAAAATGGTGGGGAATTATTCCTTTGGACTCTTCTTCATGTCTTTTTGATAGTGAGAGTAAAACTTCATATAAATAAAACTTTATATGCGTTTACACCTCACTTATTTGTGCGTGTATCATCAGCGAACAAACGCAACGTAAACGACGCAAATGCATTAACAATAATTGCATGATAAAAAAATATAACAACTACGTGGAAAATTACGTTTCCAATAAAAATGACGCAACAAAGAAAAAGTAACGAACGAGGTCAAATTCATTTTGAAACGATTCAGTATCGCATTTGAAACTGATTACACCTGGGTGTATACGTACGTAAATTAATAAATCACTCCGAAATAGAAATCCAGGTGTTGGGACACTCCATTTTAATCACATTTTCCTTCAAAAGCGTAAAAGGTCACTTAATGAAATGATGTCACTGGAGGAAATGAATGACCTTTACGAAACTCGGTCGTTCCCTTCGTATTACCCTTTCACTGGTTATTAATTACGTGACCTTAGGAAAAGGCTGATGGGGAGATGTAATTTCACTGCTAATGAGAAACAGCCAAATTGTAGCCTTTAGGGCAACTTACAGTGACACACATGAATATCTATTTCTTCAGCCTTCCAATATATGAAAAAAAAATTCATATCTAAATATTTTTTAGTAACAGACCTTTACCCTTGGGGGAATTAGCGCTAGATGATTATATAATATAATATATATGTATATATATATATATATATATATATATATATATATATAAATTATGTATACTAAATATAGGAAAATGTTAAAATTAAAAACACCGTCAATATTTTTATACTAAAAAAAAGTTAAGAAACTAGAACGAGATAGAAATGGAGTGAAAATGGAAACACGTTTTACCTATTGATATATGGTAAATAAGCCTTATTTCTCATATAGCACCTATTAAATACCTTTTATATTTTCACATTCTTTTTTACTAACAACAAATAGTTTCCCCCAAAAAAGGATGTAGCTCCCGAGAAAAGAAAAGATAATGGTCACTTCCAAATTCATGCTTAAACGGATGCACATTGGATGAAAACCTGTGCATAAAACTTCCACAACACACATCTACCCTAACTGCTTTTATGCAATACGGAAGCAGAAGCAGAAGAAATACCAGCAGAGGGTTGTAACCCAGTCCGCCACTCACCGCTATCTTGCACATACTCTCTCCCTTCCTTTTTAATGCCTCTTTTACTCTATTAATCCATCTCCTCTAAGGTCTGGCTCTCATCATTTCATATTCTATACGTTACACCATCATATCGTACTCCAATCTTTCTTCTATATCTTTCGTTAATATTAAGACACTTCCCATAAAAGGGGGTGGCTCCACAGGAAAAAAAACAACACAATGATCACTACCATTACTGTACATACATTAATTGCTAAATCGTACATGGATCCGTGAACATAAAACCTGCACAACATACACCTACACAGAGGCTTATCAGAGGTGCACTGGTGCCCTACACGCTAAACCATTCATCTCGATCTAGTGTGTACTCTCTCTGGACACTGAGGTCTTTCAATCTCATTTTTCCAGCAACTCTTTCATGAGGCTACTCAACACTTTCAGGTCTTCCTCTTCTCATTCCTCCTAGCACTTACGGATTGGATTACATATTCGTTTCATAAATCTATCGTCCTCCATGTTAACCGCATGAATAAACAATTTCAAAATGCCATAATCTAGTTTCCCATCAAGCTAGTCTTTTTACCACTTCTTTAACGTACATTTCCCCACAGTTCTCACACTTGCAATTTTCCTTACATCATCCACTACCCAAAAAGCTTATTTATATTTCCTTTCATCTGAATTCTACATCTCAACTGCACTCCCATAAAGGAGAGTTGGGTAAACCATTCCTTCACACATTCCATCAACGCTTCCAATCGTTTGCTCAAATACACACACACACAAACACAAACACACACGTTTTCCTTTTGTGGTTCATCTATTCTGTGACTCACCTTTAACCTCATTTTATGCTTCTATTCTTCCACCATCCTTATTAACACAAATTGCCCCATCTTCTTGGCTTCCATGTACCCGCATAACTTCAATCTAAACTTTCTTCGTTTGCAAGCATTTTTAAACTCTTTTATTAATCTTTGTAATATCTCTTCACTATCCCTAAGGAGTCCATCCCTAGCAAGCACCAACCATTCCGAACACCAATCAAGGTTCATTTCCTTATCCCAAAATCGTGCACCTGCATCAGATGTCCTTTCTGTGAATCACTGCAACTCTCTCTCCCTAAGGGTATTGAATAGTCAATAGGATCTCGTAACTACTCCACTTCCAAGGATTTTGAAACTTGCTACCTCCTGAAATACATGACGAAATTTAATCCTCTATGGTGGAATTAGAACTCACGCTGGTTAGAAAGCTGAGGTTAGTGCTTGGTGGTGTAATGGTCTAAGCAGTGACCTAAGGGTTTAAATCCCACCTAGGAGAGGAAACAAATTTTTTTTTTTTTAGTTTTCCTCCGATTTTAGAACTTAAGAGTGGAAAACGTGTCTAAAAATATTGAGAAATAGAGAAGATAGGAGGTCTTTGTCGTTATCAAAAATGCATGTGATCAGCAGATGTTTCATAAACACACACACACACAGACACACACATATATAAAGACATATATATATATATATATATATATATATATATATATATATATATATATATATATATATATATATATATATGTGTGTGTGTGTGTGTGTGTATGTATGTATGTATGTAGGTGTGTATGTATAACATGCATAGCATTGTTAATCACTATGAAAATAGGAAAGTGCATAATTGGCAATTTTTTAGGCAAAGGTGACTCAACAATTAACAAGAATAACTTAATATGCTTCACCTTATGGAATCGACCCAAATCGTACGATGTAAGGGGTGCGGGTGAGGAAGCCATACACCTTAACCATCTATGTATTTATATATGTATGTATGAATGTATGTATTAAATTTTCGTTAGTTGGACGACTTAAGAACGTAAAGCTCTTCTGTTAATTACAGTATACCGTATGCAATATATATACATTATGTATATATATATATATATATATATATATATATATATATATATATATATATATATATATATATATATATTTATATAGATATATGTCAGTGTGTATGTATCTCTATATATATTACTAACAGGTCTCATTCAAACTGGATGGTATCTAGTGGAGTTATTTATTCAAAAAAGTTACAAGCTTTCTAGGACAAACAGTCTTCATTATCAGGTATCCTGAGAATGAGGACTGTTTGTCCTAGAAAGCTTGTAACTTTTCTTTCTTAATAAATAACTCTACTAGATACCATCCAGTTTGAATGAGGCCCTGTTAGCAATTGTACTAATGCACAGAGCAATTGTGTATGTGACAAAGTAAATATATATATATGTAAATATATATATATATATATATATATATATATATATATATATATATATATATATATATATATATATATATATATATATATATATATATATATAGCCTACATCTATAGCATCCTGTCTACTGTAATTGACAAAGTTACGTTTTCAAGTCGTTCAACTAACGACAAAAGCATTAACACGAAACCCTCCGCTGATATGCTTACTGTAGCAGTTTCGCCCTATTTTCGCAACACTTCAGGATCTCCAAGCGCATCCACTCACCAGAAACAAAATTAATGACGCCTGACAGCAAACGACCCAAATTCGGCAACACGAATAAGGAGAAAACCGTTCCCCCCCTCCCCCCTCAAACCCCTTACCAAAATGGCACTTCCCAAAAATAAAAGCGTTGATTAATAACACATGAACCAATTATCCCCGGCATTGACTTCAATTCGAATTTTCACATTCACAGTCATTAATTTTCCTTTTCATCGGGGAGGTGGGCATTCAGGAAGATTGCATTAATAAATGCATAAATTGACATTATGCGCTCATATAACCACCCCCTCCCCCTTCCTTCCCCCCACCCCCACAATTCCGAATGGTGTGAATAGTATATATAAAAAGACGCCATCAGAGCTCTAAAACTCTTTGCGGGGGAGTGGGGGTAGGGAAGATAGGGTGGAAGGGGGGGGGGTTCTGTCTCCAAGCCAGTGCCACGAGCATATCAGGCGAGTGTGTATCAGCAATTGGATTCGAATTAGTAAATATCGTAACCATTACTTGCAAATCGTTTAATGAGCAAGAGCTATCAAATTAACTAAGGCAACTTCGATCAATAACATTAAGCTTTTAAGGACTCCAAATCGCATTTATAATTTCGGTCCGTTACATTAAGACATCTCCTTTGAAAGGCGGCCTTTTTTTTTGCTTTTAATTTTTCCAGGTCGCATCGGCCATTACGTTTAAAGACGGTTTTCTCCTCAAATGCCTGTGGGATTTTCGCTTCTAGGGAGTTTTCCTACAAGGGCGATACTGAATAGCGACCTGGCTGTAATGTATCCCGATATAACTTAATAGACAAGGGCCATTTGGATCATTTATATCATTAATGAGGTGTTTGGTTCTCTATAGCATACAAATGGAAGACACCTGTGTCGAATTAACATGTGAATAAGGCAGGCGGGCGCTAATTTAAGGTACACCTGCCCGTACCGTCTCAATGACACGGGTCTTCGTGAACTCTCTAGAATGCGCTGGCAGGCCAACAGGAGCTCTGACAATTCCTCGTTTCATACTCAATGCAGTTTTTATCAATCCTTATCGTTATTCAATTTTTCCATGTCCAACCCTGAAGATGCTAATTACTTTTAGTTTCCTGTAAAAGAAAACTATCGTGCCGGCTTTGTCTGTCCGTCCGCACTTTATTCTGTCAGCACGTTTTTCTGTCCGCCCTCATATCTTAAAAATTACTGAGGCTAGAGGGCTGCAAATTGGTATGTTGATCATCCACCCTCCAATCATCAAACATAACAAATTACAGCCCTCTAGCATCAGTAGTTTTTGTTTTTATTTAAGGTTAAAGTTAGTCATAATCGTGCTTCTGGCAACGACATAGGATAGGCCACCACCACCGGGCAGTGGTTAAAGTTTCATGGGTCGCGGCTCGTACAGTATTATACCGAGACCACCGAAAGATAGATCTATTTTCGGTGGCCTTGATTGCACGCTGTAGCGGCTGTACAGAAAACTCGATTGCGCCGAAGTTCTAATGATTATTCTTCTGATCCATTCAGTATATATAATAAAGATCCTATGGGAAATCTTCCTTTCCTGTGTCTTTGGTCTGAGATACGTTTCCTTTAATAATGAACTGAGCAAGACAGGAAACACAAAGCCCTTATTTGGCCCAGGGCCGAAAAATACAAGAATAGGACGGAGAAAAGTACAATTAGTAAGAAATTGATGCTACAGGAAGTAATGGAACTTCACCAAAATTTTGATGTTGATAAATCTTTGATCAAGAGCGCTGGCACATCATTTGGCTGAATTTATCACTTCGATAAATTTACACACATACATATATATGTTAAAGTCATTATTTGAAATCCTGGGATTTCACGAAATCCCTAGTGAATTTGTGAAATGAGCAACTCGCTTAAGAACATTTGATCCCCAAGGGCTAGTACTAAACACGGCGAAACAGTGATTCATCTACACTGTTTCGCCGTGTTTAGTACTAGCCCCTAGGGGGTCAAATGTATTTCGCTGTGTTTAGTACTAGCCCCTGGGGGATCAAATATCCTCAAGTGCATTTGATCTCCCAGGAGCTAGTACTAAACATGGCGAAACACATTTGACCGCCCCGGGGTTAGTACTAAACACAGCGAAACAGAGAAGATGAATCACTGTTTCGCCGTGTTTAGCACTAGCTCTCGGGGATCTAATGTTCCTAAGCGAATTGGTCATTTCACAGATTCCCTAGGGATTTCGTGAAATCCCTGATTTCACATATTTACTGTAACATATAATATATATGTGTGTGTGTATATATCCGTTTGGTTCGGGTACAGCCCACTCAATACCCGGAGTTTATACCTTATTTTAGATTTTCGGTTCCGATGTGAAGGCTGCTCACAGTATGTGCAGGAGCCAGCGCAGGTAAATTTAATGGGCTGCCATATGGCCAGCATAATATAAGAACAGTTAAATTTACCTCTAACGAGCTGGATGGCTAGTCGCTTCACAAGTGGCCTCTCCAAGGGGGTTAGAAATCATCAATTGGGTCACATTACACCTCACTAAGTGAAGGTGTAAATTATGATGTCTATAACTCTATTCCTATATTTGTGTATGAGGATGATGTGTACAAATTACTGTGAAACAAATGCAACAATAATCGATGGCATCGTGCCTGATTCTGCTAAAAATTCTCGATGCCTGAGCCGTCAAGGGTCACTGATACTAGATGTAGGAATATGAATGACCTTTAAAAAAATTTGAAAGACATCTGTTTCTGCCTGAATTGATGCTGTTTTAACAGCTTTCGAATGTAACACATGTCAAGTGTGTGACCAGGCAGATTATGTATGTGATGGTTACTGCACTGAAAAAAAACTGAATTTTTGCGCGCAAGTACGCTCAGGTAAGCAACACTCGCCAAATCGCGCATGATTCCCATGCTGATCGAGTTACTTCCACCCCACCCAAAAAAAAAAAACCGCTTTTACATCGCTTTCACGCCGGCAATAAGACGTTTGGTTTCCAAACCGCAGAATTAACTTGAAACGTTACCCGGCCATCGACTAGAGACGACGCAGCATCTCAAATCTTCTCTTCCGAAGCGACTGACGTCCGCTAAAAAAAATAAACAAATACAAAAATATAATTTTTTGCCTCGGCTGCGGACGAAAGCGCAGGCAGCAGCGCAGCGCAATATCTGAATACATTAGAACGCCGAGAAAACTTCAGGATGCTTCACGATAATTATCCCTTGTTGTTCAGGCAGAAGTCAGTTACCGTTAAAATCCATGATGGAAAAAGTTATCGGGATCCCTATAAAAGGTGGTGCGCTGATTACCTATTGCAGTGGGCCTCGGTGACGGCGTGGGTACGCTGTGCAGAATGAGAGAGAGAGAGAGAGAGAGAGAGAGAGAGAGAGAGAGAGAGAGAGAGAGAGAGAGAGAGGGTGGGATGAGAAGAGCGAGGACCAAAGAAGGTAGAAACAGAGGAATATAAGGAGAGTAAGAGTCCTGGGAATGAACAGGATGAGAATCAGGAAGAAGCAGGAATGGGGGAGAGAAAGATTCCTACGGAGGGAGGAAAAATAAGAGGAGTAGTAGAAGGAGGCGGGAAGAAGGGAATATGATAAGAGACCCAAGATAAAAAGAACAGAAGGCGGAAACGGAAAAGAATAAGGACCCCCGAAAGAAGAGAGGACCTGGAGGAAGAAGAGAGAGAGAGAGAGAGAGAGAGAGAGAGAGAGAGAGAGAGAGAGAGAGAGAGAAGCAGGGATGGGGAGAAGAGGAAGGTGGAGTTAGAGATAAGGAGGGGAATGAGGGGAGAAAGTGACCAAAGAAGATGACCTAGAGAAGGAGGGAGAAGTAAGGAACATTGGAAATGCATAAAAGTGAGATGGAACCAAAACAAAAATAGTAAGGAATCAAAGAAGGAAGGAGGACAAGGGAGAGGGAGGAAAGGTGGGAGGTGGGAGACCCAAGAAGAGAGGAGGAGGAAATGGAAGAGAAATTAGAAGAAAACATGGTAGGGGTGAGAAGGAATTAGAAAAGTGGAAAGAGGAGGAGGAGGAGGAGGAGGAGGAGGAGGAGGAGGAGGAGGAGGAGGAGGAGGAGTCTTCTTACGAGGAAGAGGCGGAGGAGAGAGGGCGTGTAAACAAGGCGGGCAACCCTCACACCTGTCTTCAATGACACAGTAATAAATGATCGACACTGCATGTGTCATTAAGCGGCGCCGGTATCACCCTTTTGGGAGCTGCAGCGCCAAGCGCCAATGGCGATTGACGCGTTAACCCACAGAGCAAACTATTACGTGGTGTTAAAGCAGAAGTTAGCAGAGGAGAGGTGCGCATGTGCGTGGAAGTCGCCTGTAGGGGAGAGCATATATCTTTAAAAGAAGGCACTTGTTTGACTAGGGATAATGCATAACACTGCAACAGAACCTCAAAGAGAAAGAGCAACTAGTCTTGATAAAAAGTCTTTTCGATAATGTTCTTAGATTCACATAAGCTTTAAAATGTGATGGCATTAGGAATGAGATGCTGCAATATGGTGGTGAAAGCGTGATTTTTTTTTGGCTGACCAAGGTGTGTATGGTATGTTTGGATGAGGGAAAGGGTAAAAGGTGACAGAAGGATACTGTAAGCATTATGGGGGGAATAACGTTCTTGATATACCAGGGAAGGTGTATAGTAAGATTTTCACTGAGAAAATAAGACGGCTGAATGAAAGATTGATAAAAAAGTACACTGTACGTTTAGACAAAGAAACAGTTTTGTCAGAGGTCTGGTAGGACAGGGAAAAAGCTGTATTTGACAAGCATGTGCGTATGATAATAGGCACATGCTTATGATAGAACAAGTAGAGAGGCAATGAGGATGGTTTGGAGACAGTATGGTACAGGTAATATTTTGCTGAGAGCAATACATAATTTTTATGCTGGAAGTGAAACGGAAGCTCATATTTGTAGACATAAAGTGACTGGCTTGGTTGTAATAGTGGGTCTGAGACAAGGGTGTGTTATGTCTTCATAACTGTTTGCTATCAAAAGGCTACCATGAGGATGAAGCAATGGGTGATAAGATGGATTATGAGAGAATGGAAGCAGCTGATTCGTATAGATATTTAGGAGACAATGAATCAGGTGATGGCAAGATGAGAGAAAAAGTGAGTCATACAACTGGTGAAGCAAAGAATGTGGCAGTATTTAGCAAAAAAGTCGGGGGGAAACTTGGAGTGTCTGCAGCAAAAGCCAGGATAAAAATGAAACAAGGAATTGTTAAGGCAAAACTCTCTATGAAAATGAAGTGTGGATGATGAATACATAAGGAAGAAAGAAAGCGGAAGGTGTAAAAATTAATTACATGCGTAATATATGAGGAATTAGAAGAACCGAAAGTATGAGAAATGTATAGATATGTAGAAGTGGTAGAGTTTAGCATATGCGAAAGGATGGATCAGATTATTCTGAGATGGTTTCGGCAAGTGGAAAAAATGGAGGCTGACAAATTAGTAAAAGAATGTATAATTCAAGAGTGATAAGAAGAAAGCAGTGAGGAAGACTTACAAAAATATGGAAAGATGACATGAGAGAGGCATTAAAGAAAGGGTTTCAACATCCAAGAAGCGAGAGAGAGCGTGCTAGGTAGAGGTTAATCGGGAAGTGAATGTAAGGGGACATGACATAATGCTGGTGGGCCTTCGGTGAAGGTGTATAGAAGCTAATGCTGTGGAAACCTTCTGCACAAGGTGTTCATCCACGATTCAGTAGTTAAAGTATGAATGTGGCAGTTATCATTGGCTTGTCTTTTCTGAGTAGCGGCCCCATGTTAGGGAGAACGGCTTCATGTTGAAAACCTTTATAAAAAGAGTTTACTGTGCAGAGTCATAAAAGACATGTATTTTTAAACGCCACAACAAAACACAGACACACACACATATATATATATATATATATATATATATATACATATATATATATATATATATATATATATATATATATATATATATATATATATATATATATATATTTATTTGTGTGAGTGCATGCGTTACATTATATGAACATGTATACTCAGTCTACTGGATACAATCATAAAAAACATGGGGACGAATATTTTTAAATTCCACAATAAAATACACACACACACATATAGATACTGTATAATATACATACATATATATATATATATATATATATATATATATATATATATATATATATATATATATATATATATATATATATATATGAAATTAGTGGGAGAGTCCACATGTACGCTCATAAATACAGAAACCTTAAAATATTGCAAATATATCCCCGAAACATTTTGCAAATCTTGGAGGCACCGTTACCCTCCTAATGAAAACTATTTCCACTATTTTCTACTCTTTAACACACCTATTTCTACCAACAGTTATATTCTGTTGTTCAAAATGTTACCTTTCAAAAACACAAAAAATACAGTCATCAAAGTCTAACAAATCATGAAAACTATCTAAGAATTCTTTGGATACTTCAAGTATCTTACCATAAATTTAGCAGTCATCTCTGCTTGCGAATGAAAGAAAGCAAAACGCAATGTACTGTATATATATATCTCTAATTACTTCTTGACTTCATGCGGCTGAACACCACCATCTCCGAACAAGTCACACAAACAAATACAATTAGCGATGCCAGAGCAATTAAGGAATAAGAAAATGGCATCTAACTAGTGAATTCCGAGATCATAACAAGGCCAATAAATACACACAAAAGTCATGACCGAGACAGTACGAACGGCGATTATGTCCCACAGAGAAAATAAAGTCCCGAAAACAAGGCCCAACTCGGGATGGGAACGAGTTTTCATTAAACGGGGAGGGGCTCCATGAATAACGGAGTAATTTCAGTCTCGAAAAAAATGGCATTATTTGGTTATCTCTATGTTCCTGTATGGCTAATCATTACGAGAACAATGGGGATCAAAAGGCACGTAGTAAATGGTCTTTCTCTGGCTGCAATTGGTGTACTTGATGATCACGTTACGTCATGCAAGTGCTCAGCTGTCAAAGTGTTTACAGCAATGCGAAAGTCTAAAGCAGTGTTCGTAAGTTTTAACTGTACCCAAGTCTGCAACAGTGTTCGTAAGTTTTGGCTGAATATGCACTTTGGCACAAATTTTAAAACATTGTAAACTCTATTTACATCCTAAAATTCAAGTTCGTCATTACAAAAGCCTGCAACGATATTCGAAAGTTTTAGCTGAATCTGTACTTTGGCACAAATTTCGGAATATTGTCATTTTTATGTACTTGCTGAAAATTGTCAATAAAACCAGCGACATCGCGTAAATACGATTCATTTTAATGGTCTTACAAAATCGATGATCTTTCGCAAGGTTGTGTTACTGACAGAATCTTACCCACTGGGAAATCAAGGTCATCTCAGTATGGGGAAGTATTATCGGATAATCGATGCCCTTGCAGTGATCACAGGTAAATTATATGTCTACCATGATCCTTTTTGTGAAGATAGGGCATTTTAGTAAACTGGGAACTCCTTCGCAACGACAGAATGAATTAGAAAAACACGAACCTTGTTACAATTATGATTCGGAAATAAAGAATCATCAAATTACCAAAAGGAAAAATGAATTAGAAAAACATGAATGATGACTCAGATGTAGAGAATCTTGAAATTACCATCACTTATCAAGATAGTCACAACTGCTGTGCCAAAATGAGATTGTCTTTTAGAGAGAACGCGGATTCTGGAAGAGATTAAAATCTAAATGAAAAACAAGAAACAATATCAATTTAAAAAAGTCGACAATCAAAAATATCTTCATCAACGAAATAAACACAGCGCGGATTCTGGAAGAGATTAAAATCTAAATGAAAAACAAGGAACAACATCAATTTCAAAAAACGTCGATAATCAAAAATATCTTCATCAACGAAATAAACACACACAGCGCGGATTCTGGAAGAGATTAAAATCTAAATGAAAAACAAGAAACAATATCAATTTTTAAAAAGTCGATAATCAAAAATATCTTCATCAACGAAATAAACCCATAGATAATCAGGATAAATTAGATAGTTGGGAAAGATCTGACCTAAAAAAAAAAATTGACCCTGGCACTTTTTTTTTTTTTTTTTTTTTTTTTTTAAATCTCCAGCTAACGAGAGTCATGAAGGACGGGAATAAATGCAACCTGCATCGAACAACACTTCTACATCGAAAGAACAGAGCGTAAACACCAGGCATCCCCCCGCGCGAGGCCTTGGCGCATCATGAAGTATGGAAATTCTGAGGGAGATACAATAGATATGGGAGTGTTAAGAAATAGAGCTCATTTGGAGGGCGACTTTGGGGCGGGCACTTACAGGGCTTTTGCTCTGTCCGAGAGGAGCTTATTATCTCTATCGCCGGGGAGAGAGAGAGAGAGAGAGAGAGAGAGAGAGAGAGAGAGAGAGAGAGAGAGAGAGAGAGAGAGAGAGGATCGAGGCAGGTAAAATATTAATAAAAATTTCAAATAAATTAACAAAAGCGAGAGAAAATATGGTGAAAAGACAATAAATATTGTAAAATACAGGTTATGGTTACAGTGAGACATATCAACAAACAAACAAAATTGGACAAAGACCAAAAAGAATCTGACCTTACACCTAACATAATAAACAAGCTTAAGAAAACATGAATGAAAACGTTAACTTACTAATTCTCTTTAGTCTTATTTAATAATAAGAAAGATTATAAGAAAACATGAACTTAGCCTATTACAACCAAACCAGTAAAAAAAAGAGAAAAAAAAAACACGCCTGATTCCTTAAAACAAGTTTTAAAAGCGCAAAATAAAAAAATGAAAACTTAAACTTACTACAATCTAGTTTGTCTAAAGAGCGACAAATCATTAATGAACTCTTTACTGTTTACAAAATGAATCTAATAAGAACGGTGAGTTATTAAAACGATATAGCTTATACAACAAACACTTTTATATGACAAATTTTTCTAACGATGTAAGAGCTAAGCAAATGGGAACGCACGAAAATTGATGTTCAAATGAGGTTTAATTAAGCATTTCTGAATTACGACAAGTACACATCATTACATAATTATCTTATTACATAATTGAGAAGATAATGGATAAATTAAGCAATTACGTTATTTTTGAAATTACTCTTCCTCAATTATTAACTACGATGCCAAGTTGATCGATGTTGAACGATATTGATCCGATGGCGTGATTGAATTTTTTTTTTTTAGATATGGAGGCCGATGGGATGGGCAACCTACTAGTCTTTTCCAGTCAAGACCCGAACAAAACGAGAAACAAAAGAACGAATTCCTTAAGATCAGAAACAGAAAGTTGAAGACAGAAAAAGAACTTAGGAAGAAAATTCTAAAGCGTGGCAGCATAAAATAACATCTTTCCCAAATCATCAATGTCCAAAAATCTTCATATTCATTATAGAAAAAATAATAGCTCTCTTTCAAAGAATTTATTTTATCCAGAATTAATCATTATCTGACGCCACAATCATCAACTGCCTCAATGCTGAGCACTTTAAAATATGAAAAGTCCGTTTATAAATTTACAATATAATGCCAAATATCGCCATTAGATTAACATAAAACAATGGCCTTCGTAAAATCACATCAATATCATTATAATATCAAGAATGCGTCTACAGAATCAGGAGAGAAAATACATAATATTCTCATAATTTTGTTCCACTTTTCTCTACTTTCTGATGTTTTTGAAATCCTCATCTTTCCTTGTTTTTCATTTTGATTTTAATCTCCCAGAATCCGTGTTCGCTCAAAAATAAAATATTATTTTGGCACAGTAGTTATGGATATCTTGATAAGGGATGGTAATTTTAAGATTCTCCATTTCTGAATTTTTTTTTTTTTTTTACCGAAGTTCATGTTTTTCTAATTCATTCTTCCTTCGCGAAGGAATTCTCAGTGTATCAAGAAGACCTATCTTCAAAAGTAAGTTTTACCTTCATATACAAGAAGAATTCTGACCATGTCTTGCAGATACCAAAATAAAAGAGCAAATAAAATTTCATTTCATTGCTGCCTGCAAATGTCGACCTTATCATAGAGAAAGTATAAATTTATATTAGTGTAAGATGACAGGTGCAACTGAAATTTGCATTTAAAGCATAAATGTCACCTACTCGGATTTAGGTTAGGATCATTTATCAAACAAGTACAGTACAGACAAATGCCATTTGCCTTCAGAAATATCTTTTCTTATTTACTTTTTCAGATATTCAGACGACCCTATTTGAACGATTCGCAGTACCTGGAGCGTGGGAATAATGATAATAATAATAATAATAATAATAATAATAATAATAATAATAATAATAATAATAATAATAATAATAATAATATTAATAATAATAATAATAATAATAATAATAATAACAAAACAGGAATACCGAAAAATCGAATTTCATTATATAAAATACTACCAATGACAATGAATACTAAGACATAGGTAAAGCAAAAAAGTATAAAGGAATAAATTAAACAAGGATAATTTGGAAAAAAATTCCAACCACAAAAAAACCCTCGTGTACAAAAAGCAAATTAAGCAAATACAAAAACATGAAAAAATTATTTGTTTCCCTCAAACTCTTCTGTCTTCATCCCTTTATCCTAACTAAAAACGCATCTCACCCATCCTCTTTTGTCTCCCCCTTAATCCTTCTTCATCTTCTTCTTCTCCTCCTCCTTCTCCTCCTCCTCCTCCTCCAAAGTAAATTAGCTCACCCTCCAGTACGAAGTGCTTTATGGGCAGTTATCACGAAGGGAGGATGGGAAAAGACTCGTTTATCAATACTAATGTCTTAATTGTTCCTTTGACTGGCCTTCATAAATGGCAATGAATTATCTGTTTAGAGATGTGTGTGTGTGTGTGTTTGTATGTGAGTGTGTGTGTGTGTGTGTGTGTGTGTGTGTGTGTGACTGTGAGTAAATGAAAGAAAGATGCAGAGACAACGTTGTTCAAACACCTGTATAACACTTTTTCTGTTAATGTAAATTTAATCATAACTTGGATATGTTGCTTAATAAAAATTTTTAATGCGCATAGAACACACATACACACAGAGAGAGAGAGAGAGAGAGAGAGAGAGAGAGAGAGAGAGAGAGAGAGAGAGAGAGAGAGAGAGAGATTGTACATTTAATGTCAGGCATAATAAATCTTTAATATTTACGTAAACTTTGCCATAACCTAGATATGTTTACGAATACTTTCAAAAATAATTTCAAGGACAAATTTAATTTATCTATCACCTTTTTAATTTGAATTTACCATAAACAGTCTGCAGATGTACATAACTAACGATATTGAGATCGAAATAAAAAAAAAAATATTTTTATAAAAAGAACTCTAAAATCAAGGACTTCAAGACGTAACACCTCATGGAGAGAGAGAGAGAGAGAGAGAGAGAGAGAGAGAGAGAGAGAGAGAGAGAGAGAGGCTGCGTAAAGAGCTCCCTGGTACCTACCCCACCCAACCCAGCCAGCCCATAATATCCTCATTACTAAATCAATGTTTAAATTACTGCGGACGACCCATTATATGCTTATCTCTGTATCTGCTCATGAAAAATGAACTGATAAAATAGTTCTGAAGACAAACTGTAACGAGTTCGTTAAGTCCCGACTTTATTTCTTACATATATATACCTCTCTCTCTTGTCCGTCGGCTCTTAACTCTCTCTCTCTCTCTCTCTCTCTCTCTCTCTCTCTCTCTCTCTCTATTACATGTGAATATTCACATCGTCCGATCTGTCTCTTGCTACATTTATGTGTTGTAAAAATACTTCATTGATGAAACGGAAGAACATGTTCCTTACTGAAACGGTAAACTAAAGCTAATAACAGAATAATTTTGGTGATAAGTGCAAGATGCTACAAAATGTGCTAAAACCAATGGAATACTCGTACATTAAACACGCACCCATGCAATATATATATAAAATATATATATATATATATATATATATATATATATATATATATATATATATATATATATATATATATATATATATATATATATATATATATATATATATATATATATATATATATATATATATATATATATATATAACGACTAAAAACTGCAAACTTTTACAAGAGTCAATCAATTTTCTTCTTAATGTTCAACCACACAACTGTTTTGTACTTTAACTTTCTTGTGACGTGAATTACCGAAATATCAGACTGTAAAGATAATGAACAGAATAAATGGTTGAGATGGGTACTGGTAAATTAATGAATTTTTGTCAGTTTAACATACCAAGGAAATTAACAAGTGACAACAGGTTTGTGCTAATATGCAATGCCTAGTTGCAAAATGATTCCCCCCGCTAATAAACAATCAAATATACACAAAAGGTTTAGCTTTACAGTGATGTCTCAATGCAAGAGAAAGATAACAGCGCTGAAGAAAATGTCTTAGTGTGTGAAATCCTGTATTTGCTAAAAGAATTACATACAATTTGTGATTTCCCGTAGTTCCTGAGAAAACACTAAACAGGAAAGTGTTCATTCCCGTCCTTGCTGTAAACGTAAAAAAAAAAAAAAAAAAAAACATCACTTGAAAAAAATCTGTGAATCCTCGTAATTGCTAGATGAACATTATAAAGTAATAGAAAGGAACAAAATTACTAAAGCCTGTTTTTGCTGGATAAAAACTAAAAAAAAAAAAACTGAGAAAAGAAAAACAAAAATGCAAATTCACGTCTTGCTAGATAAACATGAAAAAACCAAACCACTAAAAAAAAAAATGGTTGTGTTGAGTAAACATCGAAAAGGGCCATTAGAGAAGGCTTTTCAATCTGGGAGCACATGTCATTGGTCGCAAGCGGGCGCTCTTCAGGCAACCTTCGGTTCGCTTTAAGAGCACTAAGGGAGCCTTTGGGTTATCATTAGGCTATCGTAAAATGTTCCCGACTTTCTTTCCAACTGTCACGATTTGACTTACGACACCCGGAAACGACCTCCGACAAAGGCGTAACACGTTGATCCCTTGCAATTCATGTCCTAATAGTCTCCGCTAGAATTACTCTCATTTTAGATGTTTCTCTTATGTATATTTCCTATCTTAACTAGAGTGAGAGCGGTATTCTCTTTATTTCTGCGATGCACAGCGATTTTGCGAGAGGTGGTAAACTTCAACGACCTGAAGTTAATAGATTTGTAATGTTCTTTCGTTCATTGTCTATTGGAATAAAAAAAATTACATTCGTAAATATTTTTATTCGGCAAGTGGTTCTATAATACCTCCTTTCTTTAAGTGAAATGCTTTCTTTCATCTTCAAACTCGCCCAAGATTTTCCGAAACACTCTCTAATTCTTACGAACAAAACGTTAAAATCTTACCTGACGTAAGCTAGAAACCAAGAAGTTTATACACAATCTAAGATAATCTGTCTCTCTAAAAACACTACCATAACTTTTTTCTAAATCAAACGTTTATATAAAACGCTCAAAAACTATCTCGTCTTTTCCAAATTCTGGTTATTTTCAAACTTTCCTTTTGTCTTCAAACGGTTCAAACTTAACCTGCTTTCATATCCCCATATAACAAACGTTTACGGTGACCCTTGTAACAGCACAACTTTTGGCTGATGTAAAAAGTTCTAAACACAAGCATCTCGAAGCGGCAGTTCAGTGGATTTCATTGCTTGAGCTCTGCACGACTGAAAATGACTGCTCTCTCCCCCTCTCTAAGATTTACATACAGTTATTCATCATACAAATTTCCATTGAACCATGATCATTGTATATGTATGTATGTATGTATATAAATACATACATACATACGTATGTATGTACGTTTATATATATATATATATATATAAATACACACATACGTATATATGTATGTATGTATGTATGCATGTATGTATGAATATGTACACATGCTATACATTATGTACACACACACACATATATATATATATATATATATATATATATATATATATATATGTGTGTGTATATAAAATGTCCTATTAAAAATCTTGGTAACTTATTAAACTGAAGATTTTGTTTTCGCTTAATTATACCCTAAAAATTCTTAGTTAAACATCTAAGACTGTGTCATAACTATCGCAAATAACCTTATCAAATAAAAATACCACTTTATATTCTTAATTCACGTTATTTATTACATATATGTCCTAAGACCCCTGTTAAGAGTTTATTAGTTACAGTACCTTTAAACCAATTTCCTAGAGGTATGCATGGTATGGGAGCTTATGGATGATTCTAGATCTTCATTATAGCAAACCTACCCCTCCACCCCCCTCCCACTGCCTCTAACACCACCCCCCCTCCTACGGCAAACAACCAAGGACTAACCCGTCCCCCCGCAACCCCAATCCGCCGGGCACCCAGCCCCAAGACGGACTCCATTACCAAACCACCTTTTTCCATCCCGGACCCAATCTGGTGTAGTTCGGTGCTAATTGATCGTTTCCATTAAGGGATCCTTAGCTGCCATCATATGTCTTCTTCTCTTACCTCCTCATCTCTTCTCTTCTCTCCTCTCTTCTCCTCTCATCGACTTTCTTCTGCCGTTTCAAAGGACGAGCAGCTCTGGACTGAATGCTCTTAAAAGCTGGATTATTATTATTATTATTATTATTATTATTATTATTATTATTATTATTATTATTATTACGGTGATTTTTAACTTTCGGTTTACCAGTTACGTTTTCTGACAATGCCGAATTATTTTTCATTACTTATTATTATTATTATTATTATTATTATTATTATTATTATTATTATTATTATTATTATTATTATTATTATTATTATTATTTCACTAATATTTTTATCATTAACATTATTTCATTATTATTTTCCTCATGAAGGTCGTTTTTAACTTTAGGTTGGCAATTACGTTTCCCGATAATGTCAGATTCGCATTATTTCATTGTTGTTTTTATCATTATTATCATTTCAATTTTATTTTTATCTACATTTATTTTCGTCATTATTATTATTTCGTGATTATTCTTATTATTACGGTAATTTTCCAATTACATTTCCTGACATCGTCTCTAATGTTCTAACTTTTTCAGATCGATGTAATGGATTTTACTCAATGATTATTTTGCTTAAATCTAATTTCTTTTCATCACTAATCTTTGCATCTTCCAATTTCTTCATCATTAAATATTGGAGACCTTTCATTTTACACACACGTTAAATTCGTAATGCACTAACTTAGAAATAAATACGCTTTCATGTCGCTAATACTAACTTCATAATCGTCAATGTTGCGTAACACAAATCTATTTTACTATATATTAATGCTGAAGCACTTGGTATTTATTAAAAAAACTACCAACGACACAAACTTAAGTCAAGATTACTGAAAAATGACTGTAAATTACTATCCCCATAATTGGCTGAAATGAACTTATATGTTACCTAAATAATAAACAACATTGTATAAGAGCTGGTTATCAACAAAATATTATAAGCAGCAGATCTAATAAAAAATCTACCATATAATCTAATAAAGTGAAAAAAATAAAAATGACAAAGTCAATTCATACCGGCTAACGCCTATTAATCAACAGAAAAAGATTGAGAACAATTTAATTTGTTTCATTTCAATTAAAGAACCAAGAACAGGTGTTAGAAATTGCTTTTGTAATCATCGAGTACACACCAAATCATTAACTGATTTTCTCGTGATGTTTCGTGGCTTCTTTATCCACAAAGAAATTACAGAAAATTACGATCTATCAGGTGCCACCCACGTAACTGAAGCAATATACTGTAGAATAACCATTTTCGTTAGAGGTCTTGCGAAATCTCATACACCTAACTGATTTCTAATTTTATATATACATATATATATATATATATATATATATATATATATATATATATATATATATATATATATATATATACATATATATATACACACATACATATATATATGTATATATATTATATATATACTATATATAATATATATAAATTTATATATATATATATATACATATATATATAAATATATATATATATATATATTTATATATATATATATATATATATATATATATATATATATATATATTATATATATAGATACATATGTATGTATGTACGTATTATGTATGTTTGTGTGTGTGTGTGTGTTTACGCACGGTTTGTCTTTAGAAGTACAGACAACGTTGTGATGGATACTCAATGTATCATCATTACTAAAATTGAACACAATTGTTGACAGAATGGATATATAACCCACATATATTTTATTATTATTATTATTATTATTATTATTATTATTATTATTATTATTATTATTATTATTATTATTATTATTATTATTATTATTATTAATCAAAATAAACAACGAGGCACAAGCCTAAAATTTCATTACCTTACATAGAAGAGAACACGAAAAGGAGAAAATAATAAATCAATAAAAATAAACAAAAATATACAATCGCAGAGAAAAGACTCCAAACACATTCCACAGACAAATTTACACGCAAACAAAAAGAGTCAATAAACTTACTCAAATTTGCAAAGTATTCTTTAATTAGTCACTTTTGGCAACGAGTGATATTGAAATTGGTTCTGCTTTAGTTTCAAGTTCAAGTACCGATTCCTCAAGTGACGATATTTGCTACTACCTTGGAGGTATGGCCACACTTTTTCCTATCCCCTTTTTAGTTTTCTGCAAAAGAAAAGTATTGAGATGGCTATTTGTCTGTCCGTCCGCACTTTTTTTTTGTCCACCCTCAGATCCTAAAACTACTGAGGCTAGGGGGCTGCAAACTGGTATGTTGATCATCCACCCACCAATCATCAAACATGCCAAATTGTAGCTCTCTAGCCTCAGTAGTTTTTATTTTATTTGAGGTTAAAGTTAGCCATGATCATGCATCTGGCACCGCTATGGGTGCCAACAACACAGGTCAGCACCGGGCCGTGGCTGAAAGTTTCATGAGCCGCGGCTGACAGTTTTATGGGCCGTGGCTGAGTGTTTCATACAGCATTATACGCTGTATAGAAAACTCGACTGCGCCGGCATTTTTTACTTGTACTTTTCGTTTTCACCCGGCCTGGGGTAGATCAAGGAACTGTGAAAATGAATTCTGTTAGTGGAATAATTATGTCAAACTAGAAATTTGAAAACTGAAATATACTACGTAGAGCGCTGTGGTGAACAAGAGGATCAGTCCACAGGAATAAACAATCATGGCAATAAAGCGCAATTTTATCTAAGTATATGAAACTGTAACACATACACTATCGTAAAAAGAATGCTATACTTACCTCTGGATATATATATATATATATATATATATATATATATATATATATATATATATATATATATATATATATATATAATATGTATATATATACACACGTGTATATATATATATTTATATATATTATATATATAATATATATATATATATATATATATATATATATATATATATATATATATATATATATATATATATATATATATATGTGTGTGTGTGTGTGTGTGTGTGTATAACTTTCATTCTGACCAACGAATTTCGAAAATTAAAACTGAACTCTCAATAAAATACGAAAGCACATAAATACAAAAACAAATCTCTCATCCCACCCCCTTAAAAAAGTTTGGAAATCACGAGAAGTTTTCACAATTAAACTAATCTTAATGTCATTTTTAAACGCTTAGTTCTATGCCTTTTTTTCATCAAGAAAAAAGCATGACGGTCATGGCTCCGCAAATCGAACTTTGGGACACGTTCAGAAAATGGACTTTTATTTAGGGATGAAAAACCATTTTAAAACGAGGTTTCTTATGTGACTGACGAGAAAGAGGAGAAACTTACCTGTAGAAAACAATTTCATACGATAAAATCTTGTAACTACAATTCAAAGGATAAGCAATATAAAGTCAACTCTTGATAAGCCAGATTTTTACATGGAGCAATGTTAAACGATCCAGAATATTCAATTGGAGATTTTTAAAAAGGCCGTAGGAAAGGGCATTCCAATGTTTATAGCTATCCCAGAAAAGAAAAAAAACAAAAAGGTAAAAAGTGTGGCTGAAATCGAAAAGGAATCAACTGCCCTGCCTCTGGAAGGCAATGCGAGAATCCCTGGAAGGCAGCGGGAGAATCACGAAAACCAAATTAAGAATTTCGGAGATTTCAAAAGTACACAAATCTTCTGGCTTTCATAAGAATACCTATTTTCAACAGTGGCTCCTAAATTCTCTTTTTTTTCAAGAAAAATAAGCTCCAAAATCTCTTTTTCAAGAAAAATAAGTTCTAAAAGTCTCTTCTTCAAGAAAAATAAGCTCCAAAAGTATCTTTTTCAAGAAAAGTAAGCTCCAAAAATCTCTTTTCACAGAAAAATAAGCTCCTAAAGTCTCTTTTTAAAGAAAAATAAACTCCTAAAGTCTCTTTTTTAAGAAAAATAAACTCCCAATATCTCTCTTTTTGAGAAAAATAAACCCCTAAAGTCTCTTTCTAAAGAAAAATAAGCTCTTAAAGTCTCTTTTTCAAGAAAAATAAGCTCAATAGGTCTCTTTTTAAAGATATTTAGTTCCTAAAGTCTCATTTTTAAGAAACATAAGCTCCTAAAGCCTCTTTTTCAAGGGAAATGAGCTCCTAAAGTCTCTTTTTTTAAGAAAAATAGGCTCCTAAAGTCTCTTTTTTAAAGAAGAATAAGCTCCTAAAGTCTCTTTTTAAAGAAAAATAAGCTCCTAAAGTCTCCTTTTTAAGAAAAATAAGCTCCTAATATCTCTTTTTCTAAGAAAAATAAGTTCCTAAAGTCTCTTTTTTAAGAAAAATAAGTTCCTAATATCTCTGTTTTCAAGAAAAATAAGCTCCTGAAGTCTCTTTTTTAAGAAAAAGACGCTAAGTGTCTTTTTAAGAAAAATTACAAAGTCGCCAAAAGTCGTTTCCATCCTCCGCATTTGGAAAAAGTCATTACTATAAGTTCCCATTAATTGTTTCTGCAGCTACCTGCTCCATCATCTTAATTTCCATGCATGACTTCACTCATTTTGGTAAAATCTCCATAAATTATCGGTCAGGCGGTCTAGAACGACTGACTGACTCCCCACTCTCTCTCTTTTTTTTTTTTTTTTAAATCTTTCGCTAATGACCATTTCTTTCGCGCTGAATATTATTCTTCTTCTTTATTTCTTTTAATTTTTTTTTTCATCAACGTCTCATCACGCGATTCTCAGATAATCAAATGTATTTTGTCTCCTGATTCCGGGAAATAAAATCACAGATTTTTTGTGTCTGTTTAGCCTTGATTACTTCTTAATCAAAATGATTGGTGTATTATTTTTTCCCCAAAATTATCCGATATGGAAAACATTCTGAGACGATAAAAGTCATTTCATTCATCTCTCTCTCTCTCTCCCTCTCTCTCGTGTTCGAAATCGGTACTTCCCCCTACCCTCTCTATCGCTTTCTCTGTCTTTATATATGTCTGTATGGAACTCACAAGGAAATTCCTCTAACAAACATCCCCCATCTCTCTCTCTCTCTCTCTCTCTCAAAATCACTAACACTTACCCCTCTCTTCACTACAGAGCATAAAGACTTTTTCTCTTATATATCTATCTGCTAATCCAACTGTTTATTAATCTATCTTCGGTGAATAACAAATGAACTCTTCTCTCTTCTCCATCTAACAAATATCCATCTAATTATTTGTCTATCTATCTATCTTTATGAAAATCACAAAAACGCTCTCTCTCTCTCTCTCTCTCTCTCTCTCTCTCTCTCTCTCTCTCTCTCTCTCTCTCTCTCTCTCTCTCTCCTCAGTTACGTTCCAGGAGATGACCCGGGGAAGGGAGGAGATGAGTTGGGTAGGGAGGTGGGTATTTTTTTTTTTTTTTTTTTTTTTTTTTTTGAAGGGAGGCGAAAATCGGGTTTTTGCTTTAAGACGAACTCAAGGATTGCGAAGCAGATAGATCGTCTGCTTATAATTAATGGCGCTGACCAGAAGCTTATGAGATCGTCATTGTTTGTTTCCATAAAAAGTGGAATGACGTGGTAATCTCATTTCTGGAAGGGAAGGAGAGAGAGAGAGAGAGAGTCATTCTGAGAGAGAGAGAGAGAGAGAGAGAGAGAGAGAGAGAGAGAGAGAGAGAGAGAGAGAGAACGCTTTGTCATTCTGATGAAGAGGAAAAAATAACTTTTAAGTTATTTTAGCTGACGTAAACACACGAAACGTTTAGTGATTTAACAGAGAGAGAGAGAGAGAGAGAGAGAGAGAGAGAGAGAGAGAGAGAGAGAGATGAAAACGCTTTAGTGATCTCATTAACGAGCAAGACCAGCTATAAAAATGATCTCTTCGGTTCATAAACCGAAAGATAGAAAAAAAATGCTAAATTGTAAAAGTGGGTTCCTCTTCCCCAAGAAAAAAAAAGAAAAAAGAAAAAGCTACACGTAGGCAAAATCGAAATGAAAAAGAGTAAAAAAGAAAAAAGTGACGAAAAAAAAAAGAGAGGACCTTCTTCAGTCGAGTGAGCAACGCGTCCAGGACACTGATTCATGACAGGCCGGAATGATGTTAATGCATCATTAGCAATATTACCTGTCCCTTAATGATGATGCTGCTAATTGTATCTAATTGTCTCTCCGAGGCTTTTAAATGGCTCCCTCTTTTTCCTCGGCGTACGCCAACCGGCCCCGACGGACTTCATCAAGCAGAATGTGTGTTTTGTGTGGTGTGTGTCTGTGTGTGTGTTTTTGTCGCTCTTAGCGCGTGGTTTGGTTTTTCTCGCAGATATGACAATGAAAGACTGGGTACGCTGTGAGAGAGTCGGGCATAAAGGTAGTTAATAATGTACATCAATAAAGATAAAATATAATCAGAATATATAAATGCACTGATATAACCTTTTGATATACTGTATAGAAGAGAACTTCTCATACGCACAATACAGAAATTCACGTTAATAGATATGTTATTTATTTCAATATTAGAATTCACAGAGCACTCTGTACAGTTCTTGCTTCCCTAGAACTGCCCCTAGAACTGTCGCAGTTTCCACATTCCGGATTTTTTTAAAGTGAATTTGAAATTCGATCCAGATCTGTAGCTGGATCTACAGAACTGATCCTTCACCTTGTCCGTTCAATTACATTGGTCGGTTACGGACTTTCCCCGAATATATCATGGAGAACCATATCTGGATCGATGCACACACACACACACACATATCGATTTCTGAAAAAGTTCACCTACAAAATGGAAGATGAAATACAATAACATTACTCATGGTGGAATTTTCTTGGATATTGAATGAATTGCTATATTTGAATTCTGATACAATTCTTTTGGTTCGTAAAATCTCTACAGGGGTTATGATCCATTTTTTTTTAAATGACCCCAATCTGTCTCCATGTTTTGTAAACTTCATTATAAAAATTCAATGTTAACGATTTCTTTTGTAAAAAGGAACCAAATTTGGATTTACACACATACAAACATTCCAAGGAATAATTTTTGGATGATGGCAGATTTTTCTGCGAATAAAAAAATTCATACAAAAACGCATATTTATACATGAAAAACCACCTAAGTTCATAAGTTCATAAAAATCTGTTCGTAAGTTTGGGTGGAATAAACTTAATTTAAGGTTAAAACATAATATCTGTGTCAGAGTTATAATAATAATAATAATAATAATAATAATAATAATAATAATAATAATAATAATAATAATAATAATAATAATAATAATAATAATAATAATGTTATCTGTGAGTTATAATAATAATAATAATAATAATAATAATAATAATAATAATAATAATAATAATAATATCTGTGAGTTATAATAATAATAATAACAATAATAATAATAATAATAATAATAATAATAATAATAATAATAATAATAATAATAATAACAACAACTAAAATAGCAATTTCAAAAGAAGTCCAATCATGAACGTATCGCCATCTTTATTACCGCTTCAAATGCTTCTTTCAGTTATTATCGACATTAAAGCCAAAACAAAGAAAACAAAATGTAAAAAAATTCTTTTATTTCTCCGCCCCGGTTCATACGAACACATCATAAATCACAAGCCTCGAATCTTTAGATCCCAAAGCGCGAAAATATCGACTCTGTTCGAAGAATATTTCAACCGAGCAAGTCTATTTTAATCATAATTTCCACCCGTGACAAAACGTAGGGGCTGGAATTTATCATTTCCATGTGGTTGAATATTCAAATACAGGTATTTGTGACCACCCTCCGTTCCTTCTTTTCAGACGGAATTTGTGGCACGTGCTAAGCCTAATGAAATGATTTCTAAACAGTCTGCGGACACGGCAGTTGGCTAAATTGGATATATATACATTGGGGCTTTAATGTAAACTAAACGGGGACCAGGTCATAGCCAATTTGGTGAAGGTGTTTAATGAAAACTAAGGACAAAATACACGTACATCCGGATACACACACTTTATATATATATATATATATATATATATATATATATATATATATATATATATATATATATATATATATGACAAAATATACATCCGGATACACACACTTTATTATATATATATATATATATATATATATATATATATATATATATATATATATATATATATATATATATATACAGGTTTATACTGTACGCATGCTTTAGGGCTATAATGTGTACTTAGCGAAACTTGGTCATATCTAATTTTGTTAATGTCATTTACGGATCACTAAGGGCGAAGTACACATATGCATACAAACACAAACACACACAAACAAATGTATACATAAATATATATGAATGTATATGAATATATACATATATATATA
>NC_089749.1:20042661-20087661 GCF_040412425.1 Macrobrachium rosenbergii | reverse complement strand
CTTAAAATATTGGAAGGCAGGGATGGGTGTGTGCGCATGCGTGTACTTTTGGGAGTTATTAAGAGAGCGGCGGAACGCAGCTTTTAATATTCAGGTTTGGATACGATCTGGAGAAAAAGGACCGGGGTATATTTCAGGAATGCGCGGAGAGACATTTTAAAAATGCACAATCGCCAAGCTGTCACTCTTTGCAAAAGGTATAGTATTTGAGTATGTATGTATATATATATATATGTGTGTGTGTGTGTGTGTGTGTGTTTTTGTTCAAAAAGCATTGGTAGTAAATTTTTCCAAACAGTTTCGTCCTCCAATAAACCTATTCAAAGCCATATTCATTATATATATATATATATATATATATATATATATATATATATATATATATATATTATATATATATGTACAGTATATATTATATATATATACATACATATGCATACTGTATATATGTATGTATGTATATACACACTGATATAATTATACCCCAGATATACTAATCTCCCATTCTGATCAATGGGAATAAATCTCTGGCTCTTCTGTCTACACAAAAAATTCAAGCAAAATCCGTCAACTGGAACAAAGGCTTCCTCAGTATAAAAGCAATGAAAGTCTGCTGGACAATTACAAAAAATCTCTCTCTCTCTCTCTCTCTCTCTCTCTCTCTCTCTCTCTCTCTCTCTCTCTCTCTCTCAGATGAGGAGAAAAAGCCAATTGCCTCCCCAGAGAGAGAGAGAGAGAGAGAGAGAGAGAGAGAGAGAGAGAAAAGAAGTCTACCTGTCGACAGAGAAAAAATAATCAATTCTTCTCAATAATTGGGATTATATTCTCTCAATCCTGAATATAATATCCTGCTTAGAAACAGGATATCCTCTGTTATCTCGCCTCCTACGCCCTCCTTAATCCTCCTCTCCCTCCCCCTCCATCACCCCCTCCTCCCTCTCCCTTCATTATCCTTCTTTCTTCGACTTCCATGGCAATATTCCCTGAGAGCGGGGATATCGCGCAAACCAGACGTTTTCCCTAATTACGTTTTACCCTTATTTCCAAACGGGATGTGCTTGTCTGCACCCCGTCACGTTATTTGGGGACTTAATTGCTTCATTAATTGGGGGATCGGTAATTGCACACACGGCGTTTTTTTTTTTTTTTTTGAGGGGGAGGATGGGGGAAATCGAACATAGCACGAGGAGTTACTTTCACAAGTTACTCGTTTGGTTTACTTCATAACTTACTCCAAGTTTCGCAGGGTCGTAGGCGGTATGGATGGCTTGGGGGGTGGAGAAGAAGAAGAAGAAGAAGAAGAAGAAGAAGAAGAAGAAGAAGAAGAAGAAGAAGAAGAAGAAGAAGAAGAAAGGAAATGTTTAGTAAAATCAAAGCACAACTTACAACAAATTTTTTCAATCATAAATTACTTTTAAGTATTTTCATTCAGCATCGCCCACTTGCGATTTAATAATAAAAGGGCGTTTGGAGGGGCCATACTTACTTAATTTACAAGTTAATATTACTTGATGCTTCAAGCATCAGTCTCTTGGGGGTATAATCTTCAATGCTAGTCAACGAGTTTTTTCTTCCTTACTTAATACAACAGTTATTTATCACTTAATTGAGGCACAAGCCTATTCATGACTAATCACTTGCCCAAACTGTCTTGCTATATTATTATTATTATTATTATTATTATTATTATTATTATTATTATTATTATTATTATTATTCACAACATGATCCATATGAATGGGGTTCATGTTCTGAATAATAATAATATTATTATTATCATTATTCAGAAGATGAACCCTATTCATATGGAACACGCCCACAAGGGCCACTAACTTGAAATTCAAGCTTCCAAAGAATATGGTGTTCATTAGGAAGTAAGAGAAGGTAAAGGGAAATACAGAGTGAAGAGACCTCACTCATTAAAAAGAAAAAAATTAAATTAATAAATTAGTAAACAGATAAAAATGTATTAAAATGCAAGGAGAATGGCATTTGGGAAGTAATGCATTGGATCTTCGCTTGAACTTTTAAAGTTCAAATTGCATGACATCTTCAGAGAGACTATTCCACAGTCCAATGGTGTGAGGAATAAAGGACCTCTGGAACTGAGAACTTCGACAGCGAGGCACATTTACTGCATATTGGCGTTGCTGTTCAGCGAATCTGGCTGCTCTCGGCAAGAAAAGGGGATCAGGGATCAATTGTGAATATGAAAGATCTATGAAAGAGCCCTATTAAAATACAACTTATGAAAAAGTGACAAACAAAAGACCATCGATGCCAGGTCATAGTTGCTAATATTAGGAATTAGAAACCTATCCCACCATCAAAAGTTACACCTAGAATAGTTCAAGCTTCAGACTTATTCAGCAAAGTCCCATCCACCTGAAGGGGAGGATGGGGTGGAAAATCTGTACGAGATCTGCTAATCAATAGTGTTTTTGTCTTACTGGAGTTCAGCCTCACACACCACTGACTACACCATTCACTGATCCGGTCCTTGTCCTGATAGAGGCTGTGGGCAGCTTCATTTCTCATAAATGGAGACATTGCTACACCCACAAGTGTTGCATAATCCAGGGCAACAACCATATCGCTTGTACACATCAAAAATAATGGTGGACCAAGAACACTACCCTGCGGAACTCCAGAGACAAAAGATCTTGGTTCACTAACGATCCCATCATCAGCGACTCGCTGCTGCCAACCTGTAAGGAAATCTTGAAGTAATCCTAAAGCATATCCACCCACTCCAAGAGATTCTGAAGTTTATAAATAAGTGCCTTATGATTTACTAAATCGAAAGCAGCACTAAAATATACTTGAATTACGCTGCACTCAAAACCCTTAGGGAAACTCTCGAGTTAGAGAGAGGCAAAACTTCACTAAAAACTTTATTAATTCTTTTTTCCTGTAATCTCTCGCTATCTCTAACCGCTGAATCACGCTTGCATGCTACGCCGGTATTAAGGAACGAATACTTAAAGGAGGGGGGCGACTTTCCCACAGGAAGAAGGGGGTGGGGGCGCGAGGTGTCCAAAATGGGAGGTCGATGGTCTGCAAATTTCTCTTTTCATGAGATAAATTTGATACAGCGAGAAGTTACATTATATTATTATTATTATTATTATTATTATTATTATTATTATTATTATTATTATTATTATTATTATTTACAATGAGTATACTATCACATAACTATGATTTCAATGAGACCCACTTGATGTAACGATAAGTTACATTATTATTTTTTACTAATATTATTATCATTATCCAACATACTATCACATAATTATGATTTCAATGTTATTGTTAACATCTAAATTTTGTGGTATTTTTTATCAATGCAATAGTTATTATTATTATATTATTAAAAATTGAGCATACTATCACATAATTAAATTTAATACGTTATTGTTACTATCTAAATTTTGTTCTATTTTTGATCACTGCAATAGTTATTATTATTATTATTTTTATTATTATTATTATTATTATTATTATACACAATGAGCATACTATCACATAATTAAATTGTAATACGTTATTGTTACTGTCTAAATTTTATCTACATTTTTCTTATTTTTTATCACTAGGCCGTTTTCCCCTAACAGGAGGTGCCCCTCGAAAAAAAGACAATGGTTACTATTATTATTATTAATAATATATTAATATTATTATCAAATAATTATAATTTCAACACGTTATTGTTCCAGTCTAAGTTTTTTACATTTCATTATTGCGAAGCTGTTTCCCTAACAAGAGGTGCCTCCCAATAAAAAAACAAAACAATGATTATTAAGCCCATCATCATCATTATTATTATTGTGTGTGTATTGTGTGTATTATTATTATTATTATTATTATTATTCAACTGTGCATGTAATCACATAACACGAATATCACAAACTAAAACCTAGTTAGCACCACCTTAATGAGGTACAAACCTACTTTTCATTTTACAGAGGCACATGCTTCACGCGATCAAATGACGGGCAAGAATCAGTAATGTTTGATCGCAAGTGTGATTCTATTTTCACGACAAAATCCATTTACATATTCAGACCACATTAAGCGTCTACACGAACTGTTAACTTTAATTAATATATTGGAGTGGGTGTTCCTGCCACTGTCATTTTTACACGTGCACTGAGTTGTAACGTTCCTGTTTTATCTGTTAATTTACTAAAATCATCTCTTCCGGCGCCGTTTCTTTCACCTCTTGAATACTGCATACTAAGATAACAGTCTTTTTGCCTCGTTACATGACGATGATTTAGCACAAAATTGGTCTTATATCAAGTAATGACTGGTATTGAAGGTCCTTCTCCAAAGAGTGTTTTGAACTCCTAGACCTACAAGAATGTTAGTCACCTAGATCTCTCCCAGCGTACTATAACAAAGATATCATGTTATCACAAAAATTGCTGATGGGTCTACCCCTTCCCTTCTATTTTAACTGTACTTTGCATTCTGTTTACCTTCCTTTCGACTTCTAACTTAGTACCCGTCTTAGGAGACCCAGCCATGAAGACCGATCTACTTCTATTGCACTCGAATTGAATTTGCAACAGACCTCAGGAGTATGTTGTTAGCGACAACTGATTACAACTAAGGCAAAGAAGTTAAGGGGGAGTGATTTTTTAAGCAATAATCTCAAAATAAAAAACAGTTAAAATTTCCTTTTTCTATTTAAATTCTTATTTCACTCTAAGCCCGACATATTGGAAGTTCAAAAGCTCTCCGCATTCACAGTATCTTTTTTTAAAAGCTGGATAAATTTGGAAGCCGGAATGCTAGTTAATACGTCGTAAACATGCTGTCGCCTTCAATAGACTTAATTGGTCATCACCATATGGTAGGTCCGACGGCATAAGAGAGTTTATGACGCAGAACATGTAAATGAAGCAGCCATATTCAATAATTGCACACTAATTAATTGAGTAAATAAATTGGCGATCCCGGTTAGAGTCAAGAGCTAAAAAAGACGCCAATGCTCATTAGGGGAAAAATTATATCATGCCTTTTAACCGGTATGAATGTATGTATACACACGCTTCATTAGAATTTGCAATGAAACACTGACCTGTTTTTCTTTGGTACCACCAGCTATTAAGAGAAACTGACTTAATAGAGAAATATATATATATACAGTATATATATATATATATATATATATATATATATATATATATATATATATATATATATATATATATATATATATATATATATATATATATATATATATATATACAGGCTGTCCATAAAGCCTTCACAATTCAAAAATATATTACAAAAAGCCACTGATGAGACATCTTAATCAGATTTGATCTATGTAGTCAGCAGTTATTAAAGTTTTTAATCACACTGCATTTGTGTAATTCAGGTACCTTGTTGATGAAAGAGGTACTGTTAAATGAACACCTAAAAAATGGCTGCTCCTCAAGAAAAGGCACAATGTGTACCATGGTTTACTGAAACAAAATCAGATATGCAGACTCAGCGAAACTACCGAACCAAATATGGAAAAGATCCTCCGTCACGTCCGTCAATTCATGCATGGCACAAGAAATTTATGGAGACAGGGACAGTGTTGGATAAAGGGAGGAGTGGACGACTAAGAACATCTGAGGTAAACATCGATCGTGTAAGACAAGCCTTTGCTCATTCTCCTACAAAGTCCATCTGTACTGCTGCCAGACACAGCTACCACGTTCTACAGTGCACAAAGTCCTACACAAGAACTTGCAACTGTACGCTTACAAAGTGCAGCTCACACAGGCACTCAAGCCAAATGATAAACCAAGACGAAAAGAGTTTGCAGTTAAGATGCTGGAACGAATTTCCGAGGATGAAACGTTCCTCATCCGAGTTTGTTTTAGTGATGAGGCAACCTTTCATGTTCCAGGGAAACTGAACACATATAATGTGAGAATCTGGTGATCAGAACATCCCCATGTGACAGGAATTTCACCGAGATAGCACAAAGGTGAATGTGTGGTGTGGGATCATGTGCAATCGAATCACTGGTCCATTTTTCTTCAACGAGACATCAATTACTGTAGATGTTTACCTTGACCTTTTGACTGAATATGTGGCACCACAAATAGATGACCTTCTATCGACCATCATTTTCCAGCAAGATGGTGCACCACCACATTGGGGACTGCATGTTCGTGGGTTCCTAAATCAAACATTTCTAGACCGGTGGATTGGAAGGGATGGCCCAATTCCCTTGCCACCTCGTTCACCGGAGTTATGTTAAAGATATTGTGCATCGAACAAATATATGGGACATCACTAATCTCAAGCAAAAGATCACTGACGCCATTGCCACCATTGATGAGGTTATGCTACAGTGAACATGGCAAGAACTCGAGTACCGTCTTGATGTGCTTCGTGCAACTAATGGTGCCCATATAGAGGTGTATTAAATAGGGCAAAAAAAACTTCAATATCTACTCCTCATTTTGTGATAATTTCCACGCATTTGTCTGTTCATTCGCTTTTGTAATATATTTTTTAAATTGTAAAGAGACTTTATAGACACCCTGTATATACAGTATATGTATATATATAGTATATATATAAAATATTATATACATATATATACATATATATATATAATTATATATATATATATATATATATATATATATATATATATATATATATATATATATATATATATATATATATATATATATGTACATGCACACACTCGCAAGAACAACATATACATGTATATTTTTTTACTTAAGTAACAGTCACTCTTTCCGGTTTGCAGTAAACCTGAATAAAAACAAAACTATTTCTATTTTTTCCTAAGTTGTAAATCTCTTCCAATAAGTATGACCGTTACCAAATCTATGAGAGCGAATTATTCCAAGAAAACATGACCACGACGACCCTGAAACTATCTTCAAAAACTATTAAATAGGTCAATTATCTGATATACAGCTCAGATAAACGGGAAATATTATGGTATGAATTTTTTTGAGTGGAAATTTTTTCGAGTGCGGGTGGTAATCTTCTTGGGTGGTGGCAGACTTTTTTCACGAGGCGGTGGTAATATTTTTTGTGGAGAACGGTGGTTATTTTTTCTATGACCAACATTTTTGGAGTGATGGTAAGCATTGTCTCTTTATGATACGAGGCAGGTGTGAAGAGCTACCCTAAAGACGCTCTAAATTGCAAGAAAAGTTGGACTTAATTAATGACCCACCCGGTAGAGAGGAAGTAGGAGAATTCTACATTCACCATTTCCTCCTAGAAAAACATGCATAACTCACTTAGATTCTTTTTATTTAATCTTTAAACTGAGATACTAAACTATCATGAACTACGCTGATGCACAATCAAATTTTTTTATAAATGAAATTACAAAGGAAAAAAGAAGGCTTCTATTTATGTTGAAATACATGATGACTTCAGTGAACTAACCCAAATGGGACTCTGGATATGACTTTCTATATAATTAAGTCAGAATTTTAAGCAATACTAATTCTAAAAATACGTTAGTAGTGTTCACAAACGGAAACACACACACACACACACACACACACACACAAATACAAATACTCGCGTAACACGCAAGCAAAGCAAACGGATACCAAACCGTCTTATGTAAAACGCTCGAAATCACAAGAAAAAAAAAAAACACACGCACACACAAAAATTTACACAAAGCACAAAAAAAGCATAACACGCAAGAAAATGACTTCATTTTCAATATTTTAGCCGACATTACATCCAGTTAAAATGCAAAGTCCTAATCTAATTAATTAGAAACCTCCTAAATTTTATGCGGCTGGTAAGTACTGACTGAGGTGAGACCGCTGAATATTCGTGGCCATAAAGTACTTTTGTATATAATAACTAAATCACAATATATGATATGTGGCTAGACTCAGCAAAAACAAAAATTATCATTATTCCTATGACCATTTATCTACTTATTTTTAAATACAAAAGCTTTCGGGTACATCACCAACAGAACAAGATCATCAAAAACTAAATGAGTTAGGAAACTTGTTCTATGTTATTCCAACGAAGCGGGCAAACGACATCGCTTCTCTACTAATTTAGCTTTCGAAGGTGGCAACAGTTCTCATGTGGTTAAGAGGGATGTAACTGATCATTACTGCCTATTGATGGTGAAACGTAAATTTGAATCCTAATTACTGGCAAGCAGACCTCACCAACAGCGCACTCAGTTTATAAATATATCGTTTACAGAAAATATATATATTGCTGCGTTACAAATATCAACGTGAAAAAGCATCAGGCATGCAATGAATGTTAATAGGTTTGGTAGATGAATTAAAATGGTTGATTCGTCTAGGTATTTGGAATCGAAATAAAATTGCTGATGGTAGGACGAGGTAAATAGGTGAGTCACAGAATACGTGAAGCGAGGAAGCTTGGATGGTCAGTGCAAATGATTTGGAGAGTCGACAGAAGCCAAGCGGGAAAGTGTGGAAGAATTGTTGAGCCAACTCTCCTCTATAGAACTAAAGTGTGCATGTAGAGTGCAAATGAAGGAGAAAGGTTGATGCTTTTACGATAAATTGTTTGTGTAGTATATATACTATATGGCTCAAAAACTGAATGGGTGAGAAGTGTAGGAATACGTAGACGTAGGCAAAAATTTTGTCATTGTAGTGAAAGATAGCTCATTGTTTTGAGAGCATTTGGTTATCAAAAGAATGGAGGATCACAGACTGGTAATAAACATATATAATTAGGAATTGTTAGGAGGGAAGAGGAGAGCAGGGCCTAGACAGTGCTGGAGGAATGTGATATAAAAAAAAAAGTTATGTATACCTTAGTTTTACCAGACCACTGAGCTGATTAACAGCTCTCCTAGAGAGGGCTGCCCCGAAGGATTAGACTTATTTTACGTGGCTAAGAACCAATTGGTTACTTAGCAACGGGACCTACAGCTTATTGTGGAATCCGAACCACATTATAGCGAGAAATGAATTTCTATCACCAGAAATAAATTCCTCTAACTCTTCATCAGCCGGCCGGAGACTCGAACTCGGGCCTAACGAGTGCTAGTCCACAGCTCTACCGACTCGCCCAGCGAAGAGCTTGGAATGTGATATAAAGGAACCTGGGAAGGGAATCCTTCATATTCAGGAAGCGCCAGATTACGTGCAAGGTAGACGTGAATGGGGCAGCGTGTATAGTGGATGCAGGGCCGACAAGCTGCTGATGAGGCTTTTGCGTAAAGAATGAAGCAGCTGTACGGATGTAATTTCCACGTTCCATCAGTTAAAGTATAATGCGGCGGTGATCGTTGTGTAATATTATTTTTTTAAGTCTCTCCCTGTTAGAAAAAGAGCAATGTACATTTATACATATTGTGTGTGTGTGTATATGTATATATATATAATGTATATATCTATCTATCTAATCTATCTATCTATATATATCTATATATATATATATATATATATATATATATATATATATATATATATATATATATATATATATATATATATATATATAAGAGCCCTGTGCCTGAGAGAGAGAGAGAGAGATAGAGAGAGAGAGAGAGAGAGAGAGAGAGAGAGACATAACGTTAACGCGTTTCAATAGTTTGGCCAAATTGAATTCCTAAATTTGGCTTAAACATACAAATACTTATAAAAATACTAAAAATACATTATATAAAATGTAGTAGTACTCTGCAGCAACATTTAACCTCCAGTAAACACTAAATAGATACCTCAGCAAACGAACCCACATACAAATAATTACGTAAATAAGCAAAATGAAAAAAGATCATTACATTCGGGTCAGGTAACTCGTTTGTTAGAGTTCTCTGGCCACAAAGAAGGGTTGCCGACAGCCTAGCAGTCCATAGATGGATGCCACCCTACTGCAATATGACTGTAGATCCTTATATTCTTCAGGAGCCTCCTGCAATCCCTTCCCCACCCCCCCCCCTTGCCAGTCCCTTATGATCCCCCCACCCAAGGCCGGTCAATAGAAATAAATTAGCAATCAAATTTATGTTTTCTTCTTTATCTCCGCCGACAATTGCTGGCAGTGTCTTTTCTCTTCGGTAATGCACTCCGTCAAAATAAATTAATCCAATTAAGACGAAGATGATATTAATTAGGATTTGCAATTGGCATGGGGTCAATCACTGGAGACGGTGGTGGTGAGGGGTAGGAGTGGGAGGGGGGGGGGAGGGCAGAATGGTGCGATATCACCGAGTTAATTAGATGATAGAATGTTTAACTCCAGGAGAGTATCATGAGGATAGGCAACTTGGTACATCAAAGTTGATGTGCTTATAACCACTCAAGTTCTTTTTTATATCTAATTAAACCCGGCATCACAAAGGCAACTGAATCAGCAATGTCGTTAAAGCATTGCCTAACGAAGCAATAATACTTATGAGCAGAGATGAACCGTCTTGCAAAAGTACTTGGTTACCATACGGAGATTCACAAATCCGATTGGCAATGTGCAACACACTTTAAATATGAAGTTTCTCAAACTGAAAATAATAGTAAATTGAAGAAAACAATAACATCCAATGTGATATGGTGTTTAAACACTGTTGGTCTTCGGGAGCTTTGGATAATTAATGATAATGTTTTTACCCGTTTCATTAAAAAACGAGTTGGGGAAAACATTTTCCCTGTAAATGGTGTGTTAACGCGCATGCGTATGTTTATCTGCCCGGCTTTCTCTCAAGGATAGAAAAGAATAATGAAAGAATGCATTAAGAGTATCCACATGGTCATTACATAATTTTCTACCTGTACTACTACACATTAAAAAAGGTAAATGACAATAGGCATACATAAATGACAAAATACTGCAATTTTTGAGATCGCTGATTCTGATTATGACTGCACTTCGCGTCGGTGACCCTGGTAGTTGTGACGCCAGATAACCCACAATTCAATCTTTCATGCATGTTCTGCATTATGTCATATACATAAATGTCGTACATCAATATTTATATCTCTCTAAGTAATAGTTTAAGCAGACCACTGAGCTGATGAACAGCTCTTAGGGCTGTGAAGGATTAGACTTATTTTACGTGGCTAAGCCGTGGTTAAACGGTCCACAGCTTATTGTGCTGAATCACATTATACCGAGAAATGAAAATATCACCAGAAATAAAGGATTCTTCGGCTGGCCGGAGACTCAAACTCAGGCCTAGAGATGCTAGCCGAGAACTCTATACTCGTCCAACGTGGACCTATATCTCTCTAATATTACAGTCTATTTTAGTGGGTTTTTGTTGGAGTTAAACTCATTACTGAAACATACAAAATATACAGAATGGAGGTACTTGTCCAGCACTGACTTATTGAGATGGTCATATCCATCTACATCTCAAAAATATTTTGGGGTATGTTGAGTAAAAATTAACATTTCCTTGTCAGAGTGAGTAATATAAGAAAATAAGAGCATGCCAGGTAGAATAGAAATTGTTCAACCAATGTTACCAAAATAAATCAGGCGGTCATTGGAACTTTTATTTGGGGGTGTTAACCCTGTTTTCGGCACGTAAAGAGTAAACTTGGTTTATTCTCTGCAGCCATCACATATTAGGGGAGAAGTCTTTTTAATAATAATAATAATAATAATAATAATAATAATAATAATAATAATAATAATAATAATAATAATCATAATTTCAATTTCTTTCAGGTAAGACCATCCAACATGTAAAAAAAAACTCCAAAAACGAACACAGATATTTGAAAAGGTGAGTGACTTTCGCTATAGTTCCATTCGCACAATACAGTCAACGGGAAGCAAAGCACCTGGATAAAATCTTCAGGTTAGATCGAAGAGAACAACTTAGAAGGTTGAGTGAGAAATACAGGGGAGGATAAGAAAAAAAAAAGTGAATTTAAGCAAAGAGCAAGGTAAACCCAACTGCTATTTTCTGCCTTTTAGCCTAATAATGATACACTCTCATACAAACACACTCACACACAAACAAGTGTGTATATACTGTACATGTATATTTACATAGACATGCATACATTGCATATATATACATATATATATTTGTATATAAATTATAATATTGTATATACATATATATAACTATATATATATATATATAATGTATATATATATATATATATATATATATATATATATATATATATATATATATATATATATATAATTATATTTATTATATGCATAGATGCTAACGTATATTTACAATTGTGGATCGAGCGTACCACAAAAAAACAAAAACTTGGAAAATAATAAACGATAGAGTTGATCAATCAAACTTTTAAGTATAATTAAAAAAATGGCACTGGGACTATGGAGGAGCTATAGGCAAAAAATCACGATAAGACCAAAAGAATTAGAAAAAAAGATTGAAATTTTCGACTGAATACATAAAAAGATACGTGTTTTTAATTTAAAAGACAAATTCCCAGCAAAAGCTTGAGTTATGAATTTCCTAAACTAATGCCAGATTAAATGTACTAACTAGCAGAGAGAGAGAGAGAGAGAGAGAGAGAGAGAGAGAGAGAGAGAGAGAGAGAGAGAGAGAGAGAGAAATAAATGAGCGGTAGGCGTTATCACGCGCACAAATTCATGAATAAAAATAGCCTTCGTTTTTCATCTCGTCCCTACCCAGCAAAATCACCATTGTAGACCCAAGGCCTCCTACTAATACGCCTGCCATCCTATTGGGTCCTATCCCCCTCCCCTCCCTTACTATCACTTACCACCACCTTCAACCCAACCCTCCTCCTTAGGACCCCAAAAAGCCCAAGGCCTCAAACTGGCCCAGGAGTCCCAAACCCCCAAGACGACGTCCATCCCCTCACAAAGACCTGTTGAGGATTCCGATGATCGTACAGTACGCGTTCGCCGACCATAAATAAACCTGGCTAATTGGGTTCCAAACAATTGAGTTGGAAGGCATTAGCCCTCTGTATATGATTAAGGGGCTCGCCGCGAGGTGAACCTCCAGAGTGGTGCCCTGCCAGAGATAAGATGGCACTGCTAATTGGAGTGTCACTTCACGCGTCGCTCTTCATCACAGCGCTGCAAATGTGCCATTAAATCATCTCATTATGAGGTCGAACAAAATATAATATATACAGTATTTATATATATATATATATATATATATATATATATATATATATATGTATATATATATATATATATATATATATATATATATATATATATATATATATATATATATATATACACATACATATTTCAAGCACATAACGATAGAAGAACATGTTCACAGAATTTTTTAGAATATTGATGAAATGTTTCGATTCTGGTTTTGTTCTGAGTTTTTGGATTTAGTTTTTTGAGACTGCACCATACTCTACTCTTCGCTTCTTCTTTGTTTTGATATTAATTTCTATTAGTCACGACGACTTAACGCAAATCAAGTCAAATACCTATAACAATCGTTTTTCCTGTGTTGAAATATTAAAAAAAAAGTTATAAAATCAATAGGAAGGCTTCAAAAAAGTTAATAAACTGAACAAGTGTTAGATTTTTGAGGAGCTCCTCCATCCTTAAATGTTCCTAACCAGTTTTTTAGACTGTGAATTGCTAGTCAGTTTATAAAAAAAAAAATCCTGAAATGAGCTAACAAAATATAGTCTATATCTCTTAGAATTCTAGGTAAAACACTTTCGATTAAAGTAAAAGTGGGCAAAAGTTCAGGTTTCCATTGAAACTGTTTATTGACTTGCAATGCTGAGAGAGAGAGAGAGAGAGAGAGAGAGGAGAGAGAGAGAGAGAGAGAGAGAGAGAGAGAGAGATTCAAATCCGACATCAAATGCATTCATTAGCTGGCGATGCTGCACTTTTACACAGAGAGAGAGAGAGAGAGAGAGAGAGAGAGACAGAGAGAGAGAGAGTGGAACGTGGAAATAAATTCAGCATTCATTATCTTACATCCTAAATATGCTACTGTCTGAAATACTTTGGAATTAGCATGGGCTAATTGCTTCCCTAACATATGTCCGCATGTTTCATTCATGGGCCATCTGCAAGTCTAAGCATTACCGGAGTAGATTTTCGTAACTTCGGAGCCGCGATAACTTTATTTATTGAGAGATGAAGCAAAAAAAATTTAGTAGGATTTTGGAAGGAAATTTAGCAGGATATTAGAAGGAAATAAAGGTATAGGTTAAGGAAAATTAAAACATTACAAATGGCAAGGAAATAACATTGGAACTGATAGGAAAATTAAAATATAATGGAATTCAGTATTGTTATAGAAAATTCTAATTTTCTGCAGATTAAAGGGTGATTTTAGTCCGTAATTTTTCTAAGTCATATATGTATATGTATATATATATATACATATATATATATATATTATATATATATATATATGATATATATATATATATATATATATATATATATATATATATATATATATATATATATATATATATATATATATGTATATATACCTCCTCCCTTCAAACTGGACACTAAAAGATGACTACAAATACAGAATTACAATTAAATGCCATTGCTTCCAGTACAGTAATGTTACAAACAAAGAAAATTTGCACACAACCAAATCTTATCACGTTTCCAGTAAACATTGACTAAAAAGTACATAATAAGCAAAGTAATACCATAAATATTTCAAGACCATACGATTTAAAAACGACATAAAAAAAGTTAACATAGCAACGTTGCGTCAAGTCAGTAACTGTAAGGGTGACCACCAATTAGGCCAGAAGCCGTCGCTTCATAATCCAATTGTATAACCAAGAGGCAGGGAGTGGAGGTCGCAACTTCATCCCAATGAGACTTGCTAGAAACTGGAACGGGAAATGGAGGTGAATGCGAAGAAACTACTCTCTCTCTCTCTCTCTCTCTCTCAATGTAAGAGGTGGGTTCACAGCAACCATTCTTTTCATGTATTTAATATTATGATTTATTCCATTTGATTGTATGTGTTCACGAAAAAGCAGTGTGAGAGAGAGTGCTTATATTTCCTTACATTTTTATTTTATTTTAATTTCTTCCTTACATTTACTCTAACTGCGTTTTTGCTAAGGACACAATTCTGAACTCTCTCACGCATCAATTACGTGAATAATAATCTCTTTTAAATCATGGTATTTTAGTGTTAAAGTTCTCACGCGTTTACTCACTCCTCATTCACGATGTATTAATGCTTAGAATTCATAATCTATTTTATCTTCATGAATGCTATTGAAATATTTTTTTTTTATCAGTCTTCTCTTTCTCTCTTGACTGATAACTTTCCGGCTTCGAAGACCATCATGGTTGTGGCGCCAGTCTCTAATAAGGAATTAATTCAGTCTTTTCTTCAGAATTCTGATCTTGTTAGCTTTGCAAACAATATTTATCATAATTTTCATTCTTTCTACAAGCGTTAAGTCCATCCGATGACGTTTTTCTAATCCTGCATTTGATAGATTTACTAATTTTTTCTTAACAGTGTTGACATCTTTGAAACTTTCACGAGTTTCATCCGATTTATCATTGCAGTGTTTGAGGCGGCTTAAATTTCTTAAAGAAAAAAAAGATCTAATATAATTTTGCTTAAAGGATGTCTTTAAATTTCACTATAGACGGCATAAGTCTTTATTTCAGTAAATACTTCAGCTTAATACATACTGTTCAAATTCCCCTGGTACTTACTCTCTCTTCTCTCTCTCTCTCTCTCTCTCTCTCTCTCTCTCTCTCTCCTAACTCGAAACACATCTAAACGGATAATAAAAATGAAACTAAAAGATATTAGCGTGCACTTATTTGCAGCGTCACTGTTCCGAAACGGTTTCACCGTTCGACACGTGGTTTGAACATCCGCTGATACGTGCGAGATACAAGAAGGTCTTTTGGTCTGCAACGGCTTCATTAACCGGGTGCCTAGAATTCCTCTCCATCCCCGGGACAAAAATAAAGAATAAGTAATAAAGGAGAGAGAGAGAGAGAGAGAGAGGCGAAAAAAAAACTTTCGACAAAGTCGTAAGCGCCGGCGGTTCGAAACAGCTTCATTACCGAAGCTGCCTCGAAGCTCCTCCGATACGATCTCGTAAATCCAGCGAACCATTACTCTGGTTATCTGTAATTAGCGCAGCGTCATTTCGGGAGGGGAAGAGAGAGAGAGAGAGAGAGAGAATAGGTGCCGGGAGGGGAAGTGAGGGGAGGGGAGGTAACCTCTTCCCCCCTTCCCAACCACAACCGCCCCACCACCCCTCCTCCCTTCAAACCTAGCATAAAAATCCTAAAAGATCTGCGGATGATAACGGACGGAAACGCGGGCTGTACAGAAAAAGAATAATAAACGAACAATTAAAAAGCTGACATTACACAAACAATTAAAAACTGACGTTACAGCCGGACGCACTGTAAATGAAGAAAAATGGAAAAAATAATTAAAATAATACCGAAAAGCAATTGTAATGGGAACAATTATTCAATGAGGACGAAATGTAGACGGTAATCGAGAAATACAATTAAAATCAGTACGAAAAAAAGGATATAATAAACGCAATTGTATAATCTAGAAATAGATTTAAAACTTAATAAAGGATATAATTAAAGGCAGATTAATATTACAAAAGAGAATAAATATATAGGACATTATCACATTCGAAAAATATATAAATTTCAAAGTAAACTGATAACAGTTCCACCTGATGTCTACGTCGACTCGAAAGGGCGTACTATATACATACATACATATATACATTCTCAGAGAGACCTGTCCGCGATACGGTGGCAGCCAGTGGAAATCTCCATAACGGATTAACAACGTCTGAGAATTTGAAAAAAAATGCAAAAAAATAAAAGCGAATTAAAAGTTGTGGGGGAAGAAATCTCGCGGCATTCATAAATCATCGATATGAGAACCATAAAGGCGAATATAAAAGGCCACATCGTTTCGAGATACGGAGATATGGTTGGCCTCTCTCTCTCTCTCTCTCTCTCTCTCTCTCTCTCTCTCTCTCTCTCTCTCTCTCTCTCTCTTTATATTCAATAATACTGTATGCACAGTGTATAAAAGACCACATAATTTCGAGATACGGAGATATGGTTGGCCTCTCTCTCTCTCTCTCTCTCTCTCTCTCTCTCTCTCTCTCTCTCTCTCTCTCTCTCTTTATATTCAATAATACCTTAAGCATAGTGTATAAAAGACCACATAATTTCGAGATACGGGAGAGATTGGGTTCTCTCTCTCTCTCTCTCTCTCTCTACTCTCTCTCTCTCTCTCTCTCTCTCTCTCTCTTTATATTCAATAACCTATACGCTATGTAACTAATGATGAATATTTTGTATGCGTGGCATAAATGTATAGGATATGATTTACAAAAATGGGTATAAATGATGAGTTATTCACAAAAGAAAAAATATATATATAAGTTTGTGTATGAAGCAACTGGTGTGTTCCTGCATGACAAGTGAGTAAAAATGAGATCTATTCATGTAGGGTGTGCAAGTCATATTCATGTGCGTTTCAAAATAGGCGGAATATCATTGAATAACTTCATATTAAATGGGAAAATGAAACATTCTTCCAAGACTATAGATAAAATCAGTAGGAGGAATAATAATAATAATAATAATAATAATAATAATAATAATATGAAGAAGAAGAAGAAGAAGAAGAAGAAGAAGAAGAAGAAGAAGAAGAAGAAGAAGGAAGATGATGATTAATTAGTAATAGAAAATTTTTCTGACGGAATCAAATTCCACTTCCTAAGAGAGATTTAAGCCACAGAAGAACTTGCAAATAACCCTGAACTATTCCTCATATCAACAACATACCAAACACTATCACAAACATTCCTTTATCCAATGAGTTATAACGCAACTAATAAAATGTTTAATTAGTACAGATTTTCCCAACTGGTCGGAACTGAAAAAAAAAAAAAAAAAAAATGGACTTCGCTGAAAAAAAAAAGCTGAGACTGAAATATCAATCGCATTGCCATGAGCAAAAAACCCACAAAGGTTTTTTTTCTATTCTATTTGCTCATCCACGAAATTCCCATCCTGAAACATCCAGTTTACGAATAAAACCGAAATCGATAAAATGTTTTATCACACATATCGAGATCAATTAAGAGTACAGAAAACGGGTCAAAAGAATTTTAAAACTGGACTTGACAACGGGAACGTTGTAGTAAAACAGGTAATTGGAAACTTATAACTGACTTCATCCTGCCACCTGCTTCTAGAAAATTTCGTATTGAAAACGCGTGTTTTTCAAGTTCCAAATATTCCCCGTGACAGTTTAATAAATGCGGTCTATATTCACAACTCACGTGGAATAACCATGTCTCAAAATGTTACATTCAAAAGAATAAAGACACACATATACGCATATATATATATATATATATATATATATATATATATATATATATATATATATATATATTATATATATATATATATATATATGTATATATATATATTATATATATATATATGGTGTATGTGTGTGTGTATTATACATGCGAACTTTTCTCCAAGTTACCTTCGCTGTCTCATTCAATCTTTTGCCCGACCAACGAGGTACTGGCTACTTGTTATATCAATGTGCCCAACTTTTTGAGATCGTTCAACCGGTCGTTTCTCTTGAACCATACTTCTCAGTCCGTTGTTTTTCTTTCTATAACTTTTAGAACTTTTATAAAGCTTTCCTAACAACTAACGGACTTTTTAAAAATTTTTAAAAGTTTTCTTAATAACTTATTAAATTTAAAAAATTTTTCTTAACCTTTCTCAAGAACGTAAAGGACTTTTTATTTTTGTCGTATGTATGAACTTGAATAATAATAACAGTAATAAAAACAATCATCTTCAGCATCATCAAATTCCCTGCCTTAAAATCTCGCATTCACTTGCCAAAGGTTTTGCTATTACAGTCAAAACCACGATCTCAAAAGCAATATATTTAATACAACATTTACAATCTACCAAAAAGACACAAGAATTCGCTCTCTGGAGCCGTCGAATTTCAGCACTATTTATTCTTGACGGCGACTTCATATCTACTGTACAGGCAGTTCCTATGAAGTTAAGTATATCTTAGTTTAACCAGACCACTGAGCTGGTTAACAGCTCTCCTAGGGCTGGCCCGGAGGATTAGATTTATTTTACGTGGCTATGAACCAACTGGTTACCTAGCAACGGGACCAGCAGCTCACTGTGGAATCCGAACCACATTATGACGAGAAATGAATTTCTATCACCAGAAATAAATTCTGTAATTCTTCATTGGCCGGTCGGAGAGTCGAACTCTGGGCCAACAGCGTGCTAGCCGAAAGCTCTACCCACCCCTCCAGTGGAGAACTAAGTTCCTATGAAGGCATTTCACTTCGAAACTGTCGCTAAGTAGCCAATATGAGTTATTAAGAATGCAATTACTCGAGGAAAATCTCTCAATAATTTTTTCAGCCAATACTGTTTTATTTTTTCGGTCAACGGACACAAATAAGTGTAACAATGACTCACTGAACTAAATCTTATTCAAACAATCAAAAGAATATGGCATGGGTCTATCACTTCTTCTATTAGCCTAATAACTAGAATGTCTTTGAAGCCAAATTTTCTGCTGTGGAAAGTTAATCGCTATGACAAACGTTGTTCTGACAGTCACCATTTCACTCCTAAAAACTGAAGTTGTGCGTCTTACACAACACAATTCTTCCTTCAAAAGAAATAAGTTCCCATAACAGCAAATTTTATTCGAAAAGCAACAATTCACAATGGCCTCTCTGGAAAAAGGGCAACAGGTTTTTTCTTCCATAAAATAATAATATACTTTATGAAAAAGTCTGCAATCGCCAAGGACTATCTTGACATATAAACAGTATTACAATGTTATGACTGCGTTTCCGAGGACTATAGATACTCTTCAGCGCACGTACAAAACTAACCTAGTTTTACCAAACCTGACCTATCGGGGCACAATATAACATCACAAGAGAAAGTCTGATCATATATGGCAGCTTCGCAGCTATGCTGTGAAATACGACACACCAAACAATATTTATTACAAAATGGCTACTTTCTCATTTTCAGGAAATTTTCAAAATTCCTTGTTATTGGAACATTCAACGGTTATAATTTTCCTACGGCATATCTTCTGAGAGAGAGAGAGAGAGAGAGAGAGAGAGAGAGAGAGAGAGAGAGAGAGAGAGAGAGAGAGGCAGCAGGCCTAGAGAGCAGTGTCTATAGTGGAATTTACAGTTTATTATAGCGAGGGTCATTTCTGACGAAAAAACAAGACACCAATGATTACTAATCCATTTAATTTGTGGGAGAAGAAGCGCCTTCAAAATAAACGTCACATAACAGTTTCAATAGATAGATGGGAGTTCATGACTATTCAATTATACTTGTGTATTAATTGAAGGAATATTTATAAAGTGATATGAAGAAGACAGGTCAAAGGTACTGTAAATGAATAAGTAATTGCAAAAGAAAACAAGTAAAAAATGCGCGGAAGTTTAAACAGAGCAATCGAGTTTTCTGTACAGCGTATAATCAAGGCCACCGAAAATAGATCTATCTTTCGGTGGTCTTGTGAGCCACGGCCCATAAAACTTTAACCACGGCCCGGTGGTGGCCTGGCCTATATCGTTGCCAGAATCACGATTATGGCTCAATTTAACCTTAAATAAAATAAAAACTAATGAGGCTAGAGGGTTGTAATTTAGTATGTTTGATGATTGGAGGGTGGATGATCAACATACCAATTTTCAGCCCTCTAGCCTTAGTAGTTTTTAAGATCTGAGGGCGGACAGAAAAAAGTGCGGACGAACAGGCAAACCCGGCACAATAGTTTTCTCTTCAGAACACTAGAAAACAAAGTAGGTTTTTTTTCAGAGGAATGCAAATCTTTCAGAACTGCAAAAGATATTCGTAGTATTGACAGAGAAACTAGCCTAAATAGAAAAGCGTTGCTATGAGGTTAAAAAGGAATTCGCAGCTTCTCAGATAAGACAAGGTGCCTCAAGCATACGTTCAACGTGTGTAATATTTGTGAATGCAAAATCTAATGGACTGAAGACCTTTAAGGATTCCATCCAGGCATTTTCGATCCTAAGAGTCGTTCATATTAAAAGAAATAGTGAAATCTCCTTTCACGCACATGAACTACAGAAGGTTTAGCAACATATATATATATATATATATATATATATATATATATATATATATATATATATATATATATATATATATATATATAGCTATATATAAGTAAAGAATAAAATGTATATCTTTATGGGAGTAACTTTTACAAGGTATTACTCGCTTTGCAAAATCAGAAATAAATAATAACCAGAAAAATATCAAGGCCAAATAAACTTGAAATTTAATTTCTATGATGATCACACTTCCAGTCAGAAACAGAATGTATTAAGATGGGATTGCGTAAACATTTGATACTGTAGGTATATATATTAGAATTCAACGTGTTTCTAATATAGAATAAACAGCACAAACTTCCATTTACCAATTATCATCAAGTAAACAAATGAAATAATTAATAAATCAGCAAATTAATACGTATATGAGAGTAATGACGATAAGGATAATCCTTTATAAATAATATTTCAATGCACACACACACACACACACACTGTTGTACACAAAATAATTATAATCAGTAAATCTATACATACATGTGAGTAACGATGATAGAAATAATACGCATTAATATTAATAATATTTCATCTAGCACACGCGAATACTGTAGTTACATTGTTGTTGCACTTATTTTTACTGTTACTCTTTTTCCGCTCCGGACTTCAACCTCGCAAGACACTGATGCTTCCAAGATAAGAAGGCAACAAAGTTAACCCACGATGCAGGAACGAATTCTCCAAAAAGGTCGCATTCATCACTGAAGTCCCCCAACAGGAAAAAGTATTTGCATACTCCTGCAAAAACCGAAGAATAGATTGCTTTCAATTCAAATGTCAATATACGTCGACATAATCTCCAGAAGCAGAGTCAAGATTTCTATTTGATTTTTGTTATACTTTTTTTACAGTTAAATATTCCTAAACATTACCAAGAATGAAGGCAATAAATCAGGCCAATTTCCCTTAAGATATATAAAAAATATTTGAAAGCGTAGCTGTCAAAACACTGAAGTATTTTGGTATTATAATTATTCAACGAGTGATGAAAATTCAAGCTCAAATCAGCAGGTTAAAAGACCATTAAAAATGTGATTTTTGAAGACGTTTTAGTAGATTATAATAGCCAGCTGTTACAAAAGCTCATTTTTCCTGATCATTATTCTTGGAATAATATCATCACCAGCAACCCAACAAATAATAATAATAATAATAATAATAATAATAATAATAATAATAATAATAATAATAATAATAATAATGAGACAAAATCAGCATAAAACAAGAAACGAAAAGTCACTCGAAGCCAAAGCGAAGAACCCACTTGACCGTGACCGGGAAGACCAAATGTACATATAAAAATGAACCACTAGCCTTCATTACCGATCATCCGGGAACCCGGGAGAATCAATAGCCGACGAGATAAAAAAGACTCGTCCAAACAGAACGTCTACCCTTTGATTTACACGGTAGTAAAAGTCGGTAGATAACGCTGGGGAGAGAGAGAGAGAGAGAGAGAGAGAGAGAGAGAGAGAGAGAGAGAGGATAAGAAATAATCCTCAGGTTGTTCAAACCTGGGCCTCTACCTACTCCTCTCTACCCCCGATACCCTGGCTTTGGTCCGACAAGGCCGTTACCATATGTGACTTTTCTGGTGACCTAGCACCCTTATGATAAAATAATAATGAAAAATGACATTGCCTTTCAATATATATATATATATATATATATATATATATATATATATATATATATATATATGTATGTATATATATTTATGTATATATGAAAATAATATATATATATATATATATATATATATATATATATATATATATATATATATATATATCTGAATATATATATATATACACAGAGAGAGAGAGAGAGAGAGAAGTATAATTTGTGTATGATATAAAAACATCTTACTAACATTTACTCCACTATCTCCCCTCCGAAAGCAAAAAAAAAAAAATAATAAATAAATAAATAAATAAACATTCCCAATATACAAAAATTAACTCATCAAGGGTATTTAAATTACAGTTTAAGCAACGATGATCCCGCCTCCAACCCATAAACAAATCCTAATTGACCGACAGAATTCTCTTTTCTCTCTCTGCGCTCTCTTTTTTTTTCTTTCCAAGACTAAATTCCATCTGGCCGACGTCCTCCGCCCACATTGGCTCCGCAATCTCCATCCACGCCCACGTCATTTTGACTCATTAAGTTACATTAATCAGGCAGAGTGATAACCCCAAATGCTAATGAGGTAATAGGTCTCTGCATGTGTAGGTACTGGCGCCCGGCCGCATACGTGTGTGTGTGTGTGTGTGTGTATGTATATGTATGTGTATATGTTTATATGTATATATATATATATGTTTATGTACATATGTATACATGTTTATATATATATATATATATGTATATAATTTATATATATATATATATATATATATATATATATATATATATATATATATATATATATATATATATATATATATATATATATATATATATACATACATACACACACACAACCCTTAACGTTAAGGAGTGGAATGGCCTCCGAAAAACAAAAGACAAGACAATGATCACTGCCACAGTCGTGTTTTAGAAGGCATAAGATTGTAAAGAATGAAGAAAGAATCGTTTTAAAAGAAACTGTAAATTGGTTCTAACTTCTTTACGTTTTAGTTAGAATATCTAGACGGAAATAAGAACGTGTAAACTGATACGAATTTCTGTAAATATTCTTGTACATATTAATCAGATTTACAGCACGAACCACTGTGAATTTATTCGTACAAATCAGCAAACAATTTTAGTCACTACTCTCTGCTAAAAAACATCCAACATTTTTCCAAGACCCACTTTTATCGTTATCGTTTTCCATGTCGAGATGGTAAAATAATTTTGATCTTTTTCTTTTCCCCTAAATCGCGGACATATCTGTACGATGTCTTCCCAACTATTTAAAAAAAAAAAACTTAATGGATATATAATGCCAAGAGGACGGTAAGACATCATATCAAAGAGGCATGATGATTTTTTCTACTTCATAATTAGCATTATCATGATGTGAGTTTAATAAAAAAAATATGATTTTTTTACGATTTTTTTCTACAGTTTCCAGTCGGAATCATAACCAGTGTAAGACGAAATAAAAATATATTTTAACACACGTAATATTCAAAGGCGGATAATCAAAAATAAACTCTGATAGTCCAATAAACTTTCTGTTATTTGTACCTTTTCTCTTAGTTTCCTCAGGTTTCACATTATAAACCTTATATCTAATGCTAGGTTGCTTTATATGCTGGTAGCCTTTCACGTTTTCTCAATATGAATCTTTTCATTTGTAATAATAATAATAATAATAATAATAATAATAATAATAATAATAATAATAATAATAATAATAATAATAAACAACGACAGAAATAGTAACGACACCAATAATAATAATAATAATAATAATAATAATAATAATAATAATAATAATAATAATAATAATAATAATAACCATTATATTAACCCATTACTCTTCTCTAGCTAAGGGCTGAAGGAAAGATCCAACCACGAAAGTGACGGAAACTGTAAATACGAAGAGATTTCCAGTTTGGCTGTGAAGGAAAAGAAACAGTATTAATCAAGTTTTGAAAATAAATCAACAGATAACTCATTAGATAAATGAATGAATGAATGAATAAATAAATAAATAAATGAATAAACAAATTAATGAATTAATTCATAACAGATTCTCCTTCGAAAAAATATAGATATTGCCGTTACATTTTCCTATCAGGACATATGTATTGGCTCTGGAAAAAAAAAAAATCTTTGCGTCATTAGAAAAATTAAATTACATTCTAGTTCCTGATTCTCCTCAAAACAACCCCACAATCTTTTCCATGAACTGCAGCCTTCTATAAATTAAACAAAAAGTCATAAAGATTTCTACAATTAGCTTGTAGATGAACAAGCAGACAAATAAAGACACCCATATTGAACGTGATGTGTATCCATATATTCATTTTTACGTGTGTAACGCAGATTGTTTATAGATACTGGGTAAAACTATCAAAAAAATCTTAAACAAAGCAGCTTTATGGAACTTGTATATTACAAGTATGATACAATTGGCAAAGATTATAGTAACAATCTGCAAGAGCGCAAATAGTAATACCAACATAAGCTCAGAGAAATATCAAATAAACAAGTATACATCTTGTCGGTGTTGTCAGCTTAAGGACATTAATGCACACACACCTGCGAAATAAATAGGCAAATACCTGAGTCTGATAGTCAACGATAAAATACAAAATATGACGTGCAGATGTCACTCTGTCTGCCAACAAGCTAATATAACCCTTTCAGACCGCCTGCATAAAAACTAATATCACTCAAAACAACGATTAAATAGCATCAAATTACGATAAAAAAATGTTTATTAAATATTCGCTGCCGCCAAATGGGAATAAGAGCGTTTGAAATTACACTTGTCGTGAGAATCTCTCTCACAGGGTGACTTGATCGTGGCTGCGCGGAGCGACGTTTGAAATTAGATTTTATTCTGAAGTAAAAGTCGAAATCGAAAGCAAATTACGCGTCTATCATTATATCTGAACTGAGGACTTGAATTCCGTAACAGTCAGAAACACGTTCATGCATAAGTATTCGCTATAAGTTTGGGTAGGTGAGTAAACACTGATGTAACATGAATAACTGAATAGGCATGCAGAGGCATATGTATTTAACTATGCGTTACATGTTTAAATGGCAGCAACACTCGAGACATTTATGATAAACTGGCTTGTAAATAATTGTTTTGTAAAATAACTGATGCAATAAATATACCTGTGGATTTAAAGTTATAATAAACACGTACACACATTCTCTCGCTCTCTCTCTCTCTCTCTCTCTCACTCTCTCTCTCTCTATACATTTACACACACACATACACACATACATACATACATACATACATATATATATATATATATATATATATATATATATATATATATATCATTATACACATACACACACAAACACATACACATATATATGTATATATATATATATATTTATATATGTATGTGTAATATTCAACCACTGCCTTAAAAAGAAAACCAACAATGAATTAGTTACCTTGCAGCTGAATATACTAGTCACAACTTTTAATAGTGCTTCATATATTATCTAGACGAACATTAACATCACGATTCATCTGTGTAGGTAAAAAAATAAATTAAATCATAATTTTCCTGACTGAGAATTAACTTTCAAAGGTCACGTTTCAAAAAACAAAAATAACATATATATATATATATATATATATATATATATATATATATATATATATATATATATATATATATATATATATATATATATATATAACATATCGTATCATGTGTAAGTATAAACATTCTTCAGATTCAAAGTTTTATTTTAAAAACATCAAAAGAAAAAAGAAAAACATTTAAGGACTGAGATGTTAAGGGTTCAGTGGATGTTGCACGTTGCATTTACATAATTATATCTGGTGAATGTGAAACTTTCATAGCGCTCTTCTAAAGTAGTGGATTAGGCACCTGGTGGTTCGACGCCGGTGATGGGTTAGAATCATTGTGGAAAATGGCATGGGACAAAGGATTTCATTATGAAAAAACTGGCTGAAAAATATATATATATATATATATATATATATATATATATATATATATATATATATATATATATATATATATATATATATATATATATATATATATATATATGTATATATGTATATACATGTGTATATATATATATGTGTATATATATATGTATATATAATATATACATATATATATATATATATATATATATATATATATATATATATATATATATATATATATATATATATATATATATAATTGATATACTATATGTATATATATAGAGAGAGAGAGAGAGAGAGAGAGAGAGAGAGAGAGAGAGAGAGAGAGAGATGCCACATACCCCAAGCAAAAACTTCGAGAACTATTCTTGATACTTGTGTAATATATTTCATCCATTGGCCTTATAATATTCCTTTTAGCTTATTAAACCAAAATTCAATTTTTTTTTTATATAAAAAAAGGAATTAATTTTAGTATAGAAAAATAAAGCAAAACATTAATGCAACTTTAGCTCTCTGGTCATCATGATCTTCGTTAATAATATCACTGTTTTACTTAAAGGATTATATTTTTTTTTTTATGCTCAGCATAATTACATCTTGACCATTAACAACCTACAATCCTTCACAAGCCCCAAGAGATTCCTCTGAGCTTTTACACGAATTCCCCCGCACTCACAGAACCGAATCGAAACTGAGGCGTTGATATTTCAATTATCATTTTTTTTCAAGCAGGGAGAGAGAGAGAGAGAGAGAGCACGGGAGAACGAGGGAGAGGGGGAGGTAAAGGGAGAGGGTTGGACGAGGTGGGGGTCGCATGGAAGAATGCGCAGATACCTCGGCCGAAGCCATTAATAGCGATCTCGACTCTCCTGCCCTGGGCGTGATGGCTATGACCTCGCATGCTCCCACGTGGGCACGTTCTCACCACTGGAGGAAACTCGCCTCCCACAGGAATACCTGTCCCGCGCCGTTTCTGACCGGAATTTTGATATCTAAATCTCTTTACTGTGTGCATAATGCATGCAAATATATATATATATATATATATATATATATATATATATATATATATATATATATATATAATATACATATATATATATATATATATACAGTATATATATATATATATATATATATATATATATATATATATATATATATATATATATATATATATATATTATTCTGTGCATTAATACAATTAATAACAGGACCTCATTTAAACAAGATGGTGTCTAGGGAGATATTTATTCAGAAAAAGTTACAAGCTTTCAGGGCTGACTGTCACTTTACTGTCCTGTTCAAATGAGTTCCTGTTATTTAATATTAATATTTATGTATACTATATATATATATATATATATATATATATATATATATATATAATATATATATATATATATATATATATATATATATATATATATATATATATATATATATATATCTTCCTTAAGGAATATGGACTGGCTCCAGGAGGCGTTAGTCTTATTTTCTCACTTGTCTTTCGGAATAGGTTGCCAGCCCATGCCCTACTCAAAATACAACCTGCGGCAATAACAACCAGGCAGGCTATTCACTGCATGTGTCAAAAGATTGACGATGGAATCTGTAACAACGTGGCAAAGTCTTCCGGATACGGGAATCGAACCCAAGACCAGCCGCTGGTGAGGTGAACATCCTAACCACTGGATCACGAACCCACCCAACACACACACACATACACACGCACACACATATATAAATACACATATATTTAGATGTACTTTAAAAGTATGATAAACTATGCTCTTAACGTTTTAGATGTGAATTTTAATCAATATGATACGAAAACCTGGGGTACTTTTCTTTCCTGATGTTAATGCTTGATTTACCGTCTAACTTACTAATTACTATCCATACCAAAGAAGTTGCATAAAGGTTATGCATTCATTCGTTTAAGCCGATTTGTTACTTGACTCTCTGTCTATCTGTCTGTGGATTTCGATGAAGTTTCACAGAGAGGAAGCCCATAGGTTATGGAAGGAGTGGATTTTGCTATGACTCTGCATCTAAATATAATTATTTTTTTTTATTTAAAAAAATAGTGAAAATCGGAAATTTAACCTCGGAAAACACTAACGCAGAAAGGTATATAGCTGAAAAATTACTCAAGAGCGCAAGCATGAAGGTAAAATGGGCACCTGACTACTCCAAGAAATGGGAAAGAAAAGAGTATAATAATAAGCAAAAGGAAGAGAACAAAACTGAATACAAAAAAGAAGTTAAAAATGCGCCGAAGTTTCTTCGGCGCAATCGAGTTTTCTGTACAGCCACTACAGCGTATAATCAAGGCCATCGAAAACAGATCTATCTTTCGGTAGTCTCGGTATCATGCTGTATGAACTGCAGCCCAGGAAACTTTAACCACGGCCCAGTGGTAGCCTATCCTATACCATTGCCACAAGCACGATTATGACTAACTTTAACCTTAAATAAAATAAAAACTACTGAGGCTAGAGGTCTGCAATTTGGTATGTTTGATGATTGGAGTATGGATGATCAACATACCAATTTGCAGCCCTCTAGCCTCAGTAGTTTTTAAGATCTGAGGGCGGACAGAAAAAGTGCAGACAGAATAAAGTGCGGACGGAAAGACAAAGGTGGCACAATAGTTTTCTTTTACAGAAAACTAAAAAAAAAAAAAAAGGAATAACGAGAAGAAAATGGGGCTAAGAAGAGCAGTAAGAAGCGCACGTTGGGAGACGGAGAAATATACTATCGCCCCCTTTTCCTCTCGAGCTTCCCGAGTCCTCACGATACAATTAAGGACTTTAATCATCTTTCGCCGCGATTTTTCCTCGTGCGAGATTTCTATTAAGGCAGAGTTATGCAACGGCCGTGATTGCGCACGTCGAGCGCGCAAATGAACTTATTTAAGCAGCCCCGAATCGAGACGAGAGAGAGAGAGAGAGAGAGAGAGAGAGAGAGAGAGAGAGGACGGACATGAAAGCATTTTTGCCTGCGAGTATTAAAAAAAAGATGGTCTTCAGATTCGAATCTTTAACAGGGTACTCTAGAAGGCAAATTATTATTATTGTTATTATTATTATTATTATTATTATTATTATTATTATTATTATTATTATTATTATTATTATTATTGGTGAAGAACCCACAATGATGCCAGCGTAAATATATAATAAAAATAAAATAAAAAATAAAAGGAAAACCGAGCAGGTTCTCAAAAGCTCTCGTTTTATATATATATTTTTATTGTATATATTTACACTGACATCATTGTGGATTTCTTCACCATTTTAGTGACTCATGTGATTATGAAATTTTTATAAATTATTATTTATTAATATTATTATTATAGATTCTCAAATGTCTGGAGCCCAAATTTAATCATAATAAAGAGCAAGAAGTCGGACAGCTTAGTACGGACCAAAGTCTGGATATGTATATGTTAATTGTGTTTACCGGAGTTTAATAACTGTAAATACATTAGTCACTTATTAGTGGATACCTGTCGTATAAATCAACACAAATGATCATTGCATCTATGTTTAATATTACTGATCACAGTAATGTATTCGTAAAATCAGCTGTGTCCCTTAATGAGAGAGAGAGAGAGAGAGAGAGAGAGAGAGAGAGAGAGAGAGAGAGAGAGAGAGAGAGAGAGAGAGAGAGAGAGAGAGAGAGATTAAACGTAATTCATATTTATAATTAGTTACTGTAACGGAAACGGATTTTCGTCTGTAATTTTCGAATGAGCAAGTGTGTTAATTTTTTTCATGTACAAAATATTAAATGGACACAATAAAGGATTCAGCTTTTTAATATCTACCAAATCTCTATATAAATCCCCCCTCCCCCTTAACAAAATGATTCCATTTTGTTATAAGCAACTCTGTCCATATCATCTTAACCTAATATCAACAACCTCCTCCCCCTCAACACCCAACCACCTTCTCCGTTCCTATCGACCTAACTTCTCACCCCCTTCCACACATAAAAAAAAAAAAGCAAAATAAATAAAAAATGAGAGAAGGAAAGATAAGACCAACACATACGACCAGAGAACCGTCGGCCGACCCCATCCATTCCCTTCCCGCCGGCCGTCCCGGGAAAGCTAATAAATGCGTTCATTAGGATGTTAATGTAAAAATATTAATAAGGATTCCTTAAACGAAAACATGTTCCGCGTGTAAACACAATTGCTTAAAGTGGCAAACCTTGATTTCACTCACGCTTAAATGGGGAGCCTTGATAGCTCTATTCATCCTCTCTCTCTCTCTCTCTCTCTCTCTCTCTCTCTCTCTCTCTCTCTCTCCTCTCTCTCTCTCTCTCTCTCGAGCAGGGGAATCGTGGGGAACATTCACGGCTTATGTTAATTAATGTCTATCCTTTCTCTCTCCCTCTCTCTCTCTCTCTCTCTTTCTCTAATTTACATAAATATTCAATCTTTTGCCAACGCATTAACAAAAATTATAAGCTTATTCCCGTTTTCTGTTACGATTTTATCGTGGAAACTCTGTACAGAAAAACCGGAAGAAATTCTAAGTGGTTCCAAATAGGGAGGCCGACGGTTCGGACAGCCACATGTCCCTGAAAACAATTGCAAAAGCAACACCACGTGACGAGACAAAAATAAAACAAGAATGCAGCTTAATTAACAGCCTACTGCATGAAAACATTTTTGTAATGAAAATAAAACTCGAATCCTTATTTTCTCATTTAAGAATAATATCGTTTTCTTTTCGAAGAGTTTTGTTAAATATTTTTTCAAAAATATTACTGCATGTAAAAAAAAACTATCCAACAAGAATCACTGCTGAAGATAGCCTCTATGAATAATATATAAATATAAGAACTCTGCTTGATCTTACCCCCAAGCAAGAGAGGTCAATCAGAAGACTGGAAATCTTTGATACAGAGGCTATGGCACAACCATGGATCTGAACAAATTAGTTGTATGGTCACTATCCAGTGAAAGGTAACTCAAGGGTGTCATCGGAGAAAACCTAGCGACCAAAAACAGCAAAGAAAAAACAAGCAGTCAACTGACCATTTGACTGAAAGGAGGACGATGCTGAAACCTGAATGGCAAAATCAATCTGTTATTACGTTGATAAAGAATCAACGTATTAAAAAAAAAAACAATGGCAGGGGCTAATTTAAAAAATACACGAATCAAACAATGAAGAAGGAGAAGAAAAAAAAGAAAACGAGAAAAATCAGTTAACTAATCCCGAATGGAGAAAGGACCGAATTTTATCCAGCTCAGATGGTAAAGTTCTAGGAAGTATGATTATGGTAAAAAAAAAAAAACAAATAAAATAAAATTAGCATTATTTGGGAATAAGACACAAGCACCATACACTCTGGTCAAATTATACATACACACACAATATAATAAAACACACACACACACACACACACACATATATATATATATATATATATATATATATATATATATATATATATATATATATATATATATACACAATATTGATAATCATGACCAAGAAAGCAGTCATAGTTTAAAACGTCACATACCGGGCCACTGATTAACTGTCGGTAGTTAGTGCAAGTTTCGTAATTGCATACTGGCAGAGCAAACAGCACCGGTTAACGATTAGGCCTACTACAGATTTTGTTTTCAAACAGTATTTTATTACATATAATGAGTATTTTGATATGAGAGAGAGAGAGAGAGAGAGACAGAGAGAGAGAGAGAGAGTTTTTATAATAATGCCTTCCGCTTCAAATTCAGGCGGCTTCGAAATGCTGTTAACCTTTAAAAATCACATGTTAAAGAAATACTGTATATGACGGCCACAGACGTGACAGAGAACGCAGACAAACAAACAGATCTGAAAAGACTCATGTTTGAAAACAGACCGTCTGTAAAAGAACAGAATATAACGAAAACAACCTTCAACTAAAACAACCTCTCTTTTTAAAACAAGCACGACGCGATGCAAAAGTAATCAAGAAGTATCCTCAACCATGCTAGCACCGCACAGAGAGAGACAGAGAGAGAGAGAGAGAGAGAGAGAGAGAGAGAGAGAGCAATGATACAGTCAACCGCTCTTTCGCCGGGGCGGGGAAGGAGAGAGTAGCAGCAGTGCCTGGGCCACCTAAGAGGTGCATATCGTCGAGCGGCAGCCATCTTGTAGAACACGAGGCAGCGGAGGCCCCTTGGGGTTTCAAGCTCGGTCTAGTCTGGCCTGTGTCACCGGCACTGGTGGAGGAAGTGGTGGGAGCGCTTTCGGACGCTTTTCCACAATTTCTTTCGTATTTTCTTTAATTTTATTCATGAAACAAGAGATCTTACTGTAAATATACTTATTCTCGGGAAACAATATCCTGATGGATGATTATTTATTCTCTGACGCATTCATAAATGTTCATTTCTTGAACTATTTATCGAAAGAAATGTTTTTTTTTAATTTGACAGATTGATGAAAAGGCGGGGGCGGGGGCGCCAAAGTAGGGGGGGATCTTTCCATTAAATACTTTAACGGATGAAGAGACTTTCCCTAAATATCCTGAACGAAGATACTTTTTCTATTTCGTATTCTGATGAAAGGGCGAATTTTCCCTTTTATATTTTGAGCACATAAGGAATAACCTGCATTTAAATTTTGCTGAAATCAGGGATTCTTTCTCCTTTAGGGTTCAAATGATGCAATGGACGTCCCTTTCATATTTTGATGAAATAAGCGCTACTTTCCATTTAGTATTCAGACGATAAAAAAAAATTTCCATAGAATACTTTTAAAAAAAAGGATTTTTTCCCTTGATAATTTGAAGAAATATGGGATAGTTTTCTTATGGTATTTTTATGCTTTGAGGATTTATTTCTCCTGATATTGCGATAAAATATGAGATTTTTCACTTGGAGCTATTTTTTTTTTAATAATCACACTTATTTTTACGAAAGAATATCTGTTTGACTGACGTTTATATGAGAGACAATATTCTAATTCCTATACATAATTATGAAAGAAGTTACTAATTCCTCTGATATAGCTTTTGAAATAAGGCACTTTTTCTGAAAGATGATTACCCACGATATTTGCTGCTTTTATGAGATTCTGAACCATTTACCGGTAACGAACCACAACTTTTCATTGCATAGGAATTGCATCCTTCACGAATCTTTATATTTTTTTAATGATTTCTACTATTACTCAAATTAAGACTAAAATATGCCTAAACGCCGTCAATTGTCATAAGCAAGACCTTGCATTCAACAGAAAAGTGAAGGGTGGTCACAAAAACCTAAAAGGCTTTGCGATTTTTCCGGTCACTTTCACAACGACTATTTTCACGAGATAAAATCCCCTTCTTCATGCATCCTTTAATCTAGACGTGGTGGTCCTCAACCAAGAAGAATTCCCCGCTAGGGGAGAATTTCAAAGTTTCGGGGGGGAGGAATTGTGACCACAAATTGGCGGGCTCAAACTGGCTCTAGGACCACACAAAAGCAGTGTGCATCGGTCCGCGCTACTGAGAGGTCACGATTGGCTTTCTCTCCGCTAGCTCGTGTGTTTGTGTTAGTATTTTGTTGCATATTATTTGGGATGCACCCTTTCAGGGAGACAATTTGGAAGGGGGGCGTGGGGGAAATGACATTCTGACATATGGTGAAAGGGTGCATGGGCCAAAAAAGGTTGAGAACCACTGATCTAGAGGAACCGATATAGTTTCGAGTCACCCTAGGCTCCTCTTCAAGGAGAAACTATGTGAAGGAATGCGGCTAAGAAAGTCAACAGAACAAAATAAAAACAAAGATCATCTACATAAAGATCCACTAAGTTACACCGAGATTTGTGCCGTCGATACCCATTTTTTAATTTTCTGTAAGAGAAGACATGGGATGGCTATTTGTCTGTCCGTCCGCACTTTTTCCTCCCGCCCTCAGATCTTAAAAACCACTGAGGCTAGAGGGCTGCAAATTGGTATGTTGATCATCCACCCTCCAATCGTCAAACATACCAAATAGTGGCCCTCTAACCTCAGTAGTTTTTATTTTATTTTAGGTGAAATTTAGCCATGATCGTGCGTCTGGTACCGGTATAGGGGCCAACAACACAGGCCACCACCGGTCTGTGGCTGAAACTTTCATGGGCAACGGCTGAGAGTTTCATGGGCCGTAGCTGAGAGTTTCATACAGTATTATACGCTGTACAGAAAACTCGATTGCGCCGACGAAACTTCGGAACATTTCTTCCTTGTTGTTTATTTTTCTTTCTTCTCTTACTGACCTCTTGTCTTCATTCCTAGTACAGTGAGAAACTACAGTGATTCCTCAAGAATATTAAGGGATGCCTTAGGAAGAGTTATTTGTAATTTCTTACACGTATGGTGTGTAATTCATCCATATGACGTAAAAATGCTATCCATTTAGATACACAAGCTCTCAAGTGGAATTTAAACAAACTTACACACAGAAGCATTCTGCAGTGATTACAGACGTGTGAGCGCACTGGCAGACACACAAACATAGATTACACACATAAATACAAACACACATACACACATACATACATATATGTATATATACATACATATATATATATATATATATATATATATATATATATATATATATATACTGTATATATATGCACTGTATAATATGAGTTAAAATTTTTACATATATCATATATATATATATTTATATATATATATATATATATAAATGTATGTATATATATATATATATATAAACACATATATATATATATATATATATATATATATATATATAAACACATGTAAATATATAAACATTTAATGTATATACAGTATATATATATATATATATATATATATATATATATATATATATATATATATATATATATATATATATATATATGTGTGTGTGTGTGTGTGTGTGTGTGTGTGCAAATATTGTGTATATATCTATATCCTCTATCTATCTTCCGCGGGGTGCCTTTAGAAATAAAACAACACAACAGCCACCGCTACAGTTAAGCCTGCTTCACATAATCACACCTCGCAGGTCATACGAAAGCACGCACGAAAGAGACCGCTGCCTTCCCGCAGGCCACGTATCAGGCAGGTTATAAATATCCGCGCAAAGAAAATACATCTTCGTCTGAAAGGACTGACCCCGATGGTGGTGCAATCGCGTAGTATTAATCCGATAATTGGCTGACGGTATGGGTAGTGCTCTCTCGCTCTTTGATCTGATGATTTAGTGCCAAAGGATGGGAGGGAGCGTGTCATTTTCTTACGCCTAGTGCTAGTGTGAGGTCATAGACGCCATCTAATAATTATATATATATATATATATATATATATATATATATATATATATATATATATATATATATATATATATAATCCGTTTATGATATATTTATATATAAAAAGCATATATATATGTATGTATAATTATAGATCTGTATATATATATATATATTTATTACATATATATATACATGTATATCTATGTATACATAACATCTATATATATATGTATATATACATAGTATATATATATATATATATATATATACATGTATATCACTATGTATATATATAATGACAACAAAATAAAACCAGCGAGAAGATGAAGAAGAAGAGGGAGAATAAACTAATAATACGTGAATAATAACTGAACTGTAGTACTTTCAAGACCAAGCTATATCTTATCCGCTTCGACTTGCTATGTTTTTTTTTTTCTTGTTTCGTCTTTCTAGGTGAAGATAAATAACTATATTTGTTTGAACTCCTTAGGCCTAAAAGCAAAAATAATAACCTGAGAAGACACTCAAAAGCTTTGCAATTTGAAATGGTCGCCGAATACAAACTTCAAGCACCCATTTTATTGCATTCTTTAAGTCTGGTGTCCTCCTTGACTGAAACCTTAAAGACCAAGGGTTATAAAATAATTAGAGTTATAGATAATTATAAAAGAATTTGGGCACTTAAGAGGAAAGAGGAGGGACTGTTGGAAAGAACCGAGATGAGGACGGTGAGATGGATTGCTGGAATATCACTACTGGAAGGGAGGGAGAGTCAGGATATAAGAAGAAAGCGTGGTATATGTAATGTCAAGGAGAAGGGTAGGGAAGCTCGTCTGAGATACTGTGGCCATGTAATAAGAAGAGAGGAGGTGGAACCAATCAAGAGAGCCAAGAACATGCCAGTGATGGGGAGGAGGAGTGTGGGGCGTCAGCGGATCAGGTGGATGGATGTTGTGGAGAGGGGTATGGGTGAGGTGGAACTGGGGGAGGAAGATGCTAGGAATAAAAATGGGTGGAGAATGGAGAAAGTTGACTCAAGCGGCTGACCCTGCTATACAGTGGGATTAATAAGGTCGAAAGAAGAATAAGAAGAAGAAGAAGAAGAAGAGAGTAATCGAAGAATTATAAATAATGAAGCTGAAGGGACTGATAATTTGACATGGACGAATAAGAACGAGACATCACTTTGCATACGATAGATTTTCAACAGTTTGGAATTTTAACAGTGGAAAAATGCATCTATCAAAATGAAATAATTGATCCTTGTATCTCTCTCTCTCTCTAATAGCTGCAAACACGCTTAAATATCAGTTTATTTATGTGTGGCAATAAATTACATGTATACCTTACTAAGTGCAAGTCCGCCCCGCGAATGCACCTGATTCCTCCCAGATATAATTGATGTTTCTTTGACACTCAGCAATCATCGGAATGCTTGATACTTCCTCATTACTTTACATCCTTTGGATTTCCTTCCTTTCTTCCGGTTTCCCAATTCTTGTAAATTCACATCACTCAATATGCGGGGACTATCATTTCGGGGGGTGGGGTTAGGGCCCCTAACTGTTTTTCCATCCGTCTTTTTCTTGTTCATGCATTTATGACTTTTATTTTATCAGCGATCTTTCACATTCACAATCGATCCCTGATCCCCTTTTTCAGCCGAGAACAAACAGATTTGCTGAACAGCTGAAGCACCAATATGCGGTAAATGTGCCTCGCTGTCGAACTTCTCAGTTCCAGTGGTCCTTTATTCCTCACACCGCCGGACTGTGGAATAGCTCCCTGATGGCGTTCTGCAACTGGAACCTCAAGAGTTCAAGCGAACGTACAATGCATCACTACCCTAGAGCAATTTCCATTGTATCCTATAATTTACTTATATTTTTATCTATTTATTTATTGAATTAATTTATTTTTTCTTTTCTAATAACTGATCTCTTATTCCTGTATTTCCTATTACCTACTATTACTTCTTCCAAAGGAACACCTTATTCTTTGGAAGTTTGAATTTCAAGTCAATGGCCCCTGTTGGCTCGTTCCATATGAATAGGGTTCATCTCTAAATAATAAAATAATAATAATAATAATAATAATAATAATAATAATAATAATAATAATAATAATAATAATAATAATAATAAACTTAGGTATTTAGCTTATCGATAAATATTTATATAAATTTTTTCCTGCCAGTCTGGTTGACAAAGGGTCACAGTTAGACCTGAAAGTGCTCGAGATCAAAGCACATATAATTCAAAAGAAATGCCACAAGAATCTTTGTTTCTCTTTCCATCTTCAGAAGAAAAATAATTTAGTTAATAATAATAATAATAATAATAATAATAATAATAATAATAATAATACAATAATAATAGCGTATTAACATGTGACAAAGCAAAAGGAACAATTCAGTTAACTCTTTTGTTCACCTTTGTCCATGTTCAATTTACCCGACGATCATTCCACCTCATTTACCGGACAAAATATCTGCCAAGGTCCATAGCCTGGACAGGTAAATTATTCGAAGCGACTTTCGGAAGGGGAGCTAAGATTAGTGACGCTGACTAATCCCTCTCATGTATTCCGGTTGGTTGACGGTACATGACATTTGTTCAAACCCACTGAATCTTACGCTCAATCATTTCTGCCTTTTCAAAGCACCGTTAACAAAACGCCCCCGAGTGGTCAATGAATAATCAAGAGAAATTTGGTTAATGGGCTAACGTGCGCATGTAATATGCCGCATAAAAAGTGACACATTCATATGTTAAGAAATATCCTTCGTAGCGGTATTTGTTCAGTACATAATTACTCGATGAAGTATGTTCACACGAAGAACAAAAATCACCATAAAGAAAGATTAAGCAGACGTTAAAAGAAGTAATTGAATAAGGGGGAGAGAGAGAGAGAGAGAGAGAGAGAGAGAGAGAGAGAGAGAGAGAGAGATCAACTTCCTGGAACACCTAGGGAGGTCTGGAATGGACGGGACGGACGCCATTCCCAACTCATTAGCGGCCGGAAATGTATAACACCGATGACTATCACATGCAAGGGAAGACAAACCAAAGGAGGAGGAGGAGGAGGAGGAGGAGGAGGAGGAGGAGGGAGGAGGGGGAGGAGGAGGAGGAGGAGGAGGAGGAGGGAACCGCTCTCATTAACAACCTTCCAACAATGCGTAAAGCTAAAGTGCAAGAAGAGGACCTGAGATTAACTATCTAATGAATAGTTTCCCATTGGTCAGATGAGGAAAAGGTTTTGATGGTAAACATCTTGGCGGACTACAGATCACGAAAGTCAGCTATTATTTTCCTTCTCTCTCTCTCTCTCTCTCTCTCTCTCTCTCTCTCTCTCCCCGCCATAACCTCAATCCACAACACTCGGCTACCAATCAGGTACACAATTTACTGTTTATCTCAACAGACTTATCACTCGTACAGCTTTTCATCGCCCAGGTAAGGGATCGAACGCAGGCCTACTTGCTTGTGAGACGGGCGTACAGCTTCTGCTACTTAGAAAAAACAATTTGGCTTGTTTATTAATAAAGGCTTTTCTACGAAAATCGAAAATCTGTGATTTATATAGGTGACTGTATAGATGAGCAATTTGGATAAGAAATAAATTTAAAGTTTACTTTATATATCAGTGCATTACTTTAAAATTACTTTTATTATTATATGCTACAATGAAATATATTTTGATGGGAGTCACATGAATGAATGTGCATTTAATTGAATAAAACACAGTGGAATCAAACTTGCATTTACAATAGTTGAAAGAATTATGGAAGAAAAAGTATTTAAAAAAAATGATAGAAGTGAATTCATTTGCGTTCTGAACGGGGTACATTCTACAATGTAATTAAAAACATGCATTTTAAACGCAGAAATACTTCTGTTTCCTAATATTAGCAGTTTTGACTTGGACCATCAACGGATGGTCTCTTGTTCGTCAGTTTTTCATAACTTGTATTTTGACAATTGATCCCTGATCCTTTATCTGCCGAGAGAGAGAGAGAGAGAGAGAGAGAGAGAGAGAGAGAGAGATCCCTTTTTCCTGAGAGAGAGAGAGCAACCAGATTCACTGAACAGCAGCACCGATATGCAGTAAATGTGCCTCGCTGTCCACCTTCTCAGTTCCATTACTACCCTAATACAATTATCCTTGTATTTTAATCATTTACTTACATTTTTATCTATTTATTTATTCATTTGTTAATTTATCTTTTTTATTTAATAACTGATCTTCTCTTTCTGTACTTCCCGTTACTTTCTGTTACTTCTTTTGAATGAACACCATACCCTTTGGAAGCTTGAATTTCAGGTCAATGGCCTCTTTGGTGGGCTTGTTCCATATGAATAGGGTCCATTTCCTGAACCATAATAATTTCATCTTTCAAGAAGTAAGTAGTTTAAGACCATCAGAGGACAATAAGTGCGAAATCTAATGTCGGCTCAGTCAACGTTACTGCTATATTACAGTGAGATAAACAACAAAACATCCAGCTGGAAACCTATACAATCAATCTCTCTCTCTCTCTCGTGAGATGCACCTAATATGCAAGTCAGTATTTTAACCGTTATACTTATAATTTTCAAATATTTTTGTTATACAAATTTCATACAGCGTTAGCTATACATATTATCATTGTCAATTATGTAATTACTTCAAACAGACGAATGGCAATGAGCAGATTTGCCGCCTTAGGAGTTCAAAAAAATTGAAAATATTGCATAAAATAATAATTTTTATTCTTTTTTTACAAAAATGCAAAGTTATAAAAAGGTGAACCACCACAACCGCATTAAACGTATGACAGCGAGTTGCAACAGAATGAGAATCTGATCATATGTTACAGAGCACAGAATCATAATTACGAACTCCAATAATCATTCGATTTCCTTGGCGGACCGGATCTTCACTAAAAAACACACTCGGTAAAAGAAAACGCAAGAATATCTAAATCTAAATGGTCTCTATTAAAATTTTGCTCTCTCATCTTTTAATTATAGGAAGGAGCATATTACATAATGTTGATTTCTGAAACTTAAAAAATATTGCAGATAAGAACAGACATTACTATTTTATTAATAGTACTAAAAGAGAGACAGCAATGCTTTTAAACTCCCAATGACAGAATGGGCTGTAGTGTTCTGAAAATTGCATTGAATTCGGCAAAACACTATCCAAATAAAGGACCGCACTATTTTGAAAATAGAAATGACAGGCAGACAAAACTTGACTGGAAATTGTTATTACACAAAAATTACACTACACTGCTTTAAATATTGCAATGATGCATATGAAAAAAAATTTTGAAATTATGAATGCACAGTGCAGGAAAGCTGATAAAAACGAATATATATATATATATATATATATATATATATATATATATATATATATATATATATATATATATATATATATAATATATATATAATAAAGTACACTGCTTTTAATATTGCAATGACGCCTATGAATAAAATTCTTTGAAAATATGAAGGCACAATATTGCAATGGGAGAGCTGATAAATATGATTTTATATATATGTATATATAAATTTATATATATTCATATATAGGTTATATATATATATATATATATATATATATATATATATATATATATATACATAATGTGTGTAAAGTTAAATAAACTGTAAAAGAGAATATTATGGGCCCTTACATTTAACAGACTACAGTGTCATTAAGTAAAGCATATTTAACCCGCCCCTTTAATATACACAATAGCAGAGAGAAAGAGAGAGAGAGATATATATATATATATATATATATATATATATATATATATATATATATATATATATATATACTGTATATATATATATAATAAAAATGTAATGATAAAAAGATATACAGATAGACGACCAGATCTCTGAAGATAAGCATGAAAGACCTACTGCGATATTAGTCGTGATATTAGTCGTAAGCGCGAGCGAAAAGGACGCCCACTGGCCACACGGTCTTCGTCAAAGACTTTATTGCTTCATTTTTGGAGCTTTACTTTGCGCGTTTTATGACAGCGATCATTTACGCTTTTCATGATCATTATTGGCCTCATTCACATAATGTTCGGGGCCGTATAATTGCTTCATTATTCTCTAATGTCTCTCGTATTTGAGTTCTTTTTTATTTTTCGGGTTCTATTTCGAGGGATGAGTGACAAAAATGTATCCTTGACGAGGCACAAAACATTGTCTCAAATGTTTCTTTAACTCTCTCCCTCCCTTTCATATGTAGGTATGTATGTATGTATGTATGAAAGCGTGTATGTGTGTATGTATATATATATATATATATATATATATATATATATATATATATATATATATATATATATAAATTATATATACAATATATATGGATATATATATAAATATATATAAATAAAATTGTTTCTCTTTACTCATTAAAACCACTTTTAAATAGAGCTCCTTGCCTTATTTTCATAAAAACTCGCTTTCTCAGACAGAGGGGTTCAGAAAAAAAAAATTGCATTCACGACCGTTCCCTTTCTTAATTAACCCCATTTGTTTTTGCTTAAATGCTTGCTATATTATCATAATTAATTCTACACAATATTAAATAATCTCTCAATAAATAACCTGCACAATGAAATATATTTTCTCCCATCAATCAAATGAAATATATTTGCTTCTATCAATCGGATTTATAAGTTTCCAAGTCCATGCCCTTGAAGAAATCCTGACTAATTACTTGCTGAATGTAAAAAAAGTCATTTTTATCATTTCAAAATTTGCTAATCAACAAAATTCACTATTTTTAGAAGAAAAATCTTTAGAAGGGAAGTAATGCATAATAACTGTACGGCTGTATCGTTCACTTTCAATTCAACAATCGCATTTATATGTGTGCTAAGCTTACTAACAATAAGTAATCGTATATAACATCCCGCGCAAGTGTACATTTACTATGTAAAAAATTTTCATATATATATAACATACATACACACACACACACATAATATTATATATATATATATATATATATATATATAAATATATATATATATATATATATATATATATATATATATATATATATATATATATATATATATATATATATATATATATATATATATATAAACTTTACCACATACACAATTAGTCTTGTGTATTTATTTAGTTAATAGACCATTTCACATTGGATGTAGTCTATGGAGATATTTATTCAAAAACAGAGCAGCTTAGACAACAGTCCTTAACCTCATCCGGGTACTTGAGAATGAGGACTGTCTGTCCTAGACAGCTTGCAACTTTTTTTTAATAAATATCTCCACTAGATACCATCCAGTTTGAATGAGGTCCTGTTAGTAATAAATAAATAAAATAAATAAATTATATACATATATATATATATATATATATATATATATATATATATATATATATATATATATATATATATAGATAGATAAACTCTGGAAAGTAAAATCTTTGATTAATTCAATTCTGTCTTTACCTACGAGAGATATGGTTTCATTCATAGCCTGGTTCATTAGCTTTTAGACTGATGGCATGGTGTAATATCTATGTCGGGTACAAATATGAAATATATTAAATTCCCTGATGCGTGTTTGAATATAGCCGCTAGGCGATAATAAAAAAAAATATACAAATATATCAAACAAAACATATTTACAGTATATTTCTGAAAGTAAATCCAAGTATTTCGTAAAAACAAAATATAGACTGATGTATCCATTAAAACACTATAAATGTAAATATCTAAAAACACAACGATCCCATGAGAGAGAGAGAGAGAGAGAGAGAGAGAGAGAGAGAGAGAGAGAGAGAGAGAGAGAGAGAGAGAATCCAAGTATTTCTGTAAAATTAATAAAGACTAATGTATCCATTAACACAGTATAAATGTAAATATCCAAGACACAACGATCCCATGAGAGAGAGAGAGAGAGAGAGAGAGAGAGAGAGAGAGAGAGAGAGAGAGAGAGAGAGAGAGAGAGAGAATCCACGTATTTCGTAAAAATAAAATACAGACTAATGTATCCATTAACACACTATAAATGTAAATATCCAAAAACACAACGATCCCATGAGAGAGAGAGAGAGAGAGAGAGAGAGAGAGAGAGAGAGAGAGAGAGAGAGAGAGAGAGAGAGAGAGAGAGAGAGAGAGAATCCAAGTATTTCGTAATAATAAAATACAGACTAATGTATCCATTAACACACTATAAATGTAAACATCCAAAACACAACAATCCCATGTGAGAGAGAGAGAGAGAGAGAGAGAGAGAGAGAGAGAGAGAGAGAGAGAGAGAGAGAGAGAGAGACCGTCTAGTCGATTAACAAACTCTACTTAAGTCTCTTTTTACCATTGAAGAGCATCATTATTCGCTCAAATTAAAAGTCATTAGGACAGGGTGACAGCTGTATAGGGGACTCAAAAACGACATTAAAAACTGGTTTGGTCCCATTTCGTTATCGGGGAGATATCGACGTCTTTTGTCAAAAGGACGAATATGAATAAAAGCCATAAAGATATTACAGGGCTTTTATATACGGCTTTTATGCTACCATAAACGGCCTCAGATAAATGCGAGGGCGGGCCTCTGCACTTTGAAGAGAGAGAGAGAGAGAGAGAAGAGAGAGAGAAAGAGAGGTGGCGCTAAAAGTAAAAATTTAGTACCTGGTTGCACACAAATGAACCCACATTTCGTTATTCTGATGATTGTAATATATATATATATATATATATATATATATATATATATATATATATATATATATATATATACAAATATATATATTTGAATATGTATATTCTATATATGTATAATTATTATATATATATATTATATATGTATATATATATAATCATATATTTGAATATA
>NC_089749.1:20017661-20037661 GCF_040412425.1 Macrobrachium rosenbergii | reverse complement strand
TAAGATACTACCAATGTTTTCACACACACATTAAGGTCAGGGAGCTACCTGAAATTCACTTGACAAGAGGAAATCGATACTCACTGTTTCTGAAGCAGCTCCTGTGTCTGAAGAGCTGTGAAATATGGTACTATCATGCAAAAATGTGACTTCTTTCAACAGATAACACATTTTCAGGGTCTTTGAGGAAAGGAAATACTCCACCAGTAAGCACAGTTTGAAGTATCCGCCATTCCGTGACTGTCCTTTTCTTTGATGATCCACATTAACCGCTTGGCTCTTGAAACAGAGAAAATTCCCAAACATTCAGAAATTTCACATCTTGGCGATAGTGCACGTCATCACTGATATCATCCAACTTTGCAGCCCAAATGATGTCATTTTTATGATTTGGCTTGTTGACTGTGTAAATGAAGAATTCATCTGATGCGGCAAAACATAGAGAAAGTCAGCTTCATCCCAATCTTTAAAGAGACGAACCACAAAACCATGCTCGGTCTTCTCTGTTGCTGAGTGAAGTTGTTTGCTTGATAAAAATGAAATGGCTTGATACCAGATTTTTTCAACTCACGATATACGGCACCATAACTTCTTTCTTACCCTTTTGTTTCTAGTTCAAGCGCCAATTTACGTAAAGACTTTCTTGGTTCACTCCACTGCCTTCAGCTATGATGTCTTTGACCTCCTGAGAAAGGACTTCTCAGGCCTTCCAAGATTCTTACTCTTTTGCGATGACAGTCATATGGATTTTTGTCTCTGTCCTTAAATATAAATAAAATACAAATAGTAAAGGATTCATCTTTAATGTATTTAGCCATCCAGGAACGTGAAATGAAGGATGCACAATTAATCCCTGGCCTCTCTGAAGGTTATAACCTGATTTCTCCGGGAGTCATTAGAAGGCCATATTGGGTATCTAACTTTGTCTCAGTCTGAAATACAAGAAGTGTAAAATGAAAATAGCTTTAATAGAAACTTAAAATACTTCAAATAGGAGACAGGCTATATAGCAGAAAACTTCATAACTTTCCATTTGTTCTGTGGAGAGGGGTGGCTCTAATTTCGAAACACCTGGTACATCTCCACCACTTCACGAACAAATACGAACTGAAATCTAGGAAAGAGATAGCTTAAAAGAAGATAAGGATATATAAAATAAAGGACAGACAGAAGTGGGAAAAAATGCGAACTTTCTAGCCATGTTGTATGAAAAATACTGACAGCAGCCACTATATGAACACTACAATGGGGCTGGATACCAGTCAAATCAAAGTGCAAATAATCTGCCGACTAGCTAACTATACTGTATCAAAATTGCAATGAAAATTTAAAACAAAAACTAACTGTAATAATCAAACATAAAGAAATGGAATATATACCTGATAGCTATGCTGAATCACATGTACAAAATGCAAACACACACTTAACAACTAAGTTGTAAGCTATATAAAAACTATGATATCCTGACACATATTGGATAATTATGTTCCAACGATGCTGAAAACACAAATACATACGATAGCTGAACTATTCGCTATCAAGTTTTTCATTTAGCTTTTCGCAAAACAAAATGAACATCTTCGAAACCACTGCCACAGTCACCTGATTTGACGAAGCTTTTAACAGTTACAACAGTAAAAACGACCACATTTCACTTGTTGGGAAAACGACCCGGCACTGGCACTCATTGCTATAATCTATCTCGGTGATAACAGACATGCACCAATTGATGGCCACGATGAGAGTGTGTGGTAAATTGAGATGAAAGTAATCTAGGAAAAAAAAGGATGAAAATAAATGTGTAGTATGAAATGTAACAATAGAAATAGGAAAGTAGTGTAATACAATGCTTATCAAAATATAAAAATAACCTAACAAGAGCAAAGCTCAACAAAAAATTCAAGTAATAAGTTAAGAAAAGTAAATTTTAATACAAATGAAAGTAAAGTTTAAAATAATAAAATAAAAGTCAGTTACCAAAAATATGAAAAAATTAATATTAAAGTATAAAAAATAAAAACATTAGCGGTGAGCAAAACTATGACGTGAAGGTTAAAAAAACCAAAAAACAGAAATGGCATGAAAATGAAATGTAAAATGAAAGTCAAACTACTACTACTACTACTACTACTGCTGCTACTACTACTACTACTTCTACTACTACTACTACTACTACTACGATCATGTTTAAGCTCAAGTTATCCCATCTAACAGGCCACTTCTGGCAACTCTTCCACCCCAGAGACAGCTCTCTCTGGCCTTGGTCTCTGAAATCCTAGGTCATGAAAATTTTCTTCCAAATCACTTACTTTGAACTTGTCCTATTCAGGACCTCCAGTGTTTCACTCTGATATAACTGTAACCCAAGGGTTGATCTTCCTCATGCAGCGGTAACGAAAGCTGTTCAGTTATCATTAATACAATATGGCAAACATTCTAGTTATTTTTCTCCACAACGTTGCCTTCAGGTAACCTCACCTTCCCTCCTAAAAAGAAATCTGCATGACCGCCCACCTTGGTTCAAAATTAATGCAAACACAATTCCATATCTTCCGCATCATTTCTAAAGCAAATTATGTCTCACAAAAAAACGCCTTTTTCTAAACATCTGCTTCAATATCACTCGACTCGAAGAATCTGGTTAGACCTCGGTTTCAAAATTTCGAACACTACACTTCAGTAGCCACTAACCCTCCCAGCTACAACTCGGGTCTCACTGTAACCTATTGCCGCCTGCACCAGATTTCGCCACTTCACACTGCTTTGTTCCTTCTTCGTCTAACCATCATAAAAATCTGCAATAATCAATGGCACTCGAGATTCTCGTTTTGTCTGGTTGATTGATTTATGAAAATTAGGTTGTCAAGCTAAGCACTGGGGCACTTTCGGTCATTCTGCGCTCAAGACAGTGATAGAAGTGAGTCCGAGTGATTGGACAGCAAGATAAAAAAAAAGAGAAAAAGCGAAATATAAAGAACTTGTGATACAAGAGTCTAAAGGTGGAACTGGGTGAAAACCCCACAGTTGCACTATGAAGCAAGTCAGAGGTGTTGGACAGCAAGACTGAAGAAAAGAAGCGGAAAACGAGGCAAAGGAAAAGGCTAAAAAATGGATGCAATTATGAGCCCGAAGGGACCGTGCAAACACCTTTTAGTAATGCCTGCAGTGCACCACGTGAGGTGCACTGACGGCACGGCTCCCTACGGGAACTCTTGCTTTGTGCGTCTGCCAAATGCCCGGCCGTCTTCTTTCCGCCATACCCCAAAATACCCGAAGTGGTATTCCACAGTCCTCGATAATCGCCACATGCTCTGCCCCTTGCCTTGAGAGTACTTTAAATCTATCATTACTTAAAAAGAGAATAGAGTAGAATAGTTTATAGAATTTAGGCCAAAGGCCAAGCACTGCGATCTATGAGGCCATTCAGCGCTGAAACGTAAATTGACAGTAAAAAGGTCTGAAAGGCGTAGCAGGCGGAAAACCTCGCAGTTTCACTATGAAACAATCGTAAGGAGAGGGTGGAAAGTTAAGATGGAAGAAAGAATATGAACGGAAGTACAGCAAAATGAATGAAAGGTTTTTCAGTGGGTAAACTGCATCAGACTATTTGTGCCCGCCTTTGAAAGCACATGGGCAACTTAAAGCATTTTTCTCTTAGTAACTTCTCAAAGTTGTCAAGATCATAATTTCAGAATTAGCTCCTGTTTAAAAATCAATTCAAAGCCAGGATGTCCTTGACACTTACATAACGTCAATCTTATCCTTTGAAAGGTCGGTATTTTTCGTTTTCTTAAAATTACACGGGATTCTGTTTTCTCTCCTTCCAGCCTGATTTGGGTTACTGAATAATAATGTAAATTAAATAATAAACATTACTGGGGTAGCGTTGACAATCTTTGTAGATTAAATAATAAACATTACTGGGGTAGCGCAGACATTCTTTGTAAATTAAATAATAAACATTACTGGGGTAGCGTTGACGATCTTTATTCTTGAAGGATGAATTTGCTTTCCCTAGTAACTCAGTCAATCTCGGTATAAAAAAAAAAAAAATTGCAAAATTCTAGGAATAAAAAGTAAGAATATCGCAAAATAACTTTTTTTTTTTTTCAAATCTCAGCGAGGACCCAAAAGAGGTCGGACACACGCCATTCGTCCCCACTGATAAATGGCAAGTGAAGATGGGGGGGCGGGGGGCGTGTTTAGGGGTGGAGGGGGGAGGAAAGCTCCATATTTAAGAGAAGGACAACCGCATAATTCATTTCTGTAATTCCTGGTCTAGTTGATGGATGGGTAGGGAAAACGGACACCGTGTCTTTGATGGACAAAGTCACATTATTTCGACTTTTTCATTCTTCTTCTTCCTACCTTTTTCCTTATTTCCCTAACCCCTTCCCTATTCCCCTACATCCTTCCCTATATTCCTTGCCACCTTCCCCTTACCTCCGTACTATTCCCATGCCATCCCAATCCCCTACCTGCTCCCTATCCCTCCCTACTCATCTCCCTCCGTTTACTTACTCCCTAATGCCCCCTATTTTATACCAGGAAGCTTTAAAAGCAAAAACAATGACAAGCAGCAGATGTCTGACCGAAAATGAGCGAGGAGACAAGACTCACACACTCACAAACAGACACACACACACACACACACACACACACACACACACAAGGTTTGCATACACAAAGTATAAACATTCGAGTGACGGCTAAATGTCGGCTAATAATATGCTGCCATTTCTCACGTTATTTCTCTAATGAGTCTCGTTAGGGGTTGAAATGACGTTGATTTACGTCAGGTTTTAAGATTCATGTCTGGTGTTATTTACTCTCCAGATCGCAGAAGTTGTCACAAGAAAGGATTTTCGAGTCTTTGTTCCGGCTCCTCCTCCTCCTCCTCTTCTTCTTCTTGTCCTTCAGAGGCGACGCTGTCACCAGTGGGAAACATTTTCTCTTGTGTTTTAATTCTCTCTGTCGAAAAGAAAAATTAAATAAATAAAAATTAGAATGAAAAAACCGGACATTTTCTCTGACTTTAATTCATTCTCTCAAAGAATTTTTTTTCCAATTTTTATATTTTTGTATTTTATTTTTTCGACAACGTTAGGAACGGGACATCTGGTATTACCTCTATGTTTCCCTTCGCACTTTCGAGGACCGGACCTCGACCCAAAAAAAAGAAAAAATAAAAAAAATAAAAAACTAACATTTTTTCTTAGTTTAATTTCTTCTCTCAAAGTTTTATCTCCATTTTTCTGTTTCACTTTATTTCATTTTTTCGAGGACGCGACGAACAGGATATTTGATATTTTATTTTAACCTACTCTCGAAGAAGACACGTGGAACTTTCAGTTTGATATAAAAAAATAAGATTTGTCGCTCGTAAACGATGCGACAAATTCGTGTTGCGTAATTATGCGACAATAAAACAAAAAATGCAATTATCGTTTATATCACCTTAAACGCAAATGTCACCGCACGTGCTTGCAAAAATATATTTCAAGTTACAGAAGCGTAGAAGGAAACTAATATTGCTACAAAATATTGTTCATTATTTTCTATCTAGGAAAAATATATCACATGGATAACGAGCAAAGTTGAAAGGTTACTAACACACAAAACGCGTTTATATATTGTTAATATATTGTCACTACAATGAGGGTAAAAAACTGCAGATTTAGAAAAGATATATCACATGGATAAACAAAGTCAAAAGGTTACTAACACATAAAGCACATTTGTACACTTTTAATACATTATCACTGCAATGAGGGTGAAAACTGCAGATTTGAATAATTTGCATTCCGAGCAAAAGATTCTCATTGCTTATTAAGAACATTTGGCACTCATAAAACACTAGTGCATTCGTAATCTTGAAAATAGTATGTATATGTTCTGTTATTCCTTATGAATATTGCATTATCAAAATGTAACATTCTTTAAAAAATGTAATCGTTACGGAAAATTGGGTGAATTTTTGATAAAAAAATAAGAGTTGAACGATGAACAAAAAATAAGAAAACGGACAAGTAAAGAAAATGGTGATAAATACAAAGAAAATGGTGATTAAATACACAAAAAGTTTTAACAAATGAATGAAGTAACGAAGAAAGAAACAATGAAAAAAAAAAATTCTCCGGAAATGGTAAATAAACGCTAAACGCAATGATACTAATTTTCTGATCTGATCATAAATTTGAAGAAATGAATGTCAAAACGTTCTACTCTCAAGAATACATTAAATAATAACTATGAAGACTTGCAAACATTACAACAATTGACGGCGCATACAAAATACTTGCATCCTTAAATTCCACTTGAGCAAATTCTCTTTTAATGACTTGTCAGTCAAAGTGGTTCACAACTCGTTTGCGCAGTTCGGGTAAATTAGACAAATCGACCATTACAGAAGCACACCGGAAGGCGTACCAGTGAAACACACGTACACATTACACACATACACACACACACACACACACATATATATATATATATATATATATATATATATATATATATATATATATATATATATATGTTCGTGTATACATGCATGTACTGTATATATATATATATATATATATATATATATATATATATATATAAATATATATATATATATATATATATATATATATATATATATATATATATATATATATATATATATATATATATATATATAGAGAGAGAGAGAGAGAGAGAGAGAGAGAGAGAGAGAGAGAGAGCGTGTATGCGTGCATGTAACTTTTGGCCTTAGTTTTACTCTCTTGAAGCTTTTAAAATCCAAGAACGTTAGAAGAGGATATACGGTCAAAATGTTTAGTTCTGTAGTTTCACCTGTTCAAGAGCCAATGCTAAGACGAAGGTAATAACACACTGCAAAGTAGGTTTTTTTGCATCCGCGTTTCTGACTGCATTTTCATTGTCAAAAATAAAATGTTATAAATCTTCAGTTCAAACGAGGAATAAATTTGTATACGTATCAAAAGTAACTTTTCCAGAGTAAAATAATTAGTCTAATTGCAACAACAACAACAACAACAACAACAATAATAATAACAACAATAATAATAATAATAATAATAATATTAGGAAAAAGACCTTCTTTAATACAGGTTTTGTTAAACAAAATGGCAGTTTCAACAGCATTTATTTGATATAGTAAACGCCCAATTCGTCTTATTTAACAAAACCTGCAATAATAATAATAATAATAATAATAATAATAATAATAATAATAATAATAATAATAATAATAATAAAAGAGACACCTTGTGCCGAGACAGACACAGTTGAATAAGGCTCCATCGAACCATGTAGCTCATGGTGTGAGTGCAAACTTGGTCACTTTGCGAATATCACACTGAGGCCTTTGGCTTGCACGCCTAGACACAATCAGTGGAAAACGGACCACCCGGTTCACCTTCAGGTGGTACCACCTGCTTTTGAGGGGACTGATGGAGTTGACCAACCTGGAATCTACACCAGCAAGGGCTCTTGCTGTTGGAACAGATCGCTGGTGACGACGTCAACGGGGAACCGCTGAAGAGGCCTGGTGTAGACCTCTAGTTACTACGCACACATGGTGCCGAAAATGGTCTTTAGACCGTGTTGCTTACCACCTCACCTACCAGCAAGATATATCAGGGGTGAATACATAATAAAACACGATTACGAAGTCATTAGAGTACAAATCATTAACCAATTTGGTTAATGATATAAAAAACTATTTGTAAAACAAGAAATTATTAAAAAGAGGTAAAAACCATCCCCATTGCTAGTAAGACCAGTTGAGAGTTTGATAAAATGAATGTTATAATGTCTCATGAATAAAATCGTTGGTATAGGAAAAAAATTAAATTTAACATCCCAACGTCCCCTCCACTTCAATGATTGGCAAGAATGATCTCACAGAGAGAAATTAAACTATCGTTCGACTCATCACATATCATGAAATCTAATCGCAACCAAAGTATCTTTAACAAGGCTTTGAAACCTATTATACTCTAGGAAAAACACACCAGTGTTAACTCCCATTAACATGCGCATAAAAGCACTTTCAGATAATTGTTTGTTTGTTTGAAACTTCTCGTAAAATTTCTTTACTTCGCTGTTATTCTCTTCGTTCTGTTTTTCACTTTCTTCATGGAGTCGCCAAAAATAAATTTCCTTAATTTTAATTTTTTTAAATAATGAGTGAGTACAAAAGGGGTTCGACGAGCTGCGAATAAGCATTTTTTGGGGGATTTCTACACGGGGGGTTCATCGTTGATTCAACAGCCGAAGTCTGAAAGTGGCAATGACCTCTGTTTTTGTGTTTCTACCGGAAACGGCTGCATGTTGAAAAATAATAATGGTAATAATACTAATAATAATAGTACTTACTCTAAAAGTATGTATTCTCAGTTACATCACTGGGATTTAGGAGCGGAAGATAACTTTCCAGATACCTAAACTGACATACAGTATTTATTTTCTGAAGAAGTTTCGCCCAAGACCGTAACTTCAATCGGCTGCGTACTAATGACTTGTGTATATGCTGATCGGTCTCTCTCTTTCTCTCTGGTGGCCGTCTCGAAACTCCAAAATGGCCCAGTACGCCATATGTGGAGCTGAACTTGTAAAAATTAATACAACATTTACATACGTATTTCTTTAATGGCACACAGCATGGTTAAGAACAAGAAAATGAGTCCTAAATGGTGAACAGACTATTAACATTCAAATTTAATAGGACACTTCCCATAGTTCTTGACCACTAATTATAGACAAGGAATATTTTATTTGCATCTTTAGACCAACAGGATCCCCGCCCAGTTACCGAGAGCGACCCTTGATGCGCTTATCCTAGTCCGTGCATTGTAGGACAGACGGCTTCGGCTTCGGATCGACTTTTATTCGAAATTGTAAGGTTTATATCATTCCTAACTTTTTATTCTTATTCTATAGTCTGAAGTAATAAAACATAAAAGGTTAAAGAAACATTCAGCAAATCTTGCTAATAAAAACTCGGTCTCACACACCTAACGCGAAGTTTAGGACAAGGTTTGGCGGGAAAACGAGCCTCGGAGCACAGCCGTTCTGGAGAGGAGAGAATTGTTCGAAACCTCTGTGGAGTGTGTTTATCTCGTCATCGCGTTCATATTTATGCGACACGGGGATGATTACGCACCAGACATATTATCACTAATGCTATCGTTAATGAAAACGATAGCGGTTTATTACTACACTCCCGATGCTAGGCGCAGATTTAGACATTAGATATATTACGCGGGTACAGAGACGGGGTGGGGAAAGAGGCGGGAATCCGAACGCGATAAATGACTGACTCTGAAAGGAAGAAGGGAAATAAATGGGACTCCGGCGATAAACCAGGTAGTAAACGGAATTGGAATTACGGTTCGTTCTGCGGATGGGCTCAATGCATACGGAATGCAAACACGGGGGAGTAGAAAATCATGTCAGGAATATTATTGAAAACGTATGGCGAAGCAAATAAAAAAAAAAAGATAAGACATTGAGCATGAATAATGCAAAAAATAAAACACATCCTGTTAAGCAACGCTTGCAACTCCTAGCGAAGAATTTTACACCCGGTAAAATTGCCCTCCGACACAATTATGCTAATGCACAAATGTGCTCGTAAAAAAAAAGTTAACAAATACTCACGACCAAAACAAGGAAAGAGAAAATGGCCAAAAGTTTGGTACATTTGCGACATCCAAAGAAACTTGAAGAGATTCGGGGAACATAATTAAAAAAATCATACTATAATTAAGAGAAACCTGAAAGACTTAATAGTGAATATTGGAGAAAATAATATCACAAAATAAACGTAAATAAAGTAAGTGCATTTACAACACTGAAACTATAAATGATAACATATCAAATACTTTAAGAAAACATAAGACTTTAGCTGATATGCTGCATCCATACATAAATTTCTATAAAGTGCTACTTTGAATTAAAATAGAAAACACCCATCACAGCTGGGCAGGTCGAGTCCACAAGTCTACGGTCCACAAGAGGCCTTTGGCTGAGAGTCCGTGCTGGTAACAGGCCGGATAAATATTCGGAACCAACCAACTAGAGACAAACCGGTGTTAATGTAAGGTCCGTGTCCTCACTAAGGGGCATGTTTAAAATATGGTTCTCTTTTGTATTTATATCGTTTATATCAGTAATAATATTATTCTCATCATTATTTTCATTATTAAAAAGTACCTCAATCTGATTATGACACTTGGAAAAGGTAAAGAATTTCATTCACCACTCAAAGCACTTTTCCAAATGTAACTACTCCACATCACTGCTAATTCTGATAAGTGCATATGAATCTTCTAGATAATAGATTATTGAAGATAAAACCCCCAAAATCGACCTATAATAATCTTCACGAATGGTTGATGTATATAAGAGGAAATTCCTGCATTTATACTTTACAGGAATCAAAACAGTGAAAACGATACCGTTCCCTTTCCAGAATGCGGAATTCTCATTTTACCTTTTTATTTCAAGAAACATCTAAACTGCACCTTTTGCAGAGATGAAACCGTCATTCAAGAAGATGAAGTCGGTTATACGTAACTTTACACAGAATTGGGTTGATTTGGGCGGCTTACACATATCGATTTTTCCCGGAATTTTTTTTTTTTTATTGTAACACAACTTGAAATAAAGTCTGATGCGATAACGGCAGAAACTACAGCTTTAGTAATCTCAAAACTTTATCATAAATGGTTAAACAAACCGGAATATAGGAAAAGTATTCGGGGGAAAACGGGACACAACTAATACCCTAATTGACCAAGTCTAACTTAAATTATCCTGTGTAAACATCACACGAATTCAACATTTCTCACTGGCTGTCAATAAAATGACAGCTGCTAACGTAACGTCGGCAACTTTAATAAAAATAAACGCAAAAAATAGTTTTCTTCTGATGTCTTTAGTACAGCTATTAAGTAAACCAAAGGATTCTACAGGTAACACCATTATTATTATTCAAGCTGCAACCATAGTTGGAAAGTAGAATGCTACAAGCCCAGGGGCTTCGACAGGGAAAGTAGCCTATTACGGAAACAAATGCAGAGGTAAGGAATAAGCTATATAAGAGAGACAACAAACAAATGCTTAAAAAAAATATGTATATATACGAAATGGAAATCATGTGAGCATGCTCAAGAAAACTGCATTTGCACCAAGATTAGTCATTACATTTTCAATGGACACAGCAGCCTCTTCTCGATTTAACTCGAATCCGACAGGAGGCTATAACTGAAGAGGCTCTTCTTCCCTGGTGGAATTCGAGCCTACGAACGGTGTGGAGTGAGGTTATAACATGAATAAAAAAAAAACTATTTTAGAATTATAAAACACGCCCTCCAAAAATTAATCAAATTAACAAGCTTATAGAAATTAGATTATGTTAGCTTTAGAACAACTGATATTCAAAGGCACAGCAGCCTTTATAATCGGTACACATTACATCTCAAACCTTCAAATCTTGACCTTTATGACGGAACTCCTAATTATTTTTCGTGTTTTGAATTTATAACCAAACTGGCAAAAGACAGGATGGATGTTACTCTTATCACTACATGTATTTTAAATATTAATACCTATATTTAAAGTTTTATCTGCCTCTAAATTAAGAATCTAATCACTGAACACGTCGCACAAGGGCCGACCTTTTACTCGTTTATATAAGAATATTTTAAAAATAAAATTATACAGGTATTGAAATAATATGACTTTCTTTATTTCTTATCTCTTTCCTCGTTAAAAACTCAATCACTAATCAAAAGTCGGCAGAAGGAGAATTTTCCATTTAGTTAGAATATTCATTTTTTTAAATCCGATAATACAGTTAGTGACCTTTCTTACGATTATCTATTTCTTTTTCTCGTTTTTCAGCCACACATATTAACAAATCTTCATCTGGATTTATTTAGGAGTAATTTTTCCCCGAAGCAGACACAAAAACCCACAATACAGCAGACACCTCTCTCACCCTTTATTGCAATGTCTTATTTCCCCACAACACACCAAAAACATTTTTACCCTCTTTTTCATTTTCTTCCCAGCGATCCAGATCGATTCCGGGGCTTTGTCGAGCAGGGCAATTTTCTGTCATTGTAATTGAAGAGGGGGGTCCTGCATCCATCCCGCCGTATGTTTAGTGAATTAGGCCCCATGTTGCGGGGACCGGCCGAGTGTCGTTTGCGTTTTGTGCGAGACGGGCCTGTTGTGATCACTGCGGCTTTTGCGGTCTCGCCCCGACGGACGGACGGACAGACGGACGGACGGAGTAGGGTCCGCGTGTGGATGGGTGTACATAGTATGTGCATACATATGTAGTTTACATATCTATGTATTTGTCATTGATCTGCAGGCGGCTTAGAGCAAGATGTTGATGACCAAACGATCTCGTGTTGTCATGTGTGTGTGTGTGTGTGTACATATCATACACACACACACACACACACACACATATATATATATATATATATATATATATATATATATATATATATATATATATATGTTATATATAGATATACACACATATACATATATATCTCTACGCTTATATACATATATTCATATATATATATATATAAATATATATACAGTTACAAATCAAATTTTACCACAGAACTTAAAGTATGAAGTTTAAACCGATGTTACAGATGCTATAGGCAAGACACTCTCCGACTACAGGAACGTAAGAAAGTTAAACAAGAATAGTTATAAGCGTAACAAAGCACTAAAGACAAATCTAATTCCATAAGGTAATGAAAACCAGCATTTCATTCGCTGCTATTGGTGCAATCCACTTGACGACTTGACCCTTCAAAAATGTTCACGTCAACAAAAAAAAAAAAGAAAAAGAAAAAATAGATAAGTAAATAATAAAAAATAACAGACGTCAAAGTCTTTAAACATCAATATTTATGTCTGAGCGTAGTATAAACCTGTATTCCCACCAGAGTTTCACGCAGCCCGGAGGCCAAGAAGCGGCGTTTGACGAGGCAATTAACGGAACGCAAATAAAGTGCAAGATATAAAGATAAGAATCACATTACCCCAAACAGAATACTACAGAATGATACCGCTATCCTTGACTCACTTGAATGAAAGGCTCTATATTACATCAACAAACATGGCCGCTAAGAAACGTCTACACTAATCGAACAAATGTGGACATACAAACGACTGTTCAACATGAAGAATTACAGACACAAAAACATGTTCTATTAGAACGAACAATGGTACAAGCATAATTTCTAGTCTTTCCAAATACGGTCCAAAGAAATATATTCTATATATAAAAGAGCTCAGAAACTCAACAGTCTTTTCAAAATAGATAAACTCAGAGATTATATGATTATCTAATTAAATTGGGATTAGGAACATCTAAATAATCAACTATCTAAATAATCAATAATATCAACTATCTATCATTAACACGAGATCGTTTGAATTAAATATGTTTTCTAGCAAAAAATAAAACCTTTTTACTTAATTCAAAACAATATATATATAATCCCCTGAAGACATTTTAGTGCGTGTGTATCTATGTGTGTGTGCGCGCGTTCGACAGAGAGAGAGAGAGAGAGAGAGAGAGAGAGAGAGAGAGAGAGAGAGAGAGAGAGAGAGAATATATGTGGAAATTGTACATCACAGCAGGATATCAATATGTCCTCTGATATAATGATGACATCAAAGATCAAACGGGAGGCGAATTCACAAACACACAAACACAGTTTTCCATCGCTCTTCACCGGTGCTGACACAGGATGCGAACAAGAACTGCTCTTGTAATATGTCGGTGGAATTGTTGACATCCGACACAACGAAAAGGACACATTTTGTTGTTAATGTTGTTGTTGTTTGTTGTCAGAATCCTGCCTTTAGATATCTACTCATTACTTTAGGAACTCAGTGATAAAATTTTTGTCGTGAATTGTTATTTGTGATTTGGTTCGTTTAACTTTATTGACGTCTTGTTGTCCCGACAGCACAATTACCTTTTATCTTAGCAAATATATATCTTGCACATTTACATTTTGTCTGCTCATGGTAACTAATTTTTTAAATAAATGTCCAAGTTGGTAACCAAACCTCTTTAGTATTATTATATATATATATACACACACACACACATATATATATATATATATAGAAGAGAGTATATATATATATATATATATATATATACAATTAAACCAATAATACAATTAATGTGTCACTGGCCCTCAGTTGTCAGTTTATAATTCATCTGGATTAACATTCCACAGAAGGTTGCTCCAGAGAGAGAGAGAGAGAGAGAGAGAGAGAGAGAGAGAGAGAGAGAGAGATGGTCCAAGAAACAGTTAAAGTCCTTGACAAGTGTTACAGAGAGAGAGAGAGAGAGAGAGAGAGAGAGAGAGAGAGAGAGAGAGAGAGAACCTCAGCACTTATCAGTTGAATTCCTAAAAGAGAGAGAGAGAGAGAGAGAGAGAGAGAGAGAGAGAGAGAGAGAGAGAGAGAGAGAGAGAGAGAGAGACTGCCGTCTCGGCGGCAAGAGTATCGGCTAAGAAGTCCTTTCACAAACCGAGCGAGCGTCCGAGCTGGCTTCAAGAACACACACCCTGGCATTAACGTCACTTGAACTGTTTTTAAAACAAACGGATAATACTCTTTCTCGCTCCTCCTTCTGCCCGAGGAGAAAGAGAATCCTACTAAACACCCTCTTATTCCTCCTCCCCCTCCCCCTCCCCCTCCTCCTCCTCCTCCTCCTCCTATTCTCTCGACTGATGACCATTTTGATTTTTCAATTAACTCCTTTTTAGTGGCTTGTCTTTTTTTTTTTCTTCTTTTCTCGTGCTAGGCCATAAACTTGTAATGAGGCGAGGGAAGGGTATCATTTTTCCAAGTCCCGGCCGGCCAGCTTCTAGCGACGGACTGTCTGTCCGTTTACGTCTGTTCTAGGAACTCTCTACTCCAGCAGATCGGTAGCCTCGAGTTTTTCAACTTGCATTCGTCTACTTTTTATCTCTTCCTTTATTATGACCAACCAGATAATACCGATAAACTCTTCGCGTTTCTTGTGCCAAAGATAACAAACTTTCTTATTTTACATATACCTTCCTACAGCCTTTTTTAAAGAGTGAAATTTGGCAAAATAGAGGGATTCACAAAAAGCAGAACAATCAGTTGAATTAATTTCCGAGGGTCATTCGATTCAGGTCTTCTCAAAGTCATACACTGTTCAAGATCTTATGTAGATGTCGGATACCGTGTTAGCGGGGAGAGGGATCGCTGCCAGATACCCACGGAGGGTAGGAGGTAAGTTTGTACAGGAGGCAGGGAGGCAGAGGGGAGGTGCCCAGCCGTGGGTGAGACCGAGATCCTTATTCAGTTAAACATGAGGAGTTCCACAGGGTATGTTTATATGCGCTAAAAGGAGGCATTTAGGCGGACATTAGTGTGTGTCTGAGTGACTTGAGTGAAAAGGAGACTGGGCCCAGATCTTCACCCACCGACTGACTGCCAGAATAGACAATTACGCTAAAGACCCTCTGCGGCCTTGGATGGCGTCCTAAAAAACATGCCCGAAATTCTTGCGCCTTCGCTCTCTCTCTCTCCTGATTCAACCACCGGGGAGGACACAGACAAAGATTAATTTCCTAAACCACACGCACACACACATACACATACATAACTACATATGTACATATATATATATATATATATATATATATATATATATATATATATATATATATATATATAATTTATACATACATACATATGTATGTGCACATATATATATATATATATTATATATATGTATAATATATGTGCATATATTGTGTGTATGTGTGTATGTGTTGTATATGCCGCAGGTGCATGCACATAAAGCTTAACACAAATAAAACTATTAATCAAGTCTGAAATACGTATGAATGAAATTCAGACAACAGAACTCTTTCCCTATGTCATCTGACACAAAGAATTTGTTCTCTTCGAAAGTTACAGCATCCTAATTTTACACAATTCACCTGAATTTTATGTTTACAGTATGTGCCCAATCCTTTTCACACCAATGTATTACTTGTAACGTAAAACCGCCAACAAAATAATTACTACCGGTAAAAAAAAACACACACACACACATACACACACGCACACGCACAGAACATGAGCGAAAGCATACATTGACCCAACTCTCTGCTGACTTGTCACTTCAACCAGTAATCAGAAATTTGCACGGTAATTGACTCGACCTCAAAGTCTATCCTGCTCTCTACGCGAATAGCAAGCCACTAAACTTCATTTTATCTGAAAGGTATGAAAAACCAGATGACAAATTGCGGCCTTTTATTCGATGATTCAGGAAAAATTCAATAAATAATTTTTCTTTAGTGTCTTGAAAGAAATTTAGGACTTGAATAATCTTTTCATCCTGACGGCAGTGAAGGACTAAAACCCAAAATTCAGGTAAATAATTTTTCTTTTACATATTGAGAGAAATGAAGGACTTGAATTTTTCTTTCCATTTCGACAAGTTGAGGGACTAAAACAGAAGAAGGAGCTAATTTCTTTCTCTTTTTTTTTACTGTCAACACACTGGGACGGGTATTGTATGCCAATATAATCTTGCCCCCACTAAAGGGTAGTGTCAATAGACTCTTCATTTAGGGATGGCTAGCCGCCTCTTAAAAAGAAGTACGTTAAATGATTCAGGGTACACGGAGAATAAAAGAGAAATCCATGTTCTGGAAACACATAGGAAGGAAATTCCTTTTCTTGCAATACATATGAAGGAAAAAGATACCATGTTCTTAATATACAGAGGAAGGAAGACACTCCATATTAAGGAGACACAAGGGAAGGAAGAGAATTCAATATGCTGGAAATACACAGGACGCAAGAGAATAATTCTTTGGTCTAGAATGCAAAAGAAAGAAGAGAGTCCCATACTCGAAATACAGAGAAAAGGGGAGAATTCCACATTCTGGAGCAGTGTTGCGTAAAGGGCTGATCAAATCAGTTGGCCCACAGCTCCGCAAATCCCAAACTTAATTTCCAGATACAATGCAATTGAAAACAACGATTTAACATTCTGACTTACACGTCTATTGACAAAATCGTCATGGGATTTAATCTCAGGTGGAAAGTGGCCTATGCATTTCATGAATTAACCGGCCAAAAATAACGATAATATGACAGACGGTGAGACGGCAAGTCTCGACCCTGAGGACGTTATGTACCGTCCGGAAGCTTCGATCAAGGCAACTTCACTCTGCAAGTTAATTAATGGACCAGTGGTTACAGAGGTTGGCCCGAGCTGGAGGACGGCAAGTCGAAACGTGGAGTTTATTACCTGTCGGTTATTGTTACTATAAACTAACATATAATTGTGCAGAAGCACTTTTTATACTGTGGAAGGTAACCAACTGGTCACGAATTCATAAATATGAGGCGTAATGATTAGAAGCCCAGACTGAACGGTAAGTTTATGGATCAGACTGGAATGACACACACACACACACACACAAACATTTCCTAAAAATAAACCAACAATTCGTGACCAATACACTCACACGTGAGCAACACCCATAAACTTGTAATACACCTCCGGCCATATACAGAAGCCATCCATACATTCAGTCACCTTTCAACACTGGCCCAAGCTCTGCGCAATTACCCAGAAATATAAGAACACCGAAATAATAGCACTGAATATGTGGAAACAAAGGGCAACTTTTTCTTCTCACCCTACAGCCATAAAAGAAAAGAAAAAAAAAAAAAACAAAGACACCCACACACACACACACATATATGCCATTCTTGAACTTGGAACTTAATTCCTTTCTTAAATAGACCTGGTTCGTGTACTGTAACTTTACATCATTCTAAGGAACTGCTCAATGTTTACAGCGAAGAAAAATTAACGTGATATAATCTTCATTATAAGAGTATTAATAAAACTTCATTTACAAAATTAACCAGTAAAGAAGACATTAAGAAAAATAAAACTAATACTAAAATTTTACCACCGACGATATTCCTAAACATAACCTAACATTACCTATCACGAAATATAACATAATAATGTCAAAATCCCATTCCCCCTCATTACCCGGGCCTTGGCATTAAACTGATCATCCCATCAGCCCCTGTGTTTGAAAAAAAAAAATGACGACGTTATTTATCTAATTTTTGTAAATCCTAAAACACCTTGATTTTAACAAGTACGCACGAAATGTAGGCAAGGAGGGGAAACAAGAGAAATTAATGTCGTGATGATATATGAGAAGAAAGGACGATTAGGAAACTACCGTCAAAACGAAGGCTAACGTGCAAAACAGAATAAACAGAGATGGAAGATAACATTTAAAAGAAAAGGAGCAAACGGATAAAAAGGGGTAACGACGACTGAGAACAAAGAAGAGATGAAAGGAGTGAAAGGAAAAGAAAGGAGTCAATGGAAAGAAAGGTCGTCTAAGAGTGGGGGAAAATCAAAGAAAGGTGGATGAAATATTAGAGGAAGAAAGCAGTGAGGAGAGTGGAAAAATAAATGAAGATGAAAAATGAAGAAACTGGAAGAAGAGAGAGATGGATAAAAGTTGGAAAAACAAGGAAGGAACAGTTAACAATTAAAATAAGAAAAGGGAAGAAAAGAAGGAACTTAACAAGGTAACAGAATAGAGGAAGAGTAAAACCTAAATGAAGGAAGGAAAACATGGAGAGAGAGAGAGAGAAGAGAAGAAAAAACGATGAGAGAGAGAGAGAGGAAATTAAAGGGAGGGGAATTTTAAATGAATGGGCATAAGAAATTTAAAAAAAATGGGAAAGAGAGACTTTAGAGGGGAAATACAACAAAAAGAGCAAGAAAAGTAAGAGAAAATAAAGAGAGAAACGGAGGGAAGCAGCGGAGGGGGAACTGTAACAATGAAGGTAATAAATTGGCCCTCTGTAATTACGGAATTTAGCCCAGCAGGAATTTACCTCGGAGGATTCCAGAGAGTTTTAACAGCGGCACCGCTCTCTGCTTAGGCTAAACTCCTCTTCCGTAATTCGCTTCTAATTGTGTGTAAATAAACAGCGTTTAGTCTAACTGATACTTTCGAAGGGCGCTTAAGTGTAGGTTATGGTCCCGGGCAAGAGGGGTTACGCCCACTCTCCCCAGAGAGAGAGAGAGAGAGAGAGAGAGAGAGAGAGAGAGAGAGAGAGAGAGAGAAACTGTTATTGTGGTAGTACTGTATACATCTTGAATTAATGCCTTGAGAGAGAGAGAAAGAGATAGAGAGAGAGCTACAGAGAGAGAGAGAGAGATTTGCTAATGTGGTATGTATTGAATTAATAAATATCGAGAGAGAGAGAGAGAGAGAGAGAGAGAGAGAGAGAGAGAGAGAGGACTGTTATTGTGGTACTGTATACGTATTGAATTAATACCCTGAGAGAGAGAGAGACTTGGGTAAGAGAGCCAGAGAAGGTTGGCGGGAAGTTGCCCCGTGTGGGGTATCGGTATCCAGTTCGGAGGAGGGAGAGGAGTGACTCGGGTATTTGATGAGTGACTGTAACCCCGAAGAGAGAGTCGCCGGCATCTGACAGAGAGAGTGATAGATAAGACGCAAAAAAGCTCCAATTCTTCCACTTTGTCAAACGAAACCGATCATTTTCCTATAAAGGACGGGATCGGCTGTTCCACAAGGGGGCTCTAATGACACGATAATTGGCATTTACTCCCTCCTCAAACCTCTCCTCCTACTCCTTCTCCTCCTTTTCCTCCCCTCTCCACCCCCTCCCCTTTACTCTTACATCTTCCGTCGTGACAGATACTGTATTGTGTGTTTATGAGAGAGAGAGAGAGAGAGAGAGAGAGAGAGAGAGAGAGAGAGAGAGTTATGCTCACTTTACGATCACGTTCCGTTCTGGTAAATTCCCACGGTTTCATCTACTTACAATTCCAACATTTTACCATTACATAACTGCTTTGAAGA
>NC_089749.1:20010161-20012661 GCF_040412425.1 Macrobrachium rosenbergii | reverse complement strand
GGCTTCTGAAGGACAAGCATGAAAAGCAAAATAAAAAGCGCTTTTAGCTTTTTGGAGAAATCTACAGAAATGTCATTCGGTTCATACTTGTTAGGGTGACTGAACTTGCAAAACAGAGAAAAATAACTTCAGGTCAATGGCCCCTGTGAGTTTGTTCCATATACAGTAAATACGGTTCATCTTATGAATAATAATAATAATAATAATACTAATGGTAAAGTCAGGGTCTGAGCTACTTTCGGCATTAAAATTGACTTGAAATACGTTTAAAAAAATCAAACTGTACTTCCGACGAATACTGAAAAATGATGGCGATGAGATGAGGTATTTAATCCTCACGTTATTTCTCTCGAGAGCAGCCTGTGGCTGAATGTTTTTAAATTTCAGTTAATTTCCTTTGAGCCACGCGGCGTTGCAGGCGACGTTGATGATGATTATTGCTATTTCTTTTCATTTTCTACTGAAGTTAGTGTGTCTGCTTTCATTCATTTGCAAAGTAAAAATGGCAAAAAATGGATTTGGGCTGGCGTCCCTGAAAAGTGTCAGGAAAATGTTGTTAATGCTTTCCTTGATATATTTCATTTTCTTTGATCTACCAACTATTCTACCTTACTTTGGATGTAGAGAAATTCTGTCACTCTCTTCTAACAGTATTTTCGGCAAAAGGATGTGGAGAATGGGAAAGAGTTCATTCTACGAATATCGGTTAGTTTGCTTCGGAAGACGAAGAGATCATTCATTTTTACCCTGAATTATATGTCTGCCGAGTCAATATTTTGTGGACAAAGTGGAATGACTATCAATACTGCTTATATGGAATTATTTTTGACAAACAGGAAACAAAAGCTAAAAATGACAGTATATTTTTCTTTTCATATTCTGAGGTGCTGTTTATTCACATTTTCATCTATATTCTCCTCTTTTATCCCACTTTTTTCCCCACATACGGACAACCTCGAAGTCTGTTCTCTATAATTTTGACAGTCCATCCCGTGGAAGCATGCCTTATGGCTCGTTCCGCATGACTGTAAGAGCACTATGCAATATGTCTTCAAGATGTGCATTGCATTCAAATCTTTTCTTATCCATGTACGATTGCACGTATAAAGAAATCTGACTGGCTTCTCTCAAACGAAAACCTACGCAATTCTTCATCTCATGACGAGAACTAAACGAATCAAGGTTTCACAACCTGGATTACATAATTAGCCCACAAGACACCTGTCTAGTGCCATATACATAATCTGATAAATTAACTTTGCACAACACCCGTCCAACCATCCATTAGTACGGGTCTATGGTGCATTAGGGCCATCCACAACCTCCATCTGCACGCTGCTAGGTCGTTGTTGTTTCCACTTTCCTCCAGGTCCCATTACCTTAGTTAACTCAAATGCGAAAAAATAGGAATGCACGTAATTACCTGTGCAAGGGGGAATGGGATGGTAGCGGAGTGGAGGGGGTGGGGGCGCCTGTTGGAAGGAGAGCAAAAGACTGTGAGGGGAGGGATAAAGGAAAGGGGGTGGGAAGGATACCCCTATGAAAGCAAGCCCCCTACTCCCACCCCCCCCCCTCTCTCTCTCCAACCTGAAACCCAATCATCAGCCCACGGCCTGCTCTGCATTGCATGTTTCCGCTCTGTAGGGGCGCAGATGTTGTTAGGGGACGCCCCCCTCCCTGGAACCCCCATTCAACCAACTTTTCAACGGATTCCCTTTTGTCATATTGGGCTAATTATTCAGGTTTACTTCCTCCCTTCATGTCATGCCTAAGTCCAAGTCACCTTCCTTTTCCCCTCTTCACTTCTCTTTCTCCATTCCCATCCGACGGAATTTGAACAGAAAGCATAATTCTACTTTTGGAAGTCAAATCTGAGTGTAGATTCTTCGTCTTCGTTTTTTCAATGAAGAATCTAATTCATTTCAATGACTACAATGAATATTGTAATTCGTTTTCACTTATAAAGCGACGATTGTAATTAATTTTCACTCACAATGACGCTTCTAATTCATTTTACTTTTGCAATGAGGATTCTCATTCATTTTCCTTTTAATGAAAGAAGACTCAATTCATTTTCATTTATACAAAACGATTCTAATTCGCTTTCACTTTTAAAAAACTGTTCTAATTAATTTTCTCTTTTAAATAAGTATTCTAATTTACTTTTCGCTTTTTACAACAAAGGTTCCAATTCTGCTTAAATTTTTATAATGGAAACTTAAAGTAACAAAAACATTTATAATAAAAAATAATTTATTTTCCCTTTAAAAAGAAGATTGTAATTTATTATAAATATTACAACGACTATTGTAATTCATTTTCAGCTTTACAATAACGCTTAATTCCTTTGCTGTTTCAAAACTAATCAAATTTCTTTTAATTTTTACGATGAAATTCAACTTTGTATTAACCTTTTTTTTTGACGATAATTCTAATTAGGTTTCACTTTTACAAAGGTAATTCAAATTTATTTCTACTTTTATAATGAAGGTTCAAAGTA
>NC_089749.1:19997661-20007661 GCF_040412425.1 Macrobrachium rosenbergii | reverse complement strand
TATATATGACTCCCACTGGGATTAGGACCCCTCCCCATTTGATATCCAACTCAAAAATAATCCTTTAAATCTAATAAAAAAAGAAGAAATTCTTCAGGGTTGACCCTCTGCAAAAAAAAAAAAAAAAAAAAAAGGCATCAGTCATGCTTTAAAAAATCCATTTCCGTCTTTGGTCATTAGTCTTTGCATGTCAAAACACGCACGGTAACCCCCGCAGCGCCAGGTGCAAGGAACATAATTAAAAATCCGCTTCAACAAAGTAAAGGAAGTACGTCCCAGTAACGAAATACCGAGATTTACTGAATGGTTCAGTTCTATCAACTGGCGTCACGTAGCAAGGGTGAGGAGAGGATTCAGTTGGCTGCTTTGATGTCGAACCTTTCGCACCGAAACACTTTACAATGTAGATAGATAGATTGATAGATAGATAAACAGATAGTTAGACAGAGAAATGTTTAGATAGACAGATACATGGGTAATGGATAGATGGTATTTTCTCTCATTATAACTTCCAACCAAAACACTGATAATTTCGTACTCAAACAACCATAAAGGTAGATAGATAGACAGATAAGATAGATAGATAGATAGATAGATAGATAGATAGATAGATAGATAGATAGATAAGAAGAGCTATTATTTTATCTCATTATCGCTTCCGACCAAACCACTTGAAATTTCTTACGCAAAAACATTCGGAAACCAGTCTTTGTTTAATCACCTTCATCAGGAAACCGAAATAGCATTACTCCTATGCTTTTTAATATATTCTAAGGATGCTCATTCGTGTATAACTAACCTAGTCTTTAATTTCAATAGTTTTCCCTTTTTTTTTAATAAAGTCATGAACGGTTTTTCTGAGAGGAAGAGCAATCGTTTCGAAACGTTAGATAAAAAATAAATAAATATTTGGAAAATCTTATAAAAAAAAATATGATCAACGCATTCAAGAAACGCTAATTATAAAATTCAACATATCCATAAAACCAATGAAAGTAAATTCCACACAGATACAATAAAAATATGGGAAAAAAAATAGATCAAGGTATTCAGGAAACGCTCAATATAAGATCTAAGTAAATTTCATAAGTAAATAAAAGTCAATTTCACACCGACTTCCATCTGACTTCCGCTCATTCCCGCCGTCCAGGGAGTCATCAGAACTGAAAAAAAAATTTTATGACAAACAATAAAAAAATAATAACAATAAAAACATGACAAGCAATAAAACAAGGATGGCATGACAGTTTGATTACGCAGGTATGTCTACAATTTGGCTGACGGTATGAAGACCTCCAGTATTTTTGTTTGAAAACATCCCCGTATGAGACATTCGCACATTAATGTGGCAATAAATGTCAGCGTTTTGATGTCTGAATTCAGCACCGCTGTGTTTAATGATATCTCAATATAGTATGGCAACTACGCGTGAAAGATTATATAATATAAACAAACGTGTGTATAACGTTCTTACAAAATTCTGTTACTTACATATTAAACGCTTTATTTCTAGACATCTACCTGTATTTATATTACTTCACACACAAAATAAATAAGTTATATATACATATATAATGTATATATATATATAAATAAATATATTTGTATATAATATATATGCATATATATATCTATATTTATCTATCTATAAACTATTTATATTTATATATATATATATATATATATATATAAATATATATATATCATATATATATACATATATATATAAATATATATATATAATATATATATATATATATATATATATATATATATATATATATATATATATATATATATATATATATAAATATATATATATATATATATATATATATATATATATATATATATATATATATATATATATATATATATATATATATTTGTATGCTTGCTACACAACCTGCAAAAACTTTTGTAATCTAAAACCAGAAAAGAATGCTTGATAATTCATTTGTTTATACTGCAATAACTTTGCAGGTGCAAGTCCAAACATCAGCGACTTATATAATAATCCAGTTGATTCTCAAAGACATAATGCGACATTCCCACAAAAGTACTTGTATCCGTCCCTTTCTTTACAAAAAGTTGGAACATTTTTTTATGTGAATATATATATATATAATTCTTATATATATATATTTATTATATATAAATATATATATACTATAAATATATCATTATATTTTATAACCAATTATTTTATTAAAAATTTCTGTTTCAATTCAGGATGACCCCTCTTATAAATTTCCTCTCACTACATTGAATAACAGAAAACTAATGTATATTTTACTGTCTTACACAATGAATAACATTAAGAAGGACCATCCACTACCCTCTACAGAAATGCTGAAATGATTGACACACTTCACATCTAATTCCTCAAACATGACTGGCTTACAAAAAAGACTGGAATATTTTTAGGATGTATGTATGGAACAAACCCATACGTTCTCTTACTTCTCATCTAATTCTTAGATAAGACATCAGTTTATTCCGGATATTAGAAATGAAACAAGATCATCGCTACTACTATAATTGCCATCATCATTATCATTATTCTCCGTTGGTCGGCGGAAAAAATATTGTTTAAATCCTAAAAATTAACAGGATGACCTCTTAAACAAGACTCTCTCTCTCTCTCTCTCTCTCTCTCTCTCTCTCTCTCTCTCTCTCTCTCTCTCTCTCTCTCTCTCTCTCTCGTTGGTTGGCGAAAAAAACATTAAGTTTAAATCCTGAAACTTAAAACATATTTTCCAAAAAAGAAGATAAGTTCTTCTCTCTCTCTCTCTCTCTCTCTCTCTCTCTCTCTCTCTCTCTCTCTCTCTCTCTCTCTCGTTGGTTGGCGAAAAAACATTAAGTTTAAATCCTGAAAATTAAAACTTTTTAAACAAGACTGTAAGTTCTCTCTCTCTCTCTCTCTCTCTCTCTCTCTCTCTCTCTCTCTCTCTCTCTCGTTGGTTGGCGAAAAACATTAAGTTTAAATCCTGAAAATAAAAACTTTTCAACAAGACTGTAAGTTCTCTCTCTCTCTCTCTCTCTCTCTCTCTCTCTCTCTCTCTCTCTCTCTCTCTCTCTCTCGTTGGTTGGCGAAAAAACATTAAGTTTAAATCCTAAAAATTAACACGTTTTTAAACAAGACTGTAAGTTCTCTCTCTCTCTCTCTCTCTCTCTCTCTCTCTCTCTCTCTCTCTCTCTCTCTCTCTCTCTCGTAAACTCGTACATGAAAGACATAAGGATGGAAAAACGCTGAAGTGGGGAAAAAAAAATCTGCATAAAACTCAGAACGAGAGTCTTCGCACCTGTATCGGACAACAGCGTCCATTGTAAAAGCACAAACACTGTCACATCACAGAAGAAAGGGCCCTCGGAAAAACCTAGCAGTAACAAAGTACTTATAAATCATGTGAAATTAATACGTTTGCCGAAAAAGATGGCACAGGCGAAAATTCTCTCATTGTCATTAGGTGACAGGCCATAAATCAATGCATTCACCTCGCACAAACGGTCTACGGTAATACAATACGGTCGAATAATGGACTATAAATCACGCGGGGAAATAATAAAATACTACAATAAAACACTACGATAAAATACTACAGCGTAATGAGCTCATTCCCGGTACAATGACGCCGTGGTTTCCGATACAGCCTATTTTGGTGATAAAAAAACTGATGGGTAAAATCCTTAATCAATTTCATTTCCTTTAACAATGTATTCTCTACGATATGAAAATGATGGGAAAATTAATATATATTTTATTGTTTGTTTCAAACTTCTAACACTTTGAACAACTGTGGATGGGAAAATACTAAAACATTATTTTTGTAACATCGTAATAAAATATCAATTTTATTTCTTTTAACAATGCACTCGCAACAATATGAAAATGATGGGAAAATTGATAAATAATTTTCTATTTGCATTAAACTTCCAGCACTTTAAACAATAGTGATGTGAAAATATTAAAACAATATTTTTGTAACGTAATGAAAACTGAGTAAAAATATCAATAAAAAGTTTATTTTTCTTACGTTTTATTCTTTACGACGACAACTTCATGTAAAACAATACCTAACGAAACACTCTTATTCGCTTTTTATATGAAAAATAGAATGGATCCCATACTTTAGACGATAATCCGAGATTTTATGATGCTATAATATACACAAGATAAATCTTCCCTGTCAGGAAGTTTCTGCAGTTAATTTCTCGTTTCGCGGAGTTGCAAATAATTTGCAGAAGAATGTCAATATCACCTTGAGAGAGAGAGAGAGAGAGAGAGAGAGAGAGAGAGAGAGAGAGAGAGAGAGAGATAATCCTTCCCAGCATTACATATTAGCAACATAGCTGGTAAATTGAGCGCAATAAACAAATATACAGAATAAGCATTATATTACCAAATATTCCTAATATATACAATGTCAAATAACAAAACACATAAATCGCACTCTAAACCAAGTCAAATTTATTCCAGACAAGAGAACAATTCACAGGAATCCGGAGATCGTTCGTGTACAGTTTCTCTTTCATTCTATCCAACTTTCATTTCAGTTTTTGAAAGGGAAACGAATGTATGATAAACACCACTTCAAGCATCTAATTTCAGTCGATTCATCTTCCATTTCAAGGAAGAAAGAACTAAGAAAAAATTGAAGATCACAATAAGTATACCTTTTTTTATTTATTAGACTTCTATTTCAACTTTGTATGTAAAAAAGAACAGAGACAAGCGACAGAATGAGATCTACAATTCCATACATTTCCCATAAAAGAAAACGAAAGAGAATTAAAAAAAAAAAGCAAAATAAAAATAAAAAATACATAGATGATTTCTTAAGGATCATTAAATCGCGTCCTTATCGATCCACCGGATATCTGTCTCCGAAAGGACTTAATCACAGTCTATTGTATCCTGAGATTTTCGCCTCGAGGTCCTACTTTAGCCTTCTCCCAATCCTTAACAGGCGATGGAAGGGGAGGCGTCCCCACGGAAGTGGTCGAGGTCCCAAAAGAGAAGCGATTTCTTTTGATAGGAAGCTGGTGCTTGTGTGTGTGTGTGTGTGTGCGTGTGTTTCGTACACAACTGAATGCATGATTTTACACAATAAAAACGGGTCAATTTTATGCCTCTTAATAAACAACCAAATGCGCGATTACACAAGAAAAAAACTGTTGTATTTTCTTTGCTTATATACAATGATAAAATTGCACAACAAAAAACAGTGTTTATATATATATATATATATATATATATATATATATATATATATATATATATATATATATATATATATATATATATATATACATACACACATACATCAATGCACGATTAAAAAGTAAAAGGAGTTTTGTTTTTAATCCTACTTAACTACGATTACAAACAAAAACACTGGTTGTTCTACTATATATTTTCGATTGCAAAAAGGAATATAAGATTACGATATACAGTAGGTTACTGCAGAGCACTTTACCTGGCCAAGACGTTCATCTAGTGCCCCCAAAATAACGAAAAATACGAAAAAGTTTTTGACAATCCAGATGACGCTGGCAAAAACAAATGACTGATCGCTGTAAGGCCTTACGTCTTTCCTAGAAGAACTTGAGATAAGGTCTTGACCATTCTTAAGCCTGGGGCGCTGTACATCAGTGCGAGTTTGTTCACTTCTTAATATATCTCTATTTGCTATTTTTAGCTCAACTTTATTAGACTACTCGTCTTTTTGTTTAGCTATTCTTTTCTGAAACAAGTGGCTTTTTAATCTGCAATAGTAGGCTTACAATGTTACAGGCCTTTCTGATCACTCTGAATGAAATGGAACACTTAGAATAAGAGCAATTTACCCTTTAATTTCAACATGAATATTTTCTTGGGATAAAAAATAAGAAAACATTACCCCGTTAGTCAACAGATAATATAAACTTTAATCTCAGTTGTAAAGTCATTCTGGCTGACTATGCAAAACGAAAACTCACTGCACACGGGTCAAGTCACGCCGGTCTCATATAATTTTGGGCACCAAGTAAGGTTAGGTTAAGTTAGGTTAGATTGCTTCAAGTTAGGTGGAACCAAAATGACTAGTACTTGAAGCCAGCAACAACTTGGGACCGACATGGATGGAATCCACCTCATTAACACAGATAAATCTTCAAGTCTAAGGAAGTTTTTCCATTATGGAAATAATTATCAGAAATTTACCAAAAAGATGGAAATCTCCTTATCTAGGTACATAATTACATTCAGGTATATTGCTAAAAAAATAAAACACTCAATTAACCTATTTAGTGGGTTATACTCAACTGGAGCGTATTGGTTCTTGCTTCCATAACAAAAGTGCACTTATAATTTAGAACTTTCCTTCACCCACCATTGTTCTCTTGTGTTTCAAATTTCGACGCTCTGTTATTACGTTGCGGAAATGACTCCAGGTCATGTTCCGGAGAGATATAACAAGGAGAAAATGAACAACAATAACAGAACTCCAATTAAGTCCGGAGTTAGGATTGTTGCATCTGTCCTTCATTACTTATTCACTTGTCTGACATAATAACGATACATTCACGATTCTAATTATAAGCGTATTTAAACAAATATCCTACTCTCTTTTACTTTACGTTAGTTTTTATTGCACTCTCGCAATTACAGCATTTTGCTCTTTATTGCGTTTTCCGTCTCCTCCTCTTTTCTTATTTTTTCCTTCCTGTTTCTTCATTCTCCTTCACTTTTGCCTGCGCCTCAGAGCTTTCATAGTTAGTTACTTCTCTCTTGTTTCCCTTTTTCTGTTTTTTTTCAGTTTCTTTTCTTCCTTCCCTCATTTCCTTCTAAGAAGTTTTCCTCTATATACAATCCCTTGCAAAGTCCCCCTTTCGCTTCCTCCTGTGTCATCAATTCCTTCTTTATCCTTAATCCAAAACACTACTTTTTTTTTTCTCCCATACTTCCCTTCAGCCCTTTTTCCCTTCATTGTCTCTTCCTCCCTGGTTATTCTCCATTTGTCGTCTCTCTCGCTGATCGGTTCCTCTTTTCTTGTCAACATCCTTCAATTGATTAATTTCATCTACACTCCTATCAAATTTATAAACCTATATGTTATTCTCCTTCTTTATTCCCTTTTCCTTCTCCTGATGCCTTTCTTCTTTGCAAATATTTTCTGTGTCTCCCTCCATAGTTATTCTTCTTGATTCCCATCTAATCCTTAACTTACTTTGCTATCACAAAAATCTCCTTATCTCTCCTCTAACCATTTTCCTCCTGAAATCATTCCACACTTCCCTCCTTATGCGATATCCATATATTCTCCATGATGTCATTCCCCTCCTTTATCCCCCTTCCCCTCGACGTCATCCCTCCCTGGGCAATCATCCCCTGTCTCCCCTCTTGTGGGCTCCAACCCGTCCACGTCAACCAAACCTATAATAAAAGACTTAGGCGCCTCTCTGTAGCATTTGCATCGATCAACTGCTACGCCGAAACGGCCATTTTGTGCTCTTGCCGAAATCTTTCTATTCAATTTCTCATGGACAGTGTTTGTCTTCAATTTCTTTCAAATATCCAAACACATGGTTGATTTAAATGTCCTCACTTTTAGGATGTTGTTTATTACAAGCTCTCTTGCCCTTTGAGCTTATTCATTGTTACTATATAACCTACAGCTTTCCTGCATAAAAGTTTTTTTAGATCCTTTGTTATACATTATCGTTTTATTCAAAGACCTAAGAATATTCCCCCTGTCAGTCAAGTGAATAAAACAGGTGCATTTAGTTAACCACCTACGTCCCTTCCCAACAAGACAATAAAGATAAATTATCAATAATTATTTAATTTCCTTGACACAAATGAACAATAATTACTAAATTTCCTTTACACATCACTACAGACCTCTATACCGACATGAAGATGAAATAGAATTTGATACATTTACTTTAAAAATTTATACACTTCCTTTTTTTATTTTTTGGTTTTGGCTACAATTTATTGCAATTTATTCAGCTTCACTTCAGCGCTAATTTTCTGCAATCTTTGTCATAGGAACCCCTGTTCTAGACCGATTTCCACCCCCCACCTCTCATTAGCTTTTATCTAATGCTACTTCTGCTCTATCCTAAAGCACTTAATTATGAAAAGACATAAAATAAATGTAAAATTATACAGTTGGAACAGTGATTAAATAATTTCTGTCCTGCACTGTCCCAGAGAATATACTGCAGCAAAACAGATCTGGATTTAACATTTAACTAATTTTCGAGTCTGAATAGATAATAACAGAGAGAGAGAGAGAGAGAGAGAGAGAGAGAGAAAGTTGAATACGCGTTAAAGCAAAGAGCATGCCTGATTCATGATTCACAGGAAATGTTACAGGTGATTAATGCTCTACTGCCATTAGTGATTCAGAGTTGATTACTCTTTAATACTATCCATTACGGAGAAAATTATAATCTCTCTCTCTCTCTCTCTCTCTCTCTCACAAACACACACACACACACACACACACACACACACACACTCCCCCCCCCAACACACACAAACCCCTTTGATTATTCACTCTACATCAGGAACAATAAGAGGCAAAACCCTTCAGTTGTCACCAGAAGGCATTCAGTGCCGTAGGGAATTCAGTTTTTACCTAAACGGGAGACATAATTAAAACAGCTCAACGAATTACTTGACAGATCTGCAATTAATTCACCGGAATGACTTTTTTCCTCCTGAAGATTATGCTTCAATTCAAACCATCTAGATATGGGTACTCAAGACATGAGTCAATGTGAATATCTACGAGGAAATGACAAGGAATTTGTGTGTTTTCAGTTCGGTAGGATTTATAATTAAAAATGTTTATGAAAACAATATCCAGTTTTAAATTTGACTTTTCATAAATCATTCATAACATGTTAATCAAACAGTCAATATAAAAAAATATATACATATTGACATCGAAGTCTCATTAAAGTAGAACTAACACTGACACGCTACATTAAGCCTCTGACAAAATAAGAAACTAATGCTACCGTCATGATTCCTCTAATGCAGAAAGTCAATGTATGATGTGTAAAATAAAGATTTCGAAAAAGAGAATCATGATACTGACGTTCCCCGAGAATGGAAAAGCAACACTGACTACAGATGTCAAACTTTCAAGAAACTGAAACTAAAAAAGTCTCAGTTTGTCTGTCAACACCGAAGTTTCACCAACAAAAAACTGACACTTAATAATCAGTTTCAAAACAAAATAAAAAGATTTGACCTGAAGCATAAAAAAAAAACACTTGGAAAGGGACGGTTCAATCTGACATTAGCCCAAGCGCAACAACCTTCACTCTCCTAAATTTAGCCCCAATAACAATTTTAAAAACAAGGTAACTCAAATGCGGATGACAACCACGTCGTCCTTAAGTATAGGATAATGAAGCAAGTGCTGTAATTCAATTACTCAATATGAAGGTTATAAACTGCGTGAAATTGCATCGCGAGAACACGGAAATCAATACGGGGCTATTTACATGACATACTAGACATTGAGGCCAGCGCCCCTACACGCTGACATACGACGGCGAGACGCCGAGAGAGAGAGAGAGAGAGAGAGAGAGAGAGAGAGAGAGAGAGAGAGAGAGAGAGAGAGAGAGAGAGAATTATTTAATGAATGGTTTCACACAAGTAAGGTGAGGCTTACATCTTGACACAGCAATGGACATTCGCGTCTATGAGAGAGAGAGAGTGAGAAAGTCCTAATACAAAAACATGGGTTAAACAAACGAAAAGAGAGCTATCCCTATGAAGAGAGAGAGAGAGAGAGAGAGAGAGCCCTAATTCAAGAACATGTACTAAATGAACGAAAATTAAGCGCTCACTATGGACAAAGAGAGAGAGAGAGAGAGAGAGAGAGAGAGAGAGAGAGAGAGAGAGAGAGCCCTAAATCAACAACATGGACTAAATGAACGAAAATTAAGCGCTCACTATGAACAGAGAGAGAGAGAGAGAGAGAGAGAGAGAGAG
>NC_089749.1:19977661-19992661 GCF_040412425.1 Macrobrachium rosenbergii | reverse complement strand
TGTTACATACAGAAATAATAAGTATATGCGTTCTGTACCGTAGAATATTAATTTTATGGAACCATGGAGAACTATACTGTGATGGATGGGCACCTTTCAGATCTATTTCTTTTCTCCATCACTTTGTTTAATACTTTATTTAATCCCTACGCTAATTAAAGTATCAAGTTGCCAGTCTTACTAGTCATGAGACACAGACACACACACACACACACACACACGCAACAAAGAGCAGTGCCTGAACGCGATCCTCCTCAGAGAATTGTCCTTTGAAGAGGATGATATTACGCAGCCGTTTACAAGTCATCAGGTTACACTCAGAAAATGTTGGTATTAAAGGACAAATGAGTTCATCTACAGCGGAGTAAAGCAAAGTCAACAGCCCAACTGGGGGAACCAAATATAAAAAGGTAATGTGACAAAAAGTAATGGAGGGCAGAATGGGGCAGACTCGCTTATTCACACGTTACAAACTCAAGTCCTCTGTCTATATTTATAGCCAGTCCACATGCTGGGACGAATCAATGTTTTCTCCATTAACCACAAAAACAGATATGGGCTTTGAACATCAAGACACACACGAGTAAAAAAAAAAAAATCAAGAAATGACTACTGCAAAACGCAAATTTAGTCATATTTTTCTAAAAAAAAAAAAAAAAAAAAAAGATATCAACAGATACGCATACGTATCATTTCCAAAATCATCAGCGGTCTTCAGGGAGGAGGCACATCTTAAAAAATATTTGTCCTGCCGATAAGGGAAAGATTAGAGTACGGAAAGAAGGAATGAAGGAGGATCAACTAATATGACATTTAACCATCAACAAAAAAGGCTAGCAACATTTTCCTATACCAGAATTGTTTCTTGCGGACCATATGGGTGGCAGCATAATTTTAAGGACTCTTTGATATATATATATATATATATATATATATATATATATATATATATATATAAGTATATATATATATATATATATATAGATAGATAGATAGATAGATAGATAGACAGATAACAGATAGATAGATAGATAGCCAGAGACATAGATACACGTATATATGTACACACAAACATATATTATATAAACACACACACACACACACATATATATATATACAGACCCGATTTATTCCCAATAAAAATTCACAATAGTGCTGCCCTGCCACAAACAATAACAAATCCTGCCCTCTTCCCATATACACTGTCCGTAGAGCGAAACTCAGGCGATTATGACGCGGTCTCTTGCATTAGCCGGGCGAGAGCTGTTATCAACGAACGGTACGAGGCGCTTCATAAACTAGTGTATAAATGGAGGGGCGGGGCCCATCATAAAAGAAGGCTGGAGAGAGAGAGGGTATATATATATTGTGAAGACTGGGTTGGGTCGGTGGGGCTATCAGCTATCTACAAAAAGAGAGAGAGAGAGAGAGAGAGAGAGAGAGAGAAACTAGATTAGCCCAAGAGAAAAAAGAGAGAGAGAGGAAAAGGCCAGCTAGATTGGCAAACTAATACTTCTGAAAAAAAAATCTAGTTTAAAGCTAAGAGAAAAAAGAGAGAAAGAGAGAGAGAGAGAGAGAGAGAGGAGAGAGAGAGAGAGAGAGAGGCCAACCAGATTAGCAAGCTAATGCTGAAAAATCTTTTAAAGAGAGAGAGAGAGAGAGAGAGAGAGAGAGAGGAAGGAGAGCAAACTAATACTAAAAAGAGAGAGAGAGAGAGGCCAACTGAAAAAAAAAGTTTGGCAAACTAATACTGAAAAAAAATCTGTTTTAAAGACATGGCAAACTAATATAGAAAAAATTAAAGACATCATAGAAAAAATTAACAAACAGGAGAAAAGGAGTTAAATTGAATATAGATAAAATCACTAACAACGATTTGAGACGCCCGGAACACCCTCCCACCTGCCCCCAAAAAAGAAACGAAATTAAGTAAGGTTAAGAAAATCGAAATTATAAAAATTAAACCAAACTAAAAACTTTGCATAGGTAAAGCCATGGTACACAGAATATTAGTAACTAGCACCAACCGGTATTAGGCCGGTAAATGTGACCCTTGATAGGACCAGCTTGCCAAATAGCATCGTAAGTACTTAAACCAGCAGTGCCAAGCTTCATAAGAAAATGGGGCACTGGTTGCCATTACTAGTCAAGCATATAGCATTACTTTTATACCGATACTTATTTAGTTTGACTTTACGAGTGTATGAAGAATTTACGAAAATTCTAAATCGCTTTTCATTTGTATCAAATTCGTCGCAGCTGAAAAACTAAGATACAGTGAGGTCTTAACGCGGAAATATGTTTACATTTTTCCTACGGTAAAATCGTTAATTGGCAATCAGTGTGTCTGCTGTGACATCATAGCACACCCAAACTTTTGGCCTGGCATGAAACAGAATCCTACGTTAGGTTAGGTGAAATTAGGCAAGACCAGGATGTATCCCTCTTGGTACAAGTATGTATAGTACCAAATTTCACTTATGTCAAGTTGGGTCCATGGGACGAAAATCAGCTCCCTCACCTGCCCAGTAGGACATATATTAAGATAGGATTATATTAGGATAGGATATGATCTGTAGTTTTAGGTTTTCCTTACCTTAACACCGCCCCCCTCCCAACAAGATTTCTCTCAACCTCGTTAGGCGAAGAGTTAGTTTTAAAATTTTGTTGTTTGTTTTTGTTTTGACAATGATTTGCAGATTTTTGCGTTTTCTTGCAACGCTTCTGCTTTACCGTTACTAAAGATAAACCTCATATTCCCAACATGACCCAAATTACTATTGGAGGTGGGAAAGGGAAGGTCGGGGGTGGGGTGGGTGGAAGAGTGGCCATTGAGTTAACGATGCATTAGCGACAAAAGTAAATGTCATAATCATAAAACTGACATAAAAACAGTCATATAAAACATGGTTTAGCTTATACTAGAATTTTGGTGTAAAAGTAACATTTTTTATAATTGCAAATTCATTTTTTATATGTATGTGCGCACACCAGGTTGTCAGGCGTTCGCGTGCATGCCCGCGGATAATATAAATAACACAAAAAAAGTTAAGTATATCTTAGTTTAACCAGACCACTGAGCTGGTTTACAGCTCTCCTAGGGCTGGCCCGAAGGATTAGACTTATTTTACGTGGCTAAGAACCAACTGGTTACCTAGCAACGGAACCTGCAGCTTATTGTGGAATCCGGAACCACATTATAGCGAGAAAGGAATTTCTATCATGAAATAAGTTCCTCCTAATTCTTCATTAGCCGGTAGGAGAGTCGAACGCTGGGCCAACAGCGTGCTAGGCGACAGCTCTACCCACCCCTCCAACGAAGATGAAAACAGAAGAGGTTAGAATTTTCCTCTTGACTTTAGTCACCTAAGCGATACTTCTACGAAAGTAAAACCAAATAGAAATATAATATAGATGTTTTGGAAAACAGGAGACCATCTACCCCTTGACGACCTGACCTGACATAACATAGACTAAACCCGAGTCTTCCCTTCTAATCGATTGTGAAGGAAGACTTTGAATGGTAACTGAAATAAAGAAGGGAATGTATTAAATGAAAACTTATGTATTATATAAATGACAGCTGTTTCATTCATCTCCCGAGCAGATATTGACATGCAGTAATAACAATCTCTTGAAAACAATCATATGCCAATCAAATTCCATTTAACAAACTACTATAGCACAAGAGTCTGTACGATGTAAAAAATAAAATATAAAATAAAACAAAAAAATAAAAATAAAATAAAATAAAACTATATAAAAGTCGGTCATATTTTCAAAGCATTATGTCAAGCTCCTCCCACGAGGCGGAAAAGTCGAATAATACTAAACGACGATGAACGACAAGTACGACAGCCATAACGAACTAAAAACGACTCCACTTATTTTCTCGCCTGTCTGCTTTCTGCTCAATAAGGAAGAGCAACCCCAGTCCTTTCGAGCATAAGTGTCAATGAAAAGCAACACACCCTTTTTATAAAGCATTTGGTAAAGGGTAAGGAAATGTCTATAAAAATAATAAGAATTGCTATTCTTATCATCGTCGTGCTCTAAAATAAACTCCCAGGAAAGGATCAGGATTTATTTATATACAATGTGACATCTAATATCTAGTAAATGTACAGTGCTGATGGTTATTGCCTCTAAATAGTATAATATATGTCACATTAGTTTTAAAAAACCAACAAGGCAAATAAATAGAATTAAATGACTCGAATTACAAACTGCTTCAATTTCTTTATTGAAAAAAATTTCTTATAAGCGTCATCGGAAAGGTGATGTGACGAGTTCCAATAACTTACAGTAATTACCAGGTTCTTTGGCTTTAACTCAACTAAATCAATTTTGGATTAGTCTTTAACAATGCATATAAAGCACGATTCTTACTTAGAAAAAATAAGAACTTTTTTATACAAGTCAGTAAATCACGTTCTAAACTTGTTTATTTACCCCTCGTAAAATTTTCCGATAGTTCATCACTTCCCATCTGCCTGGGCACTTTTATATAGCCGTTTCTGTATCAAGTGGTATTTTTCACTACTAATGCAAGACAGGGTCATCACCCTTATATTTAGCTCCACTCTTTTTATCTTATCTAGTGTATATGCATATTATTATCCAGGCTTTGGAAAACATACGAATATATTTTGTATATAATATTTTTTGATAAAATACACTATCAATAGCTGTTAATAAATGGGAATACTTATGGGTGTGAGTGCATCTGAATAAATGAACAACTTTCCTGGCCAGGAAAAATTTTTCCCTGAATACAAAATTGTTTTCGGCGTCGCTGACCATTTATCTTGTGGTGCCAGTTTGTTGCTGATTATCTATCTGTCACCACAAAAGCGCGCAAAAAATCCAGTAATTTACATCTAGAACATTGAAAACAGTCAAAACACTATCTTTACCTCCACTAAGACGACCTTGGTATATAAATCTTTCAAGCAAAAAAAATCAAGCGCTAACTTAAAAGAGTCCTTAATAAATTATTAAGCAAGCGATTAGAATTTGAACAACCAAAATAATGAGATAATACATCACATAATTAAAATGACGATTATTAATAATGAAAAACGTCGTAAAAGAAATATTACTTAGAAGTCATAGCAAACGATAAAAAAGTAATAAAAAGGCAGAAAAATGACGCGTGACCAAAATATTCTGAAAAAAAAAAAATAAAACAAACAATGGAAACGTCACTCCATACAAATGTCATGCAGTGAAAGACAGAGAAGAGAGAGAGAGAGAGAGAGAGAGAGAGAGAGAGAGAGAGAGAAGACGAAACACCACTCCGTACGAATGACACGCGGGGACGCACGTACTACATCTAATCCAATCTACCTGGCAAAAATGAGTTGTCCCCGAGAGGAGGAGGAGGAGGAGGGGAGGAGGAGGAGGAGGAGGAGGAGGAGGAGGAGGTTCAACCCAGGTGGTCGAGGCATACATAAACTTGGCCCGTTGCACACGCACACACACACACACACACAGACACTAACTCAAAACTCGCCACTTTAACCTTGCCCCTTATCAAGATACGAGTCACATTCGTCTGCGGGGAGAGGCAATTACCAGAGTCTCCTCTTGCTTATGGAAGTCACGATTCACTATTTTTCCACTTTGCAGAATCTAATCTCGCCTCCCTTCCATCCCGGTCCTTGTCCCTTCGGACGAGGCGTTTTCAAGTCCTGCCATCACGTCCGGCGATTTTTCTTTGGGCGTAATTTCTCCTGCTGGTCTCGCTCTCTTTTTCGGTTCGGGATGTATGTATGCGGTGCCGCTTTTAATCGCTTCTACGTTGCGAGTCATGATGAGGACGCTACTGAGTGACGACAGTGGGTTCCTGCGCCAGTACACTTCAACTAAAAGTATCAGATTGAAATGCTTAACAATTAAACGTAGAGAATAAGGTTAAAAAAATTATTTACTGGCTGCTAATCTATGGTACTCTTTTTATACAGACCAACAAAATCCATCATTAGAAAATTTAATGAGCAAAAGGACTTAAATATCGTAATAGCAGAACTACATAAACGAAAGTTCTCTAGAAGAATAAAATCACCATTGGGTCTGCCCTCTCTATACTTAAGTTAAAAAGTTAAAGTCCTCCTGGGCCTCTGTATATAGGCTCATAGGGCAGGCGCTGATCTCCTGTTTCTTACTGTTTCAAAATATTCCTGACCTTATAAACACCCTCTACACATACACTCTCTCTCTCTCTCTCTCTCTCTCTCTCTCTCTCTCTCTCTCTCTCTCTCTCTCTCTCTTTCTAGTCAAATCCAAGCCCAGCCGTCAATCAGCAAGTCAATCAGAAATAAAACGTTTTGTGGAGAAACACTCTGGAGTCGTGGTACAACACCGCCGACCTCCTAACTCTACGACGGGGAGAATTAAATCGCCTTTTACACTGGAATTAAGGAGTGTCGGCGTCACCCAATTGGGACCACCTTTGAGACCTTATAAGGTACTTAATCGGACCGAGTTGTCACCTTTACGTGTCTATGATGCGCTCACCTGTTTTATCTCGGGACGGGTCTTGAAACACCTTCGGTTTACAGCTCTGTTAACTTATCTACTTTAGGACCTCTTAGCGTTCGTGTGTGTGTGTTTGTGTGCGCGCGTACACACAAGACTGGTGTCTTTTGTCTGTGCGGAAATAGCGTGTATGTGTGTGTGTGCGAGTCGGACTGCTGTCTGTGTAAATGTTGAGTTGCAGTTCCCCTCTAAAATGGACACGATACACAATGCGTGTGCCTGCTATTAATCTCCTCTAGAGTGGGATTTTGTGAGGTTATCTGTAAGTTCGCGCGTACACGCACGATTGCTGTCCTCGAAGAACAAATGCGCAGCGTTTGCATTTTGCGTCCGATTTTTGCCCTGATAGCTTGGCATATACACTCCAGCCAGCTGTCCCATCTAAAACATACAACAAAACGCTTCGTGTGCGTGCGTGTGCGTGTGTGTGTCTGTGTATGCCACTACTGTCCAGTGCTGTCTTCTAACGGAGAAAATACACAACACATCTATGTTTGTCTGTAAGTGTATGCCATCTGTAAACGTATAATACTACTGTTCTTTAAAACAGTGACTATACATGATATCTATGTAAAAGCACATCACGACTATCAAATAAAATATCAGGCACAGCTGACGTCCATGAATTTCGGGACAAGTCACGGCAAGCAAAATCGACATCTGACCATTAACTGCATCAATTAAGCAAACGACAAGCTGTTAGCAACGCTGCCTGCGAGACAAAGTCACTAATCACCTGAACGCGTGACAAAAAGCACGTCTACCAAATGACAAAGCAATGCTAATTAATTAACAACGTTGTGGAGTTGCCAGACGTCTCCTTCCTGAAATTCATGAAGCGAACTGCACAAAAACTGAAAGTTCCTGCGATACAAACGCGCATATCCCATCAATCACTCCGAGCCAGACGATATTCCATACTTGCGACCTGCTTTATATAAAAAATAATGAAAGCTAAAAATAAAATAAAGAAATAATATAAATAAAAGTAAAAAGAAATAAAAAAAAGACCGCGAAAGCATTAACGATTCAATCGGCGCGCTCCAAGAAGTAAATCACCGCCCTTCAGCCAGACAGCTTGGTCCCGGGCCCTCCGAAGGGGAGTTTGCGATACGTCGTCGTCCGCTTGCGGCTGTTATCTGGAGTTATTTGAAGGACGGAAACAAAAAGTGTTTTGTTTTAAGCTTTAAACGGTGTCCGAGAATGCTTTGTATGCTTTTTTTATCTAAAATTTTAATGTATGCGTTGTTACAAAGCCTCAATTGCAATTCTTCTTTTCCGATCTTAGGCAGGAATTGCATTCCAAGATCGACAGCGCCATAAACCTGGCTACTGGGTATATCACTACAATTAGTAAACACAACAGAAACAAAGTATTCTAAGTATAGTATCAGCGCCACAAAACTTGAAGATTTAAGTAATATTAGATAAAAAAATGTTAGGCAAATGTCTTCCTCAACAGTTTCTGCCAATATTACTAAAAAATAAGAATATGCCAAGTAGAGAACATGCCTCCGCCAAATCAACTTGAAATATGTAGACGGCTATGATAACAAATATTACCAGTTCCTTTTTGGGCGAGCGGGCTCCGTTCTCAGCTAGCACTCTGCTGACCGCGAGTTCGAATCTCCGACCGGCCAATGACGAATAAGAGGAATTTATTTCTGGTGATAGATCAATTCATTTCATCGCAGAAAAGAAAATAATGTCTGGATTACTACAAACATCAACTACGAATTAGTTCTTCGAAGTCGGCAGCACAACAGTACCATTGGAAACTTCTTAAAGCCACGTTAAATAAGTCAATCCTTCGGGTCAGCCCTAGGAGTGTCATTTTATTTCAGCTCCAGTTGATTGGTGACAACTAGGTCCAAAAAGATTAATTTTCCAATGCTGAAAAGGGAACGCAAATAGCATTTCCATCTTTAATGGTGAAACTGCTGCGAGTCGGTAGACTTTTCCATGAATTAATGAGTTCGACCTCCGGGCTTGCAAATGGATAAATCTGAGTCGGTGACAGAAATATCTAATGGATTCCACATTGCAGTGTCCTGCTGCTTAACCACTGACTATTAGCCACGTTTAAGTCTAAATAGGAGAGTTGTTAATCAAATGGGACTGGAAACTAGGTATACTTACAAAACTGCTGAAAAAGCTTTGGATAAGACTTTTCCATAGAAAATCCTTGCAAATAGATAAATCTGAGACAGAAATATCTATGCAACTTTAAACTGCTTTCCACTGACTATTATTAATAATGATATTATTCAAAGACTGGAAAACTTATAATAAAAAAAATTAAAAAAAAAAAAAGGCCCATAAAGAAAAATACAATATATATAGGGAAGAACTATAAAAAAAAAAATATATATAGGATATATATATATATATATATATATATATATATATATATATATATATATATATATATATATATATATATATATATATATATATATAAGGTATATATAAAAGACGGTTAAGCGGTGATGAAGAGGTGGAATGGAAAGATTAACTGACGAGAGAGAGAGAGAGAGAGAGAGGGAGAGAGAGAGAGAGAGAAGAGAGAGAGAGAGAGAGAGAGAGAGAGAGTTGCTTATGATATCACAAACGCCAGAGAAATGCCCTGTTGGTATCCCGTCGAATAATCTGTTGAGGGCACGAACTGGGCATTAAGAGCAGGAAATGAAACGATAGCGTGTGATCTTGCGTCTGGGAACGCTGCTAAATGCCTTGATAAATACCATGCCAGGGGATATCAAAATGAGGATGTTTAATGTCTCTCTGGGTAGAGACCAGAATGGAAAACTCAGGTAGAGGAGGTATGCACACAAGCATACCCCCGGGATACAAGGACAGAATCTTTCCGTGGGATACCTTCCTGATATCGTTATAAGGAAGCAAGTGGAAAAAAAAAATTATACCTTAGTTTAACCAGACCACTGAGCTGATCAACAGTTCTCCTAGGGCTGGCCCGAAGGATTAGACTTATTTTACTTGGCTAAGAACCAAATGGTTACCTAGCAACGGGACCCACAGGTTATTGTGGAATCCGAACCAAATTATGACGAGAAATGAATTTCTATCACCAGAAATAAATTCCTCTAATTCTTCACTGGCCGGCCGGAGAATCGAACGCAGGCCCAGCAAAGTGTTAGCCGAGAACGATATCGACCCGTCCAACGAGGAACTGGAAACAAGTGAAATGATATACACTGGAATATGAGCTTACCCTTGGGTCCAATTTGGGAATAGCAAGGTTGACTGCTTTATATCAATTAGGCCAGTATCATGCCAGCACACCCCCTTACCCAAAGGCAAGTGTGGGAAGATGTGGAAGGAGTAAGTGGTCCGGTGTGGACCACCGAATTCTGAGCAGCCAACAGTACGGATTAACAACGAGATTATTCTAATGAAAACTGCAACTACGCAAACCGAGTTATTAAACTTCAGTAATTCCATAATTTGTGACAAATTATACGAAGTTTCATCCAGACATGCCGATAAATAAATTTCAGTTGTTAATAATAATAATTACTGATGTATCTATGACAACTAAAAGCACAGCATATGAATGAATGAATAATCATAAGCACGAATACATGAAATCCCAATTTTAAATGAACGGTTAAACTAAAACATATTTTAACTGAAAGATGATTTTAATTATAAAATAAGTGAGAGATGGTGGAAATTAAATAATTAACACACTGCAATTACAGAGAGAAAATTAATGTCGGAATAATCTTAATAAAATGTTAAAATTGAAAAAATGTTAATTATATAAAAGGAAATATTAAAAATTACTGAAAAACCATTCACTACGGATATGTGAATATTAAAAATAATATATAATACTTTAGGAACAGTGAATTTAGTGTGGCATAACCTCACTAATAAATAAATGAAATTATTTAAAATACAAATAGGAAAATTAATTAAATATTACACTGCTTCACTGATAAATATATGAAATTATTTAAAATATTAATACGAAAATGAATTAAATATTGCATAACCTCCCTAATAAATATATGACGTTAAATAAGTAACCTTGACTAAATAAATGGGACGAATTAAGAGAAGTTAAATAAAAGAACCAATTCCTAAAAGCTATGTAATATGCACTTTATTTTACGCTAGTTGAACTAAGTATTCCTCCGTTTGAAAGTTCTGTCAAATCATACAATATTAAATCTCTTAATAAGACAATTTCAACGTGAACGTGGGCAGAGAGGATTATTATTATTACGAGTTTGAGGTGCGCGCTCCGCTGCGCTGGAACCCGGTGCTGCCCGTCCCGTCTCCCCTACTCTCCCGATCCCCTAACTACCCCACCCACCCGGAACGGCCAAACAAATTTGCCGGAGGAGGGTGGATGTGTCATGTCTCACCTACTTTCCCAATCCCCTACTTAGCCAGCCCCCACCCAGGGCGGCCAAACAGGTTTGCCGGAGGAGGGTGGATGTGTCCCGTCTCACCTACCTTCCCAATCCCCTACCTACCCCACCTCCACCCGGGGCGGACAAACAGGTTTGCAGGAGGAGGGTGGATGTGTCATATCTCCCCTACTCTCCCGATCCCCTACCTACCCCGCCCCCACCCAGGGGGGATAAACAAGAAAGATCCACTCGGATTTTATTATTATTATTATTATTATTATTATTATTATTATTATTATTATTATTCATAATGCACATACATTCTAATGGATTAATAATGTTTTTTCCAGTTACAGGAAAGAATAGATGGGTTCAGCTATAGAGAATGCAAATAGGCTTCAACTTCTTTTCTGTCAGGTTGCCAGAAATACACGGCAACCTAAAGTCTGTACCTACTTGTATAGTTTGCAAGTCAAAAGATGAAAATGCATGCAACCCGCTAAAAAAATACAGTAATGACAATCAAGTTTACAAACTAAAACAGTCAACAAAACTTCAAGTCAGTTGATTTCATCCTCCAAATAGGGCTACGCCTAAATCAATGGAATTTCAGAGTACACAAATTCCGCTGTGTCCACATCATCATCATCAACAAAAACAACAACAACAACAACAATAATAATAATAATAATAATAATAATAATAATAATATGTAATAATAATAAAACGCTATAGTGAACAATCTTTATAACATAGGACGTTTCGGCTTCAACACATTAAGCCATTTTCAACCTAGAGAATCTGATGATCAGATTCTCTAGGAATCAATCTCAGCAACTAAACTCGAATCACACACACACACAACACACACACACATTTTAATAGTTTATGTTTATAATTAATGCGAATTACAAGTAACACTTCAGGAGGTCAACTCATGTTTTATTACTATTCAGTAAAATGAAAAATGACTGCGGGTTCAGATTTTAATTTGAGGGATTTGAAGGTGATATCTTCATAAATGAAACACCAGCTGTAATAAAATCGATCAGCATCAATATGAAAGGCTGCCTCATTTATACTTTAACACTTATTTTTGATACTACATTTCCTGTCACCCTTTGCCATCATAAGTATTTAGTTTCTGTAAAAGAAATGTATTGAGATGACTTTTTCTTGTCCAATTTCAGATCTTAAAGAAAGAATTAAATGTTGATCCACCCTCCAATCATCAAACATACCAAATTGCAGCCTCAGCCTCAGCAGTTTTTATTTTATTTACAAAGTTATGATGTCTGGCAACGCTATTCTTGGGGATGGCTGAAAAACATTGGCACTGTCGAACAGAAAGCCCATTTTTTACTTGTTTATGTTTAAGCTTTATTACCAAACGTCTCATAAAATGAAACTTGCCAGATGGAACGAAACACCTGATCAGCATCATACAATGGGCTTTATAGGTAATTTACTTTGCCATCATAAGAAGATATTGCGATAACACTACCAAAGAGAGAAATAGGAAATGGAAGGTCGAGCTGAAACAAGACAGAATTAGATGTTGACCTTTCAGGGATCTAAGACTAACTGTACGAGCTCCCTGGAAGTGTTGTGGTGCAAAGTATAAGTTTCATGATAGTGAAGAGTAATTACCATGAATGAAATATAATAGAAGAAAAGATTGAAATTGCAATCTACCTAATAGTGTTGTTGGTTATTATTATTATTATTATTATTATTATTATTATTATTATTTTAAATGAAAAACTGATATTCAATGAATCTGGAATCCGCAGAAGATTACACCGGAATGATAATTTTGTTGTATTAATAAAACAGTATTTAAAAATACTCAGTAATCTTATCTCTCGAGATATGTTTTTCTCTCCTTTATCGAAAAAGTGAAACATACGTTCCACATCACAGACCCGAATTTACCGACTGCAAAGTAGTTAACTGGGGTGGAAAAAGGACCACCCAATTTCGGCTTGGCTCCACAAAACCAAAAGGGAAAAGCCATCTTCATTCTTCAATTCGTATATATACATATGTGTGTGTATACATACATACATTACACACACACACACACATATATATATATATATATATATATATATATTAATATCTTGGTACATACATACATAAAAAACTTTCATGGTTTTTGTTCACATTTCAATGTAGAATAAACAGCAAAACTACTTGTTCCAAGTCCCGGGTTTCACTCACCTTCTTACGTGGACTTTATGATAATCTCAACCAGGCGTTCATTCGTGCTAAATTGGATATATATACATGTATATATATGTATCTGTATATATATATATGTATGTATGTATGTATATTATAATATATGTACACACACACATATAGCGCCTCCATCGTGTCCTTTTGTTACCTTAGCAATAAAAACAAATGCAGAAAACACAACTTTTTATTTATTTAAAGATAAGGAAGAGCAAAATCCCTAAGAATTTTTGTAAAAATCATTTTCTACAATTCACAAAACTGCTGGGAAAACAAAACTATAAGACAATGGCGTACTGCTAAACCAAATTACACAACGACTAGTCTCACAAACACAGGAAAATATATATGAAAACAAAACCGTATGAGTTAGTGAAATATTAAAAAAAAAAAACACACACACACACAATGCACCACACGGTATTAACCATTAAAATCTGGCTTCTGTGCACCATAGTATCGAATTCATATATCACACAAACGCCACACTTGCCTTCCATGACCACTCCCACTGCAAAGCCAGGTTAGGAGTCAACCAATCACTCAACGGTGGACCACAAATGAAAGGACTCGATCATATACAAAGACAAATGGATGAAAACAGATGCAGAAATGAAAAGAAAAAATGTTGCCGGGGCAGAAGTAGCACGCAAGTGATAAAAGAGTTGACATGATTAATGGCACTTCTTAAATAATGCTCGAGATATGGGCACCTGGTTAGTTTCACATGACGCACACTGCGATAAGAAGTAATTCCCTTAATGATACTTTCACATAATGCGGAACAGTAGCTACGTGCTCCAAAGCAATTTCCACATAATATGCGATAAAAAGGATACCTAGTGACACTTTTCTTGCTGACAGCCAGTTGAGTTATATAAGAACTGATCTTCGCAACTTTTAACAAATTGTAAAATACTAGGATTAAATGGTATTCCTTGCTTTCCTGTAACAAAAAGAGTACGGATTACATCGCCGTTATTCAATGCCTCTGCTTACATAACGTACAATATTACCTTGATACTGAATACTATAAAAATATGCTGCTACCACAACTCACTGATAACTTTCTATTATCCTTTATTGTCCTGTTTCGTTGCAAGAAGCCTTAAAGTTATCCCTGATTTTCGTACAGATTTCATAGTGTTACGGATGCTCATGCTCTTAAGTTTAGAAGCTTAAAAGCTATATTGCATAGCCTTGAAATAATATCCAAATTGTCTAACTAACATCACATTTATAGACATAATACACACACATATATTATATATATATATATATATATTATATGTATATATATATATACATATATATATATACACATATATATATATATATATATATATATATATATATATATATATATATATATATATATATATATATATATATATATATAAGTCACCTTATGTTTCAGTATACCTTTTTTAGTAATTTCCAAAATTCTATTCATTATATATTGACTTTTTCACAAATTTCATTCATCAGCGTCAATCTCTTCTACAAAATCTAAGTATTAATTCCTTTTTTTCAAAATGTTCACTCACAATACTTAAAGCATTTTCGAAAAATGTTCCCTTAAGTATTGAATAATTTTTTCCAAAATTTTCGTTCAATATATTCAATCACTTTTCCATAACTTTCATTCCTAGCATTCTATATTTTCTCACTACTGAATTTTTTTTCTTGTACTACTATTCTCAATACTATTACTGTCATTACCATTATTATGAATACTGTTTTTTTACTTCTTCAGCAACTGTGTGGGTATTGCCGATTTATCATTTTTTATCATGTTATCTCATGTATCTAGATTGTGCATGTTATTGTCTCTGTT
>NC_089749.1:19962661-19970161 GCF_040412425.1 Macrobrachium rosenbergii | reverse complement strand
TCATCTTTATATATGTTACCTACTTATACCATCAATAATAGGATTAATGCAACTATATCTGTACAATTCTCCGCTATGGAGAGAGAGAGAGAGAGAGAGAGAGAGAGAGAAAAAGGAATCTTATGCAAACTAACCCTTGACCTCTGATGAGTTAAATCTACATAAAGTCAAGTCTTGTTACAGAGTAATGTCAGTTAAATATACATTCAACATTTCACAAAAACTCAACTACTTATTATTAAAGCTTCTTGCTGAGGCCGGTGTAAACTTTTAAATCCCCAACAGATTATCTCCCAGGTTAATTAAGCTGTGCATCTCCACCGTGCTCGACCAGGTAACGATATGCCATCTCTCTCTCTCTCTCTCTCTCTCTCTCTCTCTCTCTCTCTCTCTCTCTCTCTCTCTCTCTCTCTCGTTAGCTGGTATCTGGAAACAGATCATAGGCCTTAATAAATCATCCCTCCAATCTCCTTTTCTCGAAAAGCCCCACATCTGGATAAGCTTTGATTAGAAACAAAGTCCAATTAAAACAAAGTTTGCATATAACTCACTTCGTATAACATTATCCTCGCCGTGCGATACCACCAGGCCGCTTAGTCCAGAACGATCTTGTTTGCTCCAGGTTTAATTAACTGCCTTCGTTCCGAATCGAACAGTAGGTTCGGATTCTATCAATGTTTCTCATTAACAGAAGTTTTATTCTCTCTCTCTCTCTCGATCGTGAAATCATAACCCTGCTCCTCAAATTCACTTTAACAATAATTATTTACTTCATAATAAGGCTGCAACGTTTTCTTCATTGCAAGATCCTATAATAATAATAATAATAATAATAATAATAATAATAATAATAATAATAATAATAATAATAATAATAATAACTCGTCTCAGTACGTAGATACAGTGGAGAAATTTCACGTTGTACAGTCATCGTGGTGTGGCGTGGCTAGTAACCAAATAGCAGTAGTAGTAGTATTAGTAGTAACAATAATTATAAAGGATATATAAATAACAGCATTAACAGTGATGATAAGTCTCACATGATTTCACAACGTAAAAAAGAAAAAAAAGATAAACATTCAAACATAGGGAGCGATTTCAATAACACGAAGGCTCACAGCTTTCTCCTTAACGACTCTTTTGAGCAAGCAAGAAGATTAAGCAGAATATTTCATGATATGCGTGAGAATTGGGGAGGGGAGGGAGGAGGAAGGGGAAGGATGCAGGAGGGGGAGACTCAGGGGAGGGGGTATGGGTGGGGGAGTGTTCTGCGCAGGCAATTTGCAATGCTGGACCCCATCATGGAAATCATCATACCCCTGGAAGATCGTGATCTGAAATACCATTCTCTCTCTCTCTCTCTCTCTCGCTCCTCTCTCTCTCTCTTCTCTACAAACTCTCTGAACAAGATGTAAGGAATCTCTGACTCGTTCCAGTGAGCGTACAAATTCATAAGATGAAAAAGGAATGAACAAGATATGAGAATCTCTGACTCGTTCCAGTGAGCGTACAAATTTATAAAAGGAAAAAGGAATGAACAAGATAAGAGAGAGAGAGAGAGAGAGAGAGAGCAGGGGGAGGGAAGACGTTCTGGGGGTGTATGAATGCTAACTACACCGACGTGGGTTGAAACCACTCCTCAGCTACACTCCCCGTTTAATGTGGATAAAGATATCACAGTTATCTGTACCACAATCAGCAGTTGCTGGATGTACATTATGCCTGGCGCTCTCTCTCTGTAATGAATATGGTAATTATATAGTATGAACACCCAGAGCATCAGGGGTGTAACCCACCCTGTCCAGGGCGGCTGCCATAAAGGCCTTATGGTCCGGACGGCGGTGGGGTCGAAGTGCCTCGCCCTGGGGAAGACCGAGACGGCTGGGCGGGCATAAAGACGTATTTGAGCGAGTGGTAAGTGATATTGATCTTAATGGGAAGCGCGTACAAGGGTTATAATATGTTTGGGGTGGCGGGGCATAAGTCTTTGCCGGATGGGACGTTGCTGAGGCCCCCAGCTCATGTCTTGGAAGTGAAATAATTACCTCAGGATTGTGTGTTGGAGTGGGAGGAGGAGGTGGAGTCTGGGGGGTGGGAGGAGGCGGGAGTAGGCAGGAGAGTATCCAATCCAACAAGAAGATGGAAAATGAGAGGAGGTGGGGGCAATAATCACTCTAACGTACACACACAATGAAGAGATGGACTGCGGGAATGTAGATGGATACTCAGGGGTCTCTCGCTGAACAGAAATAAATGGCAGGAAATTCATCACTTGCGTGGAATGGAAAATGCATAAGGCCAGGTGATTACGCAGATTTCAGAACGTCAGTAAATGGGGAAAGTTTCCAAATATGCAAAAATATTACAGTGATGAAAATACCGATAATAATATAAACATATAAACATATTGTAAGTTTAGCTAATGCACACATAAATATATACATACATACGCATACATGAACACACACATACACACACACACACACACACACACACATATATATATATATATATATATATATATATATATATATATATATGTATATATATATATATGTATACACATTATTTACATATATACAATATATACTGCAATATATATATATATATATATATATATATATATATATATATATATTATATATTATATATATAATATATATATATATATATTATATATATATATAAATATATATAATTTAGTTGTCAGTAAATGGGAAAGTTTCCAAATATGCAAAAAATATTACAAGATGAAAATACATAATAATATAAACATATTGTAAGTTTAGCTAATGCACACATACATATACACATACACATAAATGAACACACACGCACACACACATATATATATATATATATAAGTATGCACATATTATTTATATATATACATATATAAATATATATAATTTAGTTAACAAATACACATAAAAACTACTTAAGTAAGAGTACATACCTATCTCAGTGCACTAAAACAGGCGCACGTGTCATGCAGTGAAAATCATGAACGATAAATAATACCAGAACTCAATTTTTTTACCAATTCTAAAAATACGTTGGAGGTAATGAAATCAACGGCCCATTAGTTAACCAATTCTAAAAAGTGTTGTTAACCAATATCAGACACCTCATTTTAATCTTGCTTCTATACTGTTCAGTACCCACATTTCAACGTCACTGTCAAGTCTGTTAAGTAACAATAATAGAACTACTGTAAAAAAAAAAAAGTAAAAAATGCACCGAAGTTTCTTCGGGGCAATTGAGTTTTCTGTACAGCATAAAATGCTGTATGAAACTTTCAGCCACGGCCCATGAAACTCTTAGCCGCAGCCCATTGAACTCAGCCGCGATCCGGTGGTGGGCTTTGTTGTTGGTACCTATGGAGGTGCCATAAGTACGATCATGGCTAAATTTAACCTTAAATAAAATAAAATCTACTGAGGCTAGAGGTCTGAAATTTGGTATGTTTGATGATTGAAGGGTGGATGAACAACATACAATTTACAGCCCTCTAGCCTTAGTAGTTTTTAAGATCTGAGGGCGGACAGACAAAGCCATCTCAATAGTTTTCTTTTACAACAAAAGGGGCGACCATAATTTATCAATTGCCGAGTTCTTGAGTTCTTTGAAAAGTTGTGACGCTGAATTAGCTTTCCTAAAATGGAAACGATGGCTCGAGCAAGCATCTGTTATTAACATGTAATGGCCAGTGGCATAAACCTGAATACTCATCTGATTGCTGTTCTCGTTAAAAGCATAATATTCACCTTTATTCTAGAAGCCACCACGAGATCAAGAGGTAGTCTGAGGCATGGCAGTGAGATATATATATATATATATATATATATATATATATATATATATATATATATATATATATATATATATATATATATATATATATATATATATATACATATAATGTATATATATATTATATACATACACATGTATATACATATATACAATATAAAATACATTCATATATATATATATATATATATATATATATATATATATATAGACACACTCATATATATACAGCATATATTAATTTGCAGCACGATACATACCAAATATACATAATAACTATACAAACGCATTACTATGCGTCACATTTGTAGTTTTTATACCTCGAAATAAAATTTCACATTAGTCATAACTTGTCCATTTCCCACTTAGAGTCAGTAGAGCTCAAAAGAACCCATACATTCACTAATGGAAAAAATATCTAGAAAACCAATGAGTAAAAGATTCTGATTCACATTCATTCGGATGCACCTAAAAATCGAACAATCCCTGTTGGCTCTTGGCCCACTCTTCCACAAAATCTCACTGATATCCATCAATAATACCTTATGGTATCATGTAAACAGACATTCTATCAAACTGACGGGTCTGAACCCGATTCCCGTCCTATACCGGAACTTTACCATGAAACGAACTTCCAAAACTATGAACCATTTCATTCAAACAGAAGAAAGGAATTCGTGAATATGCGCTTCTTTGGAAAGCCTGACATTTATTGGTATTATTCCTTGGTATTATTCAATATCAGTATGCCCAGACCGTCACAAGTGACAGTTATATACGGAGAGGTCAAGACGATCAGTGTCGATCCTAGGGACGTCACGTACCGTCCCGAGGCTCGGAACGTAACTTAATCTAGGAACATGAGGTGATGTAGCCTTGCCTCTAAATAGTCTTTATCAATTAGAGCTTCATTAAGTTCAATCCCTAATTTGTTTTCGCCCAAACACCTTGACTATACACCTGCAAGGTGACTGGGCAAATCATTCTTCCTCCCAAATATTAAACGATCGGCACAGCGACCTGCTGGAATAATTAGTGTTACAGGAAATAAATCTTTGAAATGAATGACCTCGAAATTGGCAGCAGTAAGTCTAAACGGGGTATGGAGTCCATTACCTGAAGGTTACCGCTCTTACACACGAAAATAAATAAAAATTTGGTCACAGACTAAGCTTTATTACACAGCGATTTATATTCTACAAATAAGTCCACGCTTCCAAAAGCCGCTGCCATTTTCATTTGCTCCTAAAAATGGCCTCATTCAGCTTTTCATACCAAGGGCTAATTTCTGAATATGTATCAGTACATTCTCGCAGGCTGCGTGTCAGAAAAGTTAATATTTATGGAGAAGCATAATTTACCTGCAGGTGTAGGGTCAAGCTGTTTAAGCAAAAACAAATTAAATTTTGAACTTAATAAAGATCTAACTGATAAAAATTAATCATGCCAAAAAACATCATACTTCAAATAGTGATGAATTTATTTCGTCAATATTTCACTCAATATAATATAATAATAATAATCTTACTTATATACAATGTAATGCGTATCCATACGCTTCTTCTGTGTAACGTCGACAGAGCCATCAGCCAGTATTTAATGATGAATGGTGGTATCTGAAAACGAAAGCTAAGAAAAGGTGTGCGAAATTTACAGTTAATTGTCAAAAAGATATAAATAATCACTAGTTTGACGGGTGAGACGTACTATTTCTGGTATATTAAATGCAATTAAATTCTAATGTATTTCGTACAGTAATAAACTATGTTGTATTTTTGCATAGAGCATGAAAATGTATGTATCTCTATTAATCTACTTTTAGCAAATACATCCTTCTGGTAAAATATAAAACAAGTAAAAAATGCGCCGCAGTTTCTTCGGCGCAATCGATTTTCTGTACAGCGTCTAATCTGTATGAAACTCTCAGCCACGGTCCATGAAACTCTCAGCCGCGGTCCATGAAACTTTCAGCCACGGCCCGCTGGTGGCCTGTGTTGTTGGCGCCTATAGCGGTGCCGGACCTTAAATGAAATAAAAACTACTGAGGCTAGAGGGCTGCAATTTGATATGTTTGATGATTGGAGGGTGGATGCTCAACATACCAATTTGCAGCCCTCTAGCCTCGATAGTTTTCAAGATCTGAGGGCGGACAGAAAAAGTGCGGACGGACATGCAAATAGCCATCTCAATAGCTTTCTTTTACAGAAAATTAAAACTTGGCTTCTGTTTCCCTGTAATGCGACTTTTTTACGCCTTCTTTTGTTGTTTGGATTCTGTGTACATATTGGTATAACCGGCAACTGTTCAGTTTTAAGATGACATTAAAGTGAGCATCCTTATATGAAAAGTTAAGTATATCTTAGTTTAACCAGACCACTGAGCTGGTTAACAGCTCTCCTAGAGGCTGTCGGATTAGATTTGTTTACGTGGCTAGAACCAGCTGGTTACCTAGCAACAGGACCTCCAACTTACTGTGGAATCCGAACCACATTATGACGAGAAACAATTTCTATCAGAAATAAATTCCTCTAATTCTTCATTGGCCGCTCGGAGAGTCAGACGCTGGGCCAACAGCGTGCTACAACCAAAACTCTACCACCCACCAATGAAGAACGCATCATATGTGAACTTTACTTAGACCAGTAAAAGACTTTACAGTAAGTTTTGAGAAAACCGAGCTGTTTTTTTATTTATGCTTTCATGCACAATAACAGTTTATCATAGTTTTGCACGGTGGTAAAAATCTATCTCTCTTGTACCTTAATTTTGGCAAGTATTCTTTCGCGGCAGCGTCAACATTTTCGTTCTTGGCTAATTTCAACTCGTCGTTTCGTCCTTTTATTCTCGTTAATTTGCTTTCTGGAACAAACTTAAAAAAAGGTTCAACTACTTATATTTTAAATAACATCAAAATCTGTATCCTACAGTGAAATCTAACTTTACAAGGCAGATCAAACTGAAATATTGATGAGCAAAAACGCGGCCAGCAAGGGAATGGTGCTTGTGGGTCAGGGTCTTTTGTATCGAAAAACTTACACAACACATATTTCAATTAAGATTTAAGCACCTCAAAATATCCCTAAGATCAAAACAAAGACTTAAGAAGGATCAAGATTTAAACATTACAAAAATACCAAGATTTGCAAAACGTCAAAAGTACAAAAAGAATACAGTAAAGGCATCATTTTATTGATTTCGAGAAAGCGAGGATTATTATTATTATTATTATTATTATTATTATTATTATTATTATTATTATTATTATTATTATTATTATTACTGTTTCAGTAGATGAAACCTATCCACATGAAACAAGCACACACCAAAGGGGCCACTGACTTGAAATTCAAGCTTCCAAAGAATGTTGGTTTCAACTTCCCACCGCAGACCCCACACTGCAGCAGTAATTGATCACAATATGTGGTTACAACGCAAGGATTTTTGCTCTATATTCATTCCCACACCCTCACTCACAGATCAAAATTACTATTCACCAGTTTTCATTTCCTCCTTGTTTCAGTTTTATTCCAGTCATATTCATCTGTCTAATTCAATCTCATAACAACAAAATCCAGTTCTGTGCCCGAGCCTTTTTCGGCTGGGACCCACTCACTAGAGTCACATCCCTCAACCACCTACTTACTTACCTTGAGTCTTATTCCACTGACATCCACTTACCTACCAGAG
>NC_089749.1:19932661-19960161 GCF_040412425.1 Macrobrachium rosenbergii | reverse complement strand
TTTTTTTAAATATTACAAAATACAAAAGTGACTACATAACTCATGAAAATGGACACCACTGACTTGAAAATTGTGCAGCAAAAGACCTTGAATTATTCAAGGCTCTCAATTCTAATGAACATGTTATAATTAATAAACGCTTCAACCAAGCAAATGAACTTACCCGGAATGTAATGAAGAAATCTGTGAAATTTTTACCGACTGATACACTAACACGCTGAGCTCCAGACGAAAGAACATCCCTTACGAATACACTAAAATTACCTAAGAAGTGACTACAGTACTACGGAACGCTACTAAACTGACAGGCGTAATTCTTATGGAATAAGTTTACAGTTTCTAATTACCCTTGCGCACCAGTTGAGGTTACTCGGGCCGGTCAGTTAAGTTGGTATACCTTAATTAACGGACCACTGAGCTGATTAACAGCTCTCCTAGAACCTGGCCGATGGATTAACTTATTTTACGTGGCTGGGAGCCAACTGGTTACCCAACAACGGGACCTGCAACTTATTGTGGAATCCGAACCCGTAATACCGAGAGATGAATTTCTATCACCAGAAATAAATTCCTCTAATTGCTCATTGGCCGGCCGGAGACTCGAACTCGGGCCTAGCAGAGTGCTAGGCGAGAACTCTACCGACTCGTCCAACGAGGAACTCGGGCCGGTCAGGTAGGACTCTGTGTTCTATAGTATATGAGGTCAAGATAGGTCAAGACGTACCTCTTCTGATTGGACGCAGGTGGCACGTGCAACAAAAGAAAAGGTGAGCAAATCAACACGGCATTCACAGCATAAAAAAAAAAAAACCTAGAAAATGGTAGTTATTTGGAGCGATGTAAACTGGCCAAGGACTCATAGAGTTTTCAAATACTTTAAAATGTTACTTTCCGCTGGTCTCTGATTTTCATTTTTCCCGCAAAAGGTGAAACTATTCGAGGAATCACACTCATTAAAATGTCCATGGCCCTTTTGGTCTGTTCCTTTCTGTTATTAGATATAACAAATATGATAACAGCAAATAATTGTTATGTTGCGAAGCAACATACCGAATTTAATTTTCCAGCTAATTTAAGAATTAATGAAGAAGAATTGTCTAAACGAATCAAGTTAATTCATGATGTTGTTCGTCTCTCGGCGCAGCATCGTTCTACCCTTCAATTCTCATCATCAATTCGCTGAGCACCAGCTGAGAATGTTGACATTCTTTTTAGTACCAGCTGAGTATATTAATATTCACCGAGTACCTGGCATGGCGTCATAACTTTCTCACAAGACGCGAAAAGTCAAGTGAATCTTATTGAATGGCATAAAAACAATCGACAATGAATCATTCTGTTGAATTGAGATGAATTATGTATACAATGCACTGCTTTCTTTTTACAACAAAACAACAACAACAACAATAATAATAATAATAATAATAATAATAATAATATAATAATAATAATAATAATAATAATAATAAAGAAGATAAAGACTTTACTGTCGTTTAGTGTGGTCGTAAGAACGGGTATATAAGAAACGTCATACCCACAAAGCCTCATAAAATAGGACAAAGAAAGACAAAAAGAATTCAATATAACGACAACTGGATGTGTCTAACTGACGTCACCGACTTGATCATGACTACAGACGATGGTGAAGATGAAAATAATTACTCCCTACTAAATATTTGACAAGATGAAAAAGAGCAGTTGAAGAGATAGAAAAATAATTTTCCCACTCTAAACTTTTGCGCCCTCCAATAATACGAAGCTATACAGGATCACCAGCTATTACGAGACGCATAACAGCTGCCAAACTGGTTATGAGGACGAGAGAAATATAAACTTTGGATCCCTGATGTGACAAAGGTTTATAAGTTAAGTCTCTCTGTCACTATCTCAACCGGTTAAAACCCGGTACCCATGAGATTAATATCTCCTGAGGACAACTTTTGTGATGAACTTTTACCATGGTCCCGATAACTCCATAAAGTTATTAATGATTTCGTCATTTATACAACAAGCTGGGAAGGAGGTAAAAGGGAGCATTAATGCATCTGAATGGATATGTTAACTCCGTATTAGACCAATGATTGATACTGCCTAATTTTCAGTTTTCCCTCAATGCCCTTTATCATAAAAGTCTTAAAAACACTGCAAAGGCAGTTACCGCTATGCAAATGAAGAGAGAGAGAGAGAGAGAGAGACAGAGAGACAGAGAGAGAGAGAGAGATGGATATGGATATCAATTAAACAGTCTTCTCAAGCAATTTGTACCTTGCTTCATAAAGAGGCTACACAGTTAAGAGAAAAGCCACAGAGCTCAGCACTTGCGAAGGGAAGGGGCGGAACATATAAATAAAAAAAAAAAAAAACCCTTCCGGGAATAAATCTCAGTCCCTGTATATTCCTTTACATCAACTATCACTTAAAGGTTTCGCTAAAATTAAAAGCCTTTTAACAACATGAGACCCAAATGACAACTGTTTCATCTACGCCTAAAACGATTGATCGATCAGACACTGTAATGAAATGACGTCTTGGTTGAATCATCTTTACTTTTATTAAGTCATCTCAACTTTTACAGATCAAACGGATAGGAAGTCTACTCCCTATCTTTTGAAAGCATAAAAAAACGAAATAAATTAGAAATAAGACAAAAAGAAAAGTAAAGGTTGGTTTTTTGTAGAACCCAAATGGTTACATGTTGAGTTAATTATTAGGAATAATTATCCATTTGGTTTCTGCTAACACATAATTATAACTCTTAATTTCAAGTGATTAAGTAGAGAAATTATTTCAAACATCATCAACGGACAACAATGTGGCTCATAGTTTGAGGAAGTTTGCATTCTCACATTGTGCTTGGTTCAATGATTTTTCATTCCAACTCATTATTTCATCAGTCTCTCAGCAAGTAACCTCTATAATGAATCTTAATCGTTCTGTAAATCAGTAACATTCCACTCATTAAACCACTGTCATTCTATGTGGCATCTGCCATTCAGAGAAAATATTTTCGGAACTGTTCTTTCTTTAATCATTCGTTGAATCTACCAAATACATCTATTACGTCCAATAGACATTGCTGCACTTTCGTAAATATACCTTTCCCTAATCCCTAAGTAGCTGATTCTGAGTAGAAAGGGAGGTCAACATCGCCCTACGCCCCCATCTTATCAAATGATTAATAGTTGATGCGGCACTGCGCAATTCTGCTTGAATTACTCCAAGGTAGTGGCAACAGAATGCTTCTCACCTAATCTTGGTCAATACCAAAGCCTCTGTACCGTCGCCTTCTTCAGTCCTGGATCTAATTTACTCTGCTTGTCATTACCCCAGATGGCAGTTCTCCTCTTCTAATCACTGATTTCAGGCAATTATAAATCTGTTGCTGCTTCTCAGCTTCCCAATATGTGTTGTCTTACTTATTATCATGTATTTAAATTTTGTTCTTGAGTTTCTTAAGATCTATATTTTACACATACAGTTCTGAGTAAACGGCCTTGGTAAAATAAATGGCTATCTGCCTGGTCAAATACAAAAGTGTATTATCATATCTTTCTGCACCTTTTCTCTCGGTGACGAAGCACTTCTTCCCCCTTCCTTATCTCGCAACCGAAGTATTTCCTTCTGTCTCCGGGTCGAGAAGCATCTTCCTCCGCCTTCCCTGGCTCGAGAGACGCCCGACGCGAACGCCAGTTGTGGTCGAGGATCCCAGTGAGTTAAAGGGGTCCTCATTAGCCTCCCAAGGGCGGCCCACTGGAGCGCCCGAGCTACTGGTTTTTGGGAGGCCAAAACGACCATGCCTCTGGGGCAGCTTTTGCTGCTCCTGTTGTTGTTAGTGAAGTAGCAGGAGGAGGAGAAGGAGGAGAGGACTAGGTACTTCCTAACAAATTCCTCGGTTCTGGTAATGTAGAGAATTTTAATGTCTCTGGTGGCCCACCCAAGCGTGGCGGATGGTGTGGAACTCTTGAGAGAGTCCACCTCGGCGTTAATTGATTTTCTGGTTCATTTTCAAAGCAGGGTGGGTAGGGGAGGGGGCGAAGGAGGGGGAACGCGTTAGCATTTCCATAATCCTACCATAAAATTGTCCCGGCATTACATTTTCATCATTTCCTTACGATTAAAACGAGAGTTCGTAGTCCGTTTATGGACCGAGATAGCAAGAAATGGAATTGAGATGTTGAAAACTCTGATGAAACAGAATCGTCAACAAAAAAAAAAAACTTCACTTATCCAGTTTTTAGATCTCTGTCATAGAACAAGAAAGATAAATATCACTCGGTCACTATAGAAGACAATGACGATTTTCCATTAAAAACTGTAAGATTGGCCCAGTGATAAAGCCAGTGTTAGAAACAAGAGACTGATCGCCGAGTTATAACCAGCCTTTACACCTGACTGTAATTGGAAACCCATGTTACACCCGAGGGAATTTAAAAGGTTTATTAGCACAACTCACATGAAAAAAAAGGAAACATGAAGTCCATAAGAATGGTTAATAAACCTACACTGGGGCAAAGCGACTGACAAAACACCCAAAAGAAGTAATGATACCAAGATGAAACGATAAAAAATAAAAAAAAAGTTAACTTTTTCTTACTTTGGAGATACAACTGCTATAGTTACCAAATCCACTGGGATGAGAGGTGGATCAACAGTTGCAACAAAAAAAAGTTAGTGGTTATAAAAGAGTCACAGATATGATTATTAGCCGTAACAATCGAAATAAGATCTGTAACAAATAAAGAAAAAAATATGGATGTAAGCAGTACAGGATTAACTGTTTTATCTAGGACGATAATACTATGAAAAATTATAATGATCATATTTGTTAGTGGAGAGATAAGTGATATATTCTACGACACAGTATGGAGGTTAAAAGACTGGCTGAGTAACTAGATAAAGAATATTTACATGCAGTATATGCCAAGAGTCATCGATTCTGGAATGAAATTACGCTATTGTAATAAATATCAGACACTTTCATCAATAATAATAATAATAATAATAATAATAATAATAATAATAATAATAATAATAATAATAATAATAATTAATCACAAATCAGGCTAAACACTTACAACCGCCTTATTCAACGAGATGAGAAATTTTATGTTCAATGCTACACAAGATGTAAATAAATATTGTGACCATTAACGTACACACAAAACAATGTATCCATTTACTGTTGACAGCTTTTTTGAAAAGCTCACCTACTTTTACTTACAGAGGACATAAAAGGGAAAGGATCACATTATGTATAGCAGATGTTGTGGAGTATGCAAATAACAACTATTATTATTATTATTATTATTATTATTATCATAATTCACTCTTTATTGATAATAATAATAATAATAATAATAATAATAATAATAATAATAATAATAATAGTAATAATATAATAATAATAATAATAATGAACTTTCTCAGGATTCCCTAACATAACAGAATAACCTCATTTAGAAGACATAAAACATATTAATGATGTCGGAAAAACGCCATACGGTGCTGACAGGTAATCACCACTATGTTTACAAAGTAAAATAATAATAATAATAATAATAATAATAATAATAATTAATATTATTAATAATAATAATAATAATAGCATGAGTCACTAAAATGATAAAGAAATCCACAGCGGTGTAAATGTAAATATATATTAGAAGGAGAATACATTTACACTGTAGATTTCTTCACCAATAATAATAATTCTAAAAAAAACACACTAAACGTTTTCATAATTATTACTAAAAAAATTAATAAAACCTGGTGTATAATGTTCAGGACTAAGCAGCGTACAATGTATATTCTTACTGATATGGTAATTGATTTTATTATGTTGCTTATTCCTGAACACTATGCATCAGGTTTTGTAACACAGTAATACTTATGAAGATGTTTAGTGATTTTTAAATTATTATTATTATTATTGGTGAAGAAATCCACAGTGGTGTGAATGTATTCTTCTCAGAAGGAGAATCCAGCAGGTTCTCGAAAACTCTTGTTTATATATTTTTCTAATATATATTTACATTTACACCACTGTGGAGTTCTTCATCATTTTAATGACTCATGCTATTATGAGATGTTTATGAATTATTATTATTATTATTATTATTATTATTATTATTATTATTATTATTATTATTCGTCTTTCTCTCGCTGTTAGTAGTGGAGCGATCTGATCATAGCTATCATCAACAACATTAATGAAGCAATGTCCTTTATGTATGTATAAAAAATAATGAAAAACAGATTCCACGTGCTGAGGTTTACGAAGATTTTTGAAACTTGCACCTGCTGAAATTAACGTAAAAAGAATTAAATTGAACAAAATTGAATCTTTAATTGATAAATCCCAAACAACAATTCCTCACTCTCGTGTTTTATAATGGCGGCACCTATGTTTTTCTTTATACGTAACACATGCATCAAACCGTTTCCCTTAACAGAACTGGCTACAGGAAAAACTACACAATACTTACAGCCATATTCACATTTTAACTGCTGAATCGATATATCTGTCTATATATATATATATATATATATATATATATATATATATATATATATATATATATATATATATATATATATATATATACATATATATATATATATATATATATATACATATATATATATATAATGTATGTGTGTGTATATATATTTATAAACTATATACATATTTTATATATATACACTGTATATGTATATATTATACATATACACATACACTGTATATAGGGTGTATTACATTTAGTTAAACTATTACTCAGAAATTCAGAATCTCTTCGGCGTTTAATTACGTGTTCTACATTCTTATGATTCATTTTCATACAATTTGACCCTTACCATAATCACTTCATTACAGTTACAAGTATAAGGTTGAGTGGTGTTAAATCTTGCGTTTCTGTCGTATATTTCAAAGCTCATTTTATTGTAGCTTGAACTTTATTGCTTGTCGAAATATTACCCTATTAAGTTTTAATACAGCTTGAACTCCTACAAATTACAAAGGCGGAATGCATTTGATAATAAATTCAACTTTTAGCAGCGGAAAGTTTAAGACTTAATTGTGGGCAGCCGTGAGTGTACGCTACGTAGCATTTAGTATCCTTTCGATCCGCTGCCTTAAATAATAACAAATCACTAATTTATAATGACATATGACTCTTACCATAATCGTTGTTGTTATCAAAACCATTTTGAAAATGAAATACAGGGATTATCGATTTCTATGCCCCCGTTAATTTTGACGTTTATTACCTACACCACTTAGTGAATAAACAGATTTACTGTTATTACAATCTAAACGAAATATTAAAATTAAAAGATAACGAATAACATTCGCTCTCTCTCTCTCTCTCTGTCTCTCTCTCTCTCTCTTTCTCTCTCTCTCTCTCTCCCCTCCTATAGTCACATTCCATTGCTAACTAATCTCGTTACCAGGAGTTAGTAAAAAGATTTACTGTCATCATAACTCAAACAAAACACTGAAGTTAAAAGACAAAGTGTAACATTTACACAATTATTCTCTCTCTCTCTCTCTCTCTCTCTCTCTCTCTCTCTCTCTCTCTCTCTCTCTCTCTCTCTCTCTCTCTCTCTCTCATGTACACTCCATTGCTAACTAGCCTACTCTCGTTACTGGCAAAGTTCAAATTCGTTCGCATCCGCTGCTTCCCCAGTCGAGTACATCACGTGACGGGAGTCCATTTTGAAAGCAATGGTACACATATTTTGTTGAACGGTAAAACTGCAATTGCAACATCCTGTCTCGCAACGGTTGCATTATCACTTGGTTCTAGGGGGGATTATTTATATCCTTGTGACTATTATTACTGTTGTTCAGAATGGGCTAACGTTTTGACGGAACAAGCCTATACTGCCATAAGCTTGCAAAGTGAGTTTCCGAAAGGTAGAATATCCATATGTAAAATAATGGAAATAAGTAACGCCAGAGCAAAAAATATATGAATACTAATAAAAATCAACACATATATACAAACAGGAATAAACTGACAAAATAATAAAAAAAAATTGTCTCCATTCCAATTTATACATAATAATAATAATAATAATAATAATAATAATAATAATAATAATAATAATAATAATAATAATAATAATAATAATAATAATAATAATAATAATAATAATTCCTTTATCCTATTTCAAAATTATGGATGTTATTAATTTTATTTTGTACGAATTTTACGGTACGTATAACCAACCAGGCATCTCTAAGTTTGATGTTAATAATGTTGAATGGCAGCATGAAGACACTGACTTCAAATAGCACCCTATATTCTATTCATGTGATTGTTTCTGTGCCTAAAATCTTAATTAAATTTTCTGGACGTCTCACTTTCGAACTATGAGCCTGGAACCGCAATTCACTTTTTTGTTTTAAGACTTTCGAAACTTGAGTTGGAAAACACAGTTCTCTGTCTCTGGAGGGCTCTCTTCCGGGAACATGAGTTCAAAATGGAGGTTCTCTTTTCCCGACGTTTCTCTTGTGGAAAATGAGTTCAAAATCATGGTTCTCTTCCTCCTCCAGAATATGAATTTGAAATCTTAATTCACTATTTTCAGACGTCCCCTTTAGAAAAATCAGTTTGTAATCTTAATTCTCTATTTTCAGACGTCCCTCTTTCGAAAAATCAGTTCAAAGTCTTAATTCTCTATTTCCAGACGACCATCTCTTGAATAATCAGTTCGAAGTCTCAATTCTCTGTTTTCAGACAACCCTGTTTTGAAAAATCAGTTCGAAATCTTAATTCTCTATTTTCAGACAACCCTGTTTTGAAAAATCAGTTCGAAATCTTAATTCTCTATTTTCAGACGATCCTCTTTTGAAAAATCAGTTCGAAATCTTAATTCTATGTTTTCAGACGACTCTCTTTTGAAAAATAGGTCTGAAATTTTAATGCTCTATTTTCAGACGCCCGTCTTTCGAAAAATCAGATCGAAATCTTAATTCTCTATTTTCAGAAGGCTGTATTTCGGAAAATTTGTTCGAAATCTTAATTCCCTATTTTCAGAAGCCCATATTTCGCAAAATCTGTTCGAAATCTTAATTCTCTATTTTCAGACGTCCCTCTTTCCAAAAATCAGTTCGAAATCTTAACTCTCAGTTTTCAGACGACAATCTTTTGAAAAACCAGTTCGAAATCTCAATTCTCTATTTTCAGAGGCCCTTCTTTCGAAAAATCAGTTCGAAATATTAATTCTCTGTTTTCAGACAACCTCTTTTGAAAAATGAGTTCGAAATCTTAATTTCTATTTTCAGACGATCCTCTTTGGAAAAATCAGTTCGAAATCTTAATTCTGTTTTCAGATGTCCCTCTTGCGAAAAATCAGATCGAAATCTTAATTCTCTATTTTCAGACGTCCCTCTTTCCAAAAATCAGCTCGAAATCTTAATTCTCTGTTTTCAGACGACCCTCTTTTGAAAAATTAGTTCGAAATCTTCATTCTCTATTTTCAGACGACCCTCTTATGAAAAATCAGTTCGAAATCTCAATTCTCTATTTTCAGACGTCCCTCTTTCCAAAAATCAGTTCGAAATCTTAATTCTCTGTTTACAGACGACCCTCTTTTGAAAAATTAGTTCGAAATCTTAATTCTCTGTTTTCAGACGACCCTCTTTTGAAAAATCAGTTCGAAATCTCAGTTCTCTATTTTCAGGTGTCCCTCTTGCGAAAAATCAGTTCGAAATCTTAATTCTCTGGTTTCATACGACCCTCTTTTGAAAAATGAGTTCGAAATCTTAATTCTCTATTTTCAGAAGCCCTTTCGAAAAATCAGTTCGAAATCTATTTCCAGACGTCCCCCTTTCGAAAAATCAGTTCGAAATCTTAATTCTCTATTTTCAGAGGCCCTTCTTTCGAAAAATCATTTCGAAATCTTAATTCTCTGTTTTCAGACAACCCTCTTTTGAAAAATCAGTTCGAAATCTTAATTCTCTATTTTCAGACGCTCCTCTTGGGAAAAACCATTTCGAAATCTTAATTTTCTATTTTCAGAAGCCCTTCTTTCGAAAAATCATTTCGAAATCTTAATTCTCAATTTTCAGACGACCCTCTTTTGAAAAATCAGTTCGAAATCATAATTCTCTTTTTCTGGACATATAGGTTCGACATTACAATTCATTCTGGGGCGCCTCTCTGTCCAAACATCTGTCGGTAATTGCCAACATGACATTTCTGTGCGGGACAGCGATGTCGAGGTGTTACATCTGAAAAAGGGTACTAACAGCTGCTTTCTGCTGTTTGTTGAAAGATAAGTGGGGTGCTATTATCGCGTGCTCATAAAAAATAGTATCGCCATTTCTGCTACTGATATGTCTGCCGTTACAACTGCTATTGTTACATAAAGTGTTGTTGTTGTCCTTCATGTTCCAGCTGTCACAATTAAGAAAAACAATAACAACAACAACAGAGATATCAATGCGATGAAAATGATAATAGTAATAGCAATAATTACAATACTGCTGTAATAATCCGCAGTTAAGAACAATAACAACAAAAGAAATATCTGTGCGATAACAATAATTAATAACAGCAATAACTACAATACTGCAGTAATAATTCGCAATTGAGAACAGCAATAATAATAATAATAATAACAATAATAATAATAATAATAATAATAATAATAATAATAATAATAATGCGAAGTAATAAATCACATCCTTAGAGACATTAATTGTAAAAGAATCACTTTAGCTACGTCAATTTCTGCCATTACACCGAATTCCAGACGTTTTGCGTAAAACCGAAATCTTTCGCTAAAACGGGGATGATTCGTTCGTTTTTCCCCAACTGCTTCTTAATTACAGGGTCTTTGGGGACCTCGTTAACCCAATATTAGCATTCACCAAGTAGCCGCTGCTAATTACTCCGCTATAACTTTTGAGACATTTATAAGGTTGGGAGATTCTCGTTTTCTGGAAGGAGGGGGGGGGGAGGGGAGGGGAGGGGAGGAGTGTGAGAGAATGTGAGGGAGGGAGGCTAGGAAAAACATGGACTGCCTCCAGTGTGAGAGCCTCAGGAACAAAGCTCAGGGAGGCTAAGGGAAGGGGGAGGCTAAAGGGGAAGGAGACAGAGAAGTTAGTGTATGTATGTATGTATGTATGTATATATATATACTTCATATATATATATATATATATATATATATATATATATATATATATATATATATATATATGCTATATATATAATATATTGCCTATATCTTATGAGTGTTTCTTATGCTATGATGGTATAAATCTGACAGGCTCTGATACCTCAAGTCTGCTATCTCTCTCTCTCTTTCTCTCTCTCTCTCTCTCTCCTTATCTCTGCTACAACCTAAGTCAGTTGACTAACAACTACTTACACAGCTAAATTCAATGCTTAGGGCTACAGAAACACACTTGAATCCTAACGAAAATCACACAGATCACACCACAGAGACGAAGAAACACGACAAAATTCTGATATCTTTCAAGATATATAAAATAATTATCATCCGTTGTTAACCTTAGTAGTTTAAATAAGACATTTCTTGACATTCCCTCAAACTGTTATTTTCGTCATAGATTTTATTAGCAACAATTTCAACTTTCTTTTACTGGAATCTATACCAACATACCAGAAACAGCTGGAATTATTAAACAAAATCTATGACGAAAGAGAAAATTTCCGGGGAACGCCAAGAAATATCGTCCTTCAAGATATACTTCTCGTCTCTTCCCTTTCCATTCATGTTTTCCTCGCTCTTCGGACGGAATCTTACGTAAAGTCTCCTCCGGTGGGACGGAGCATAGAGACATATATCATCGCGGAGGGCTGCGGCCACTGACGTTAATTCGTGTGTAAATCCCGCCGATCCAGCTTCTGTTTTTATACGCGGCCGTAAAAACCTGGGAGATTTGGGCCCTCTCGCGGGTCAATTAAGAGGATTATTCTCAGCCGAAGGACCTGTTTTCCTTCCTTGCCATTGTCTCTGATTAGCTGCCTTTGGACACCTTAAGTAAATGGTTGATTCACATTTCTCTCTCTCTCTCATGTTATATTTTCAATGTCTCCATCTGTCCATAAATTTCATAAAATTGAAATGTTCACTTATTACAGGACTTCCCTGCTCTTTAAGTTTACTTATTTATCTATGTAGTAATCTGTCTCTATTTTGTATTATACAAAATTGGGGACAATTCCCCCCCCTTTCCTTCTCTCGAAATATATTAAGATTTGTTTTGCTAGTTCATCCCTCTCTTTCTTGATATGTCAAAATTCGTCGTTAGCTAACATTATTTATCTCTTTAGTTCAGCCTGAGAATCAACAAAAGTAACAATTAACAAACGATAATTGTGATAGAGAACAGCTTTAAGTTGCTAACATTCAATATTGATAAAAAAATCGTTTAATTTATGCTCACGTACTTCTTCGTGAACGGAGAAAAACAAATTAATATGCATTTATCTTCCTCGCTGTTTTTTCCTTTATAACTCAATAATAATGAGGAGGAAATGAAAAAAAAAGTAAATATAACGCCATACAGCTGAGCGAAATATACGCATCAATAAACTAAAGTAAAACCTAAATTTACGCAATAAAATAATACACAATAGCGACCTATCATCAAGATAAAAAAAAGTAATGTATGTCCCAAACAAATATTCTGCAAATACCAGTTCATTAACGCGGTTGTTCGTCTACAGATTCCGAGAACTGTAATCTAAAATTTCACGGCTTCAAATTCCATTTTGAATCCTCAGAGGAAATGGTATTTACGCGAGTTCTTAAAATATCGGTACGATACGTGTGAAATTATTAGCCTGCAACACTTCATGAGTGTGTGTGCGCGCGCGCGTGTGTGTGGTATATATACATACATACATATATAAAGATATATATTTATACATAAGTATGTACATACATATATAAATATATATGTGTGTGTGTGTATGTAAGAGAGAGAGAGAGAGAGAGAGAGAGAGAGAGAGAGAGAGAGAGAGAGAGAGAGAGAGAGACTAAACAAAGGCATAAGTCGCTGGAGAGACTATCTTTAAATTCTTCACAATAACCCAAGCCCTTTCAAAGACCCTTCTAATTATCATGCTTCTCTAAATAAAAGCGATGACTGGATTCCTTTAATCGTTTAAATCGTTACAAATGAGATGAATGAACACAATGAAAGAAAAACTAACACTGTAAAATACTTAAGAGGACATGATTCGTTGAATAGGAATGAATAAGTAATCTCAACAGAAATGAGTAAAATCACGAGGAAACAGAATAAATGTATTATTGCATAATCTAAAAAAAAAAAAAAAAACCTAATTAAACCTGTAACATCCCAATGTTGCGACGGAGCGAAATGAATGGCAATTTCCTGGGTCAAAAACAAAGTCCGTATCAGGACGGACTAATTACATCCCTTTTCATCAAAGGAATAACAGAGCACGATGCCCAATTTCCTCCTGACCAGACTATTTACAAACTCGCGATCTTTGTTGTCCTATTCCTTAATTGCGTGTTTTAATATCAGGGCGCATCATAACCCCGGATATATATATATATATATATATATATATATATATATATATATATATATACATATATATATATATATATATATATATATATATACATATACATATACATATATGTATATAAGTATATATATATATATATATATATATACTATATATATATATATATATATGTGTGTATGTGTGTGTGTGCGTGTGTGTTACACGGTCCTTAGGAAGAGAAGGCATTTAGCCGAAATAAACCCGGTCCCAGCCGTGTACTTATCTCTCATCAAATCAACACGAATCATCCTCGGCTGGAAAAAAGGAAGAGGAAATTTTTATAAACCATTTTAATATAAAGAGAGAACCGGATGTTCCTAATTACTCGGGCAGACAACGGCAGGATTAAACTTTTCTCTCTCGAGGAATGAGTCGGTGTTGAATCAAATGCCGAGAGCAAAGGAGACTGCTTGCTCTCTCTCTCTCTCTCTCTCTCTCTCTCGCTTGCAAGATACACATCGATAAAGTGAGTATCAAATGCAGACAGCTGGAAGACTATCTCTCCATCTTTCCTAAATAGGAAACATTGGTGCATTAAGTGTAAAATTCGGGCGATATTAAGACTGACCTTCTCCCTTTTCCTCCTCTACCTCTAAAGTGGTGCACTGATAGTGTATCATGTGCTGAGAACAATAATACCGACTTTCCTCCGCCTCTCTCTCTCTCTCTCTCTCTCTTGTGATAAACCGATGCAAATCACTGGCTGACAGCCCCACTGATAAGACTGATATACTTCTCTGTTTGCTTCAAGTTTTACATCGATGAAGGGTATTATTTTCAGTAGGTAAGAAGACTAATTTCTCTCTCTCTCCTCTCTCTCTCTCTCTCTCTCTCTCTCAAATAATACACCTGTACAGCAAGTATCAAATGATTACCTGTAAGCAAGAGGCTAACATAAAAAAAAGTAAAAAAAAAAAAAATTAATTAGCACTCCCAAGTGGTCAGAGCATCACTAAACGTCCATTTTTTCCCCCCAGAGCAATGAGCTAACATGAACTGCATTGCAGTATGTTATTTTGCGGAATTAAAACATTTCTCCGGAGCAGACGGGGCAGTCTGGTAATTACTTGACATTTTCTGTGAGGAGACTTCACCGGCGGGAGACTGGGAGACATGAATTCTCGTGCCTCGCTCTGGTTCCTCCGTCCCGACGCCTGGAAAAACACCGTTCGGTTTTAATCATCTTTGGAGGAAACAAAATATGCTTTTATTACGATGAGTGACATCCAGTGACTAATTATTGTCGGAAACTGAGGACGTCTTCACTTATCATGAGTGGAAGCAAAAAAATTGTTTTGTTTTTCTTCTTTTGGTTAAAAGCGGCTTTGTTTCCTTGGAATGGATTAATTTTTTTATATTTGTGAATTAATACTTTCCATAATTGGCATGAAAATTTTCTTATATTTGTGAATTAATACTTTCATTGTATGACATGAAAGAATCTTTTTTTTATATTTGTGAATTAACACTTTCCATATTTGGCATGAAATAATTTTTTTTTTATGTTTGTGAATGAGTACTTTCCATATTTGGTATGAAAGAATTTTTTTTTATTTGTGAAATAATACTTTCCGCAATTTATCCTAGCAGTAGTTTAAAAGCCTGTGATCTCTCAATAGCAATTATTTTTTGGCTGTATTTACATTTTTGAAAAACTGGATAAAAAAAGGAAAACTCAGTGAATTTCAAGATTATTTTCTAACACTGACAAAAATTCGTGTTAGGAGCTTCTATTAAACGTGAAAATCCCTTTAGATAACAGAAAAAGGGGGTTTCCCAGGTGAAAGGTCACTGGAAAAAAAAAATACCAACGAAAAAAATAACACCCATGAGATATCAAATTTCACGAACAATTTTGTAAAATGCCAAACCAAATTGCATCAGGATTATTTACTGAATGTAAAGAGCCTTGGACGTTACCAAAAAAAAAAAAAAAAAAACTCGACTAATAGAGAGCTTTGAAAACACCCGCCTCACACCATTACATTCCCGTTCCTCCATTTCCTTATCATTTCCATTGTTATTCATCGCTTCCTTATTGCCACGTTTAAGCGCATAAATGAACGCCCGCGGAGTTGATGAGACATTCGGACTCATTTCAAAAGTAGATTTAAGATTCGGGAAAGGGAGCAATAATTTTCAGGTTTTTGGAGGGTTATAATTGACTCTCCTTTTTTATTTTTTTATTTCTTTTTTATTTTTTCTTAAAGGGATGAGAGTCATAACCCGAGGAAATATTCGGGAAATTATGTTCAAGGACTTTGGGGATACGGGACATACCAGGTTAACATAAGTTTTGGGAAGAGAAACAAAGCTATAATGTAATTACGATGATTCATAAATATACATAACGAGAGAGAGAGAGAGAGAGAGAGAGAGAGAGAGAGAGAGAGAGAGAGAGAGAGAGAGAGAGAGATACTAAACGTGTATAAGTTTTGGGAAAAGAGACAAAGCCATGATGTCATAAAGAGTCTTCATGAACATAAATAAATGATAAGAGAGAGAGAGAGAGAGAGAGAGAGAGAGAGAGAGAGAGAGAAATACCAAACTGGCATAAGTTTTGGGAAGAAGGACGAAGCTATGAGGTAATTACGATTCTTCCTAAAAAGAGAGAGAGAGAGAGAGAGAGAGAGAGAGAGAGAGAGAGAGAGAGAGAGGAAGTGGCCTGGAAGGAAATTAAGCTGATAGAAGGGATAATAACGGATTTTAAAGGAAGGGATTAAACAGCGATAAAAGTGAAACATACGATCATTAAGACTGTTGGAAGTGAAACGGATGTCGAACTTTTGTGTGACTGATGAAGATTAATGCATACATATGGATCTGGATCTTTCATATATATATATATATATATATATATATATATATATATATATATATATATATATATATATATATATATATATATATATATATATATATATATATATATATATATATTTTTTTTTTTTTTTTATCACATAGGGATATACATATATACATATGATTAATATATATTTCCCGATAAAGTAATCTTTCATGGTCCCACAAATATGTATATAAGTATATAAATGTATGTGTATATAACGTGTGTGTTTGAATATATACATATATATGTATATGTACAGTATATGTTTATATATGTATATATATTTATATTCAAACACATACACACACACACATATATATATACACACATACATTTGTATACATATATACATATTTGTGGGAGCATGAAAGATTAGTTTTTCGGGAAATATATTAACTTTTATATGTTTATGTATATCTCTATGCATGATAAACAAATCTGTTAAGCTTTTAAGATACAACTTCCAGTAAAAAACAAACAATTTTCACATGACCGATTAAACCTTCTTATTGACAAAATTAATTTTACGTATAAAAAAAACCCTCTAGTTGCTTTATGCATGCAGACACGTCCGAGTTTCAAGTTAATAAGATATTTGAACGTTCATATGCAATAAAATCCCGTAAATGAGGCCCTCCACACGTCGATAGCCTAAAGAGATGGAAGCACTTAACGGAGGTCATTAAAGTAAATCAATTAATGGAGTACTACACTCAGCTTCTGCCTTGCGGGAGTACAGAGATCAATATATAAATTCTAATAACTGTGTCTCTGCAGGTATGTATGTATGTATATATATAAATATATATATATTTATATATATTTATATATATATAAATATATATATATATATATATATATATATATATATATTTATATATATATATATATATATATATATATATATATATATAAATTTCAAGTACATGTTATATAAATATATATATTTATATAACGTACTTGAAAATTTATACTTTATGGGGATTCGAAACAAACAAAACACTAAATGCGCGGGTACTGAACGATATTCTTAGAACAATATTTAAAAACAATTTATGTCAAACTGTTGTAGCTTTTAGTTACACGCGTTATGTATACACACACACACATATATATATATAATATATATATATACATATATATATATGTATATATATATATATATATATATATATATATATATATATATATATATATATATATATATATATAATATGCATATGAGTACTGAACGATATTCTTAAAAGATATTCTTAAAACAATATTTAAAAACATCTTATATCAGATTTTCAAACTGTTGTAGCTTTGAGTTACATTATATATAGATATATATATATATATATATATATATATATATATATATATATATATATATATATATATATATATATATATATATATATATATATATATATATATATATATATATATATATATATATATATTATAGTATGTGTGCGTGTCTTCGAGTGTGTTACATCACCTACCCCACTTTACAAAGTCCTAGCTCTTGCTCAGACACCGGAAATCCGTGGCTGTCAGCCACCCAGCCGATGGCCCAAGCGGAGGAAAATTTGTATCTTCATCTCCAAGCACATAATAAAAGGATTCATTAAGTAGAGGAACGAAGCAGCAATTGCCGTTTTATTTGCTTTAATTCACGTCAACTCGACGCTACAATTCATGGTTTCGACCTTCAGTATTTATCCACGGCATTTATCCCCCATCCTCTTTCCTCTTTGTTCCCCCCCCCCGCCCCCAACTCCTCCCCTATTTACTCTTGCCTTCCTTTCCCCCTTCCAAATCCTTATCCTCCTCCCTCACCCATTTATTATCCCCTGCCCCTGGTGGTCCTTTTCCATCCACCCCTCACACTGAGGGACCTGGGGCAACCCGAACGAGCTGTAAGGTAAGGTAAGGTAAAGTCCCACTATCGTCATGCTTTTATTCCTCATCCTTACCCAATGACCTCCTCCCTTGCCCTTTACCTGACAGCTCTGAAGGACTTCGAGGGTAAAGGTAACTGTTACCTCGCTTGCCTTCATATGGCTTATATTTATATAGGAGCAAAGGCCCATGGGGCAGGCAACCTCATGCCCTTTTCTAGCCCGGGCTCGCATTAAAAAAAGAAAAACTAAGGAAGCAGGATTGAGAAGATTTAACCGCGAAGGGAGTCGAAGACCACCCTCAGCCTCCTAAAAGAAGGTATGTTATGAGTCGGGAAACACAGACGCATGTAGAGAATCCCAAGGCTTGGCAGGTGAAGGAAAGAAACAGTCACTGAACCGTAGACTCGTAAGAGGATATTTGACAACTCTTAGTAGGGATTAAGCAGTACTGCTGTCAAATGTCCTTCGTGACAGCGCTGTTATATATGTCTTTTATAGGGGATTAAGCAGGCTCCAAATCCCACCTGATTTATGCGGCTGGCTACGCGATTTTCTAAATGGGGATTAATCCTCACAGTGCTTGCTATATGATTTTGTTAAGTGGGGATTAAGCTATTCAGTTCAAAAACGTCTGCTTCATAGAGCTCGGTTTACAGACGAGTTTTGTAGATTAATCATTCTTAATTACCTGCGTGAGCATCGAGCAGCAATAACACATTATCTGCTTGCTAATAATACTCAGCAACTTGAAATGTTCACACGGTCACTAAACAAAATAGCAGCCGTAGCGAAATATTGTGTGCCTGCTTTTGAAACCCAAATATCCTATGCAATATTTAAAGTCATTTTTAAAAATCGCACACGGACTTGCGATGATCTTCAATAAACAGTGTAAAATTGAACTTCTATGTACTAATTTCCCACAACTTCACCAACTCAAAATAATAAATCCACAGATTATTTTAAAAATAAATTACAGGAGGATCAAAATTACTTAACAATTTTCGTTTCATAATTCAATGTTTTTTTTTCTTGGTTGGAATTTCTCATTGCCTGGTGGTGTGACTGAAAATGTCTAACTAAAAAAGTCCGCTTTGTAAATTAAAACCATATTCATTTGCCACATTCTACTTCACATTAGACCTAAAAAATGGAGAAGAGAGAGAGAGAGAGAGAGAGAGAGAGAGAGAGAGAGAGAGAGAGAGAGAGAGCGGGTAAAGATTAAATTACACATGGACTTGTCAATAGATTTTGATTAATGATACTATCAAGAAGGGAGAAACTTGACTGAAATGAAACTAGATACGGACAACCCAATGATATTTGATTGACAGCCATTCTAAGAGAGAGAGAGAGAGAGAGAGAGAGAGAGAGAGAGAGAGAGAGAGAGAGAGCAGGGGGTGGGGTGGGGGGAAAGGAGAAGGCAGGCTGGTATTTTCCAGTGAGCAAAATCACTTGCTCGACCGTGAGTCTATGATCTAGCTTGTAATGACACGTTCCAGGATAGGTTTACATGCACCGAAAAAGGACGTGACTGGAAACTGAATTATGACTCTCTTATGAACGTCTTTCCTTTTTTTACTATTTTTTTTTTTATCCTTATTTATTTTTAATAATAATAATCTTTTCTGCGCAGGTTTTTCTTTTTGCCTCATTTAGCAATGACTTTTTTTTTCATCCACACTCTTTTTTTATTACATTTTCAGAACAATTTTTTTTCTAAAGGGTCCACGATAATATATAATTGTTAAAGGTTCGAGTAGAATTTTATAAAAGCTTTCGAATCCTTCTCTTGGTTCAACTTCTGAAGATGAACCCAGAGAAAGGTTCGAAAGCTTTTATAAAACTCTACTCGAGCCTTTAACAATTATATTATAATTATATTACAAGCTAGATCCTTCAGAACACTTATGAACTCTCGTGATAGAGAGTTTTTCTAAAAAAAAAAAAAAAAAAAAAATTTTGCTATTGCATTTCTCTAACAACGCTCTGATTTGTCTATTTCAGCGATGCTTTCTAGTTTCCCCTGTGTTTCCTTCTCCTTTTACATACTTCTAACCGATGTCTTTTACTTGAAAGGTTCTTTACATGTTTTCACAGTTAACGCATCTGTGAAAATACATTGTTTGCTGTAATAAAAAAGATGAGGAGAAGTTCCAGATTTTTACATAAATACATCAATTCAATGAAAATGCAAATTAAATCATAATTACTTCTGGTCTTTTCAAATACTATAATAAAACATTTTTAGATTCCAACAGATTTCCAATTCATTTTAAAAATGAAAATTGTAACAAGGTACTTTACTGTGACAATTTCTTTACAAACGGGAAAAATACAGAACGCACGACTGATGTACAAATCTCTGAAACGCTATTTTAATAAGAACAAGCTTGTTAGTATGAGCATCAATATCTCTGCACGAGAGAGAGAGAGAGAGAGAGAGAGAGAGAGAGAGAGAGAGAGAGAGAGAGAGAGAGAGAGAGAGAGAGAGAGAGAGAGAGAGAGAAACACGCTCGTATCGATGTACTCAAAATTTGTTCCATGCTTTAACGTACTCTCTCTCTTAAACACAAAAACACATACTTATGTGCACTCAGTACATTACAGGAGACTTGCCTATAACAGCAAAATAAGTAAATAAATAAATAAATAAATACAAGGTGTTTCTATAAATTTATCCAGAGTCATAAGTATTAGGGCTATCTTCTTTTTTTCTCTTTCTCTCACACACAAACAAGCACGCACTATTCTGGAAGGAAAAACCAAATTGTGTAAGCGTTTCTCAGCGTTTCTACTTGCGAGTTTTACTCCTCTCTCTCTCTCACACACAAACACATCAACAAACACGATTAAACGGCATAACTGTGTTGGTAAGAGACTAAACACGTGTATACACCATTACTAGTGTTTCACCTCTCTCTCTCTCTCTCTCTCTCTCTCTCTCTCTCTCTCTAAAGGCGATCGAAGACATAACTGGCCTGACTCCGCCCCCTCTTTCGTTCAAACGACCAGATAATAACAATGGCGTTGCAATGATAGACGCCAAACTGCGGTCGTGTAATGAAGACCTGCCCGGGGGAGGCGCCGAAGGGGGCACCGTCGGAGACGAAGGGGCAGAGGAAGGGGGAGGAAGTGGGAAGGTGGGGTAAGGGCCCGTTCGAGTTATACTGTCAAATTGAAAAGGAATTAGATTTTACGCTCATCAAAACCCCTGTCATCTGGTCGGGGTACGTGGGAAGTAGCTACCGTGGTTTTTTCTTCATTAAACTGCACTGTATTTCAAAGGTGTTTCCCCATGTTTTTTTTTTTTTTGTATTTTGCTTATATTACTCTTTCACAGAAATTAATGTTTTGGTATTTTGTTAAGTTTGTTCTTGAAATTTTTTATATTTATTTATCGTTTATATACACAATAAAAATATATATACATAAGTATATATGTGTCTATATATAGTGTATATATATTTGTATGTATGTATGTATATATATGTATATAATATATGTATATATAGAGATATATGTATATATATACACATATACATATACATGTACGTACACATACACACACACACACACACACACATATATATATATATATATATATATATATATATATATATATATATATATATATATATAAACAAACTGGAGAATATAAACAACATTCTTTTTCTATTTTACAGGTGAGGGTTCCATCGAGTCCCCCGGATGGTACGCGACAAACCAGGTAAACACAAGTTAGCGATCCGATTTGTTCAGTCAATAGAAACGTATTTTTTCCGATAGAAATATGTTCTTTCATTTCCAAGACTGGAATTAGAAGAAATGAGAAATTCAGCCCACCAAACAGTTTGTGATACCCTGTTAAGCGTATGTTAACTCGAATGATAAAATAGGGAAATACACGAAAAAAATTCTAAGTAAAAGAACAACATTTTGCAATTAACAACGAAACAAATGACACTCAAGTCAAGGAAAGTACACTCAAGAAATAAAAAATAAAAATAATGGACGTGTATTAAAATTTTGTGAATCCGGGGGATATAATATGTCTTGAGAAAAGTTAAACCGGGGTGATATAATGTCTTGAGAAAAGTAAAAAAAAAAAAAAAATATATATAAGCTGTCAAATAGCAATAAGAGTGAATCAGTGTATTACATATTTTTGTATATATATATACATACATACAGACACACATGTATAACGCATATATATATATATATATATATATATATATACATATATATATATATATATATATATATATATATATATATATATATACATATAAATACATACACACACATATATATATATATATATATACATAGAATTCTGCCTTACCAACCATCAGCTTAACGTCTCACGTCTGACATCTGGTAACCCCATAAGGGACGGGATCAACTCTAGGTCATGTCAGGTCATGTCTCTCGGTGTCAGAGGGGAAGTTAGGGGAGAAGCTGACATGTCCTAGATTCAAAAACGAGAAGGCGGAGCAGGAGGGTTACGATCCACAGAGAGAGAGAGAGAGAGAGAGAGAGAGAGAGAGAGAGAGAGAGAGAGAGAGAGAGAGAGAAACCAAAATATACTTGAGCAACTATGGACAATGTTTTCAACAACGTCACGCGTAGATATAAAGATACACACATATGTATATATATACATATGTATTTGTGAATACATATGTATTAATAATTAATTAATACATGTATATGTATTTATAATAATAATTATAATTATATATAATATATATAGTATATATATATATATTATATATATATATATATAGTATATATATATATATATATATATATATATATATATATATATATATATATATATATATATATATATATATATATATAAATAATTTTGATACATGTAGCACGTTCCATATATACCCTGGACTGAATAAGTGAAGCTAATCAACGTCAGTCATTTTCATTACCTATGGGTAACCCCTAAAAAAATGGCTGATACATGGGCTGAAGTGGCGCATTTTGGGAAATTCTGCTAGCAATCTCGCTCACAGCCATCCATCTATGCCTAAAAAAGGTCGGACATCACAAAAAGGTCAAAGTATATGAATAAATCCCGTAGAATTATTGCTCCTGATAAGAGGTGTGTGTGTGTGTGTGTGTGTGTGTGTGTGAGCAAGAGAAAGAAGGGGTGGGGCTTGTTGAATATGATATTCATTAGATTGAATAGGGATAAAAATACTTCGAAAACCAGACTGATTACAGAATGTGGAAAGAATTTCCCTCTAATACATATAGCAACACATATTATATATATATATATATATATATATATATATATATATATATATATATATATATATATATATACACATATTATATATATATATATATATATATATATATATATATATATATATATATATATATATATATATATATATATATATATGCACATGCATGTTTTTGTATTTTTGTATTCTAAAACCGTATTTTCAAGATTTTGCTGAATGTTTTCACCTGAGAGAGTTGAAAAATCAAATTTCACAAAAATTTTTATGTTTTGAACCTTAAACATTTTTAGCTCAGTATTGATTAGTATATATATATATATATTAAATATATATATAATACATATAATACATATATTATATATATATATATATAATATATGTATATATATATATATATATATATATATATATATATATATATATATATATATATATATATATCAAACGTCCCAACAAATATACACACACAAACATACACACACAGTCGTCAATGAAAATAAACCTAAAGGTTCCCAGGGCAGACGAGCACGAGTTAAATGGACGGAATCGACCAAGTGGCGATAAACCATCAATAATTGAACGTAAGTCCATGAATAAATGCATGTGAAATATGGAACATGATGAAGTATGCGACTAATACCATTTCTCTTTAATCCTACTTCCACGCGCACACGCACGCACACACACACACAAATACCACATACTCCACTTCTGGAAACGTCATGCTGATTAGGGACCACAGCCCCCTTCCCTGACATTATCCACCTCCCTCGCCCCACCCCCGTCAATTGGATCGATGGAAACAGATAATTAGTAATTTCAGTGATGACTTCTCAGAACTCTTCATACTACAAGCACTCTCTCTCCCTCTCTCTCTCTCTCTCTCTCTCTCTCTCTCTCTCTCTCTCTCTCTCTCTCTCTCACACACACACACAAACATGCATACGCTGACACACAAACACACATTGCTCTCTCCCACTTGCACAAACAAACCTTTCTGTGTCTCTCATAATCACACAATTCTACACAAATGTTCCCAATTTAATACAGCTTCCACGCATACACTCACATGTCTCTCTCTCTCTCTCTCTCTCTCTCTCTCTCTCTCTCTCTCTCACGTTGCTGAATAACTTCACCTGCAGCACAAAAATAAATTCATATAATTAGATGATCTATATGACTCACTGCTTTTTGGAAAATAATTATGCATAACATTATTTTTAACCTATTCCACGGCGCATCTGCAATCCAAAAATCGTTATGCATAAATTAACAGTCGACAGTATTAACTAATTCCTGACCCGCAGAGTAAAATCGTATAATTCTGTGATATTTTACACGAGTGTTTCCACGTGTCCTGTTGATTCTGATAACACATGACGCTGTATATAATTTGAGTACGTAAGTCTTTACGAGATAAAATGATTAATAAAATCCTACATGCTTATTTAGATAAGGTATTAATAAATCCCCATTAGCATAAGTTTCTATATGAAATTTCAAAGACTTTTGGATGTATAAATGTATTAATATAAGCCTGCGTCTATATCAAGATCTATATAAAATAGAGATTGAAGTAAAATTGACCCATAAAATCGGAAATTCATATCAGAGTAAAGTAACTTCATCAAAAACTGTCAAATTATGAATGATATTTCGAAGCATTATCGAGGTAAATGTAGCACTGAAATCATAAGGTAATATCGATAAAAAAATATTAATTCAATCACATACCTTAATGGATATGAATGATAGGATTAAATCATAATTTCCAGGGACACCTGATCCAGGTATATAATATTCGTTTGATTGGTTCATTTTAACGCAAGAGTAAAAATAATGTATCCTAACGGATGGCTAAATTAACATGGTACACGTTCGATGTGAGAGCTGCCAGTGAAATAATAATAATAATAATAATAATAATAATAATAATAATAATAAATTTAAATTTAAATCAACGATATCAAGGATTTAAAAACGATAACTAAAAATAATAATAATAATAATAATACAATAATAATAATAATAATAATAATAATAATAAATTAAATTCAACAATAATAATTACTTGAAAAACAATAACTAAAAGGCAATAATAATAATAATAATAATAATAATAATAATAATAATAATAATAATAATTAATGATAATAAATTAATTAAATTCAATAATAACAATTACTTAAAAAAACAATAACTAAAGGCAATAATAATATAATAATAATAATAATCATAATAATAATAATAATAATAATAATAATAATAATAATAATAATAATAATAAATTAATAAAATTCAATAACAATTACTTAAAAAAACAATAACTAAAGGCAATAATAATAATAATAATAATAATAATAATAATAATAATAATAATAATAATAATAAATTAAATTCAATAATAACAATTATTAAAAAACAATAACTAAAAGGCAATAATAATAATAATAATAATAATAATAATAATAATAATAATAATAATAATAATAATAATAATAATAATAACAACGTCCTGATTACGTAACCCACGCGCAACCAAAACACAGCCCATCGGGTATAAATTAAAACATGGAAACCTCGTTCCGCGGTTTTCAATTAATGGTCTCAAATAATCACCCTTGACTGAAAACGTCCGTCCTTTTGGGCACCATTAACCTTTTCCCTTAGTGTAATGGCGTTATTTATGGCTGGTCTCAGACCTTTCGAGTTCCCATCGGAAGACGGAGGGATCTAGATGCGGTTTTGAAGGAACGAACAAGAAGAGAATTAAGAAAAGGCAAAGTATTTAAATAAAAACAAATAATAATAACAAATTCAAGGTGATGAAGATGTTATTTTGAAATATGAAAATTAAAAATGAAATTAATAAAAAAGTCAAAAGCCATGTTAACTATACACACACATCACAGCTCGCTTATAAGAAGTTTCTCTCTCTCTCTCTCTCTCTCTCTCTCTCTCTCTCTCTCTCTCTCTCTCTCTCTCACCCTTCAAATTCCCACTGAAAGACGGAGGAATCTAAACACAAGTTTAAGGAACAGAAACAGGGGAGGGTTTACATTATATTTAAATAAAAACAAATAATAATAATAACAAGTGAAATATAAAAATGTTAGTTTGAAAAATTAAAATTTAAAAGGGTAATGAAATGTAACAAAAATGTCAGTTTGAAAAATTAAAATTATAAAGGTAATAAAATGCAACAAAAATGTTAATTTGAAAAGTTAAAACTTAAGAAGGCAATGAAAGGTAATAGAAATGTTGTTAGCTTGAAGAATTAAAATTAAAAAAAATTAAATTAATAAAAAAAATTAAATTAAAAATTCAAATGCCATGTCATCTGTACACACGTCACAGCTTGTCTATAATGAGCTTTTCTTTCTCTCTCTCTCTCTCTCTCTCTCTCTCTCTCTCACCTTTCGAGTTCCCATCGGAAGACGGAGAATCCAAATATGGTAGGCCCTATTCAGAAAAAAAAAAAACGAAGCGAGGTAACACTAATGACAGTAATTGAAAAGGAATGAAAATGGTTGCTTGAAAAATTTAAATTTCAAAAATCAGTTGAAAAAATTCAAAAACTTTTGTCATCTTTACACACATAACAATCCGTCTATAATAATCTCTCTCTCTCTCTCTCTCTCTCTCTCTCTCTCCCTCTCTCAGCATACCTCGCTGTTTTTAGGGACTATTAAAGGAGCCATTAACCTTAATGGAGATGGCCTCGGCCCTTTATTTAAAGGTAAAACAAATAACTGATCATGTAAAACAACCATTATGTAAAAGGGCCAAATACATATGGTAATGCGGCCGGTCATCTCGTATGGTAAACAGAGAGAGAAGAGACTTGTCATCATTCTCAGAGGCTTCTTGAGATCCTGCCTCGGAGCGCATGCGCGCCTGA
>NC_089749.1:19927661-19930161 GCF_040412425.1 Macrobrachium rosenbergii | reverse complement strand
GAAAATAACAAAATTAGCAAAGACGGAAGTGCGCAATTTCAAAAATGTTAATAAAAACGAGATGCGCAAAATGAAATTACTCAGTAAATGCATCTTGGAAATATATAAATCTACTTATTAACAGACAAATAAAAACGACAGGAAATGACAATAAGAGGAACACTCGATCCGCATATTCCTAACTGAAGAAACTACACTAATAATGACAACATTTACCCTCATTATTACATTATTTCCAGCCAAAAGGAGTATAAAGGAGAGTACACTGGGGTCCGCATTAAAAAAAAAAGAGAAAAAAAAGAAAGCTGTTTAATGAGGAAAGAGAAATAAAAAGCAGCAGGTGTTCAGGCCACTTCCCTTCAATGGCGTGTCACTTTAATGCATATTAACCACACCCCAATATATTGCACGTAAATCATATCGCCAACACACGTCGAATCGAGAGAGAGAGAGAGAGAGAGAGAGAGAGAGAGAGAGAGAGAGAGAGAGAGAGAGAGAGAGAGAGAGAGCATATATATTTACTTTATACCGGATATATTAGTATGTATAAATTGCAATCTACACGACTATTCCCATTTGAGGTAGTCAGTCGCGAAGGCGGTGCTCCCATTGTTTTTAGGAAGTTCCCCTTGTTGTGAGATTCTAAAAAAATATATGAAAGTAAATGTGTATGTATATATATGTATATATATATATACATATATATATAAATATATATATATATATATATATATATATATATATATATATATATATATACATACACATATATATGTATATATAAACATGTTCTTAATATGAAATCTCTGAATAAAGAGAACTTTTTCATTCATTTGAAGACTTAAGTGAGAAATATACCTCACTTCTCACTTCAACGATTTATGGTAATGCAAAACTAAAAATGTGTGGTAGTGGTTATACATACATACATACATACATCCTTCCATCCATACACACACTTCACACACATATATATATATATATATATATATATATATATATATATATATATATATATATATATATATATATATATATATATATATATATATATATATATATAGTTTTCATCTGCATAAATCCAGATCATGAACTTTACAGGATCAACGTGTGATTAACATATAAAAAAATCTTGGTTCAGTTAATCTGCGAATTTTGGTTTTAAATATTGCTAAACAGTAAACTGCAACAAAATATATCAGTTGCACAAAAGGCAATCTAAGCCCCAAATGATTCGCAACAGGCAAAAACTAGCCTTCTGTCAAACACCTGGCTCAGATAGAGGCGAGTTGAACAAGCGCCAAACTTAGTTCGTGAATGTACCAACAAAGTTTCAGTTTTGTAAACTGTATCACGTCTTTTGTAACTTAAATATGCATTAAACTGATATAACACTAAATCGTAAAGATAAATCTATCTAAATTGCTACTCCCAGGACGCAGTACTCCCTCAAAAGTCAGAATAATTACTTATTATTATTATTATTATTATTATTATTATTATTATTATTATTATTATTATTATTATTATTAAGAAACCGTAACTGTACTCTAAATTCCCACGTAATTCCATCAATTCATCTTTAAATTCAAGACGTACACTTCCCGCCGATAAATAAATCAATACTAAATAAAACTGAGCTCATATCCAGCGGCCATTTTATTACTACTGGAAATCAATTGATGTTATTGCAAAATGGTAAGATAGGCACAACGCCATTTTGAATAAGTTTTATTAATTTTAATGAACCCTATATCCCTGCTCCATAGAAGTAATGTATAAATTTATTCATAACAATAAAGTATGTTGGCGTTACCGAGAGTACAAGTTTACCTTAACAGTTTCAATGAATGAAGCAAAAGAAGCACTTCATTAAATTAATAATAATAATAATAATAATAATAATAATAATAATAATAATAATAATAATAATAATAATAATAATAATAATAATGGTGAGGAAATCCGCATTAGTATCAGCGTAAATAAGGAAAATCGAACAGGTTTTCGAGAACTCTCGTTTTGTACATATTTTTTAAACTCATATTTGCACTGACACTATTGTGATTTCTTCACCATTATAGTGACTCATGCGAATATGAGATATATATAAATAATAATAATAATAATGAAATACAAAATCCACATTTATGTAAAGTACTGTATTTACAAATAATAAAATGAATTCCAGGAGCTTTTTTGCTCAGCTCCCTTCTTCAGCTGAAAGAAGGAGGAGCAGGCTCTCGAAAGCTCCTGAATTCATTTCATTATTTGTAAATTAAATGTATTTTGCATTTTATAAATACACGGGATTGAAGATTTTACATAAATGTGATTTTGTATTTTATAAACATATTCACGGGATTGTGAAATAATGGAGAAGCCAATTCACAGTTATGTATATGTACATATATTTAAAGCAAATCAATATAGATAGCTTTCGGGAACTTGTTCGGCTCCCCTTTTCAATCTATATTGATTTGCCTTTAAATGTATGTAC
>NC_089749.1:19907661-19922661 GCF_040412425.1 Macrobrachium rosenbergii | reverse complement strand
TAAAACAGCTATGAGAAATGTGCTAATATAACAACAGCTTCTACAATAAAACGCTTGTAATTCATATTATCTTTAAGCCTTAACATTTCATGATTAACCCAAAAGGATAACCACATGTTCTGTAGTAAATCTAATAAAGATACACAGTACATCTTAGGCATTATAAACATATTTTATACGTTGCATGAAATACTATACTTTTATTTAACACACTAAGGCCAGGGTACTTGTACATTTAACCTGATATGACAGCAAAAATACTACATCAAAGAAAGTTATTTTCTGAATTCACCTTTAATACACTAACATGTAAGCACAAAAAAACCTTATGGGTCTGCTCCAGTCTGCTGCTTTCATCAATTTCGGTTCCTACTTCTGTTGTACCTCAGGCTTGAAGATATACATGTAACTAAGGAAGTGGCTTTGGCATACGTCCTGTTATCTACCAACAATAAGATAACAAAAGAAAACTTTTGTCTTTCTGTATTTTCAAGGACAAAAGAGTAAGGCATCTTCTTATTTCCTTCAACACAAGAACGATGCTGCTTCTTTATGTCTTTCAGTGATAAGAAGAGCGCTTCCCCTTGTTGCATTCCATTGGTAGAAATGTTTGTCTTCTTCCTTAGAAAACAACTTTTCTTCATCGATTGAGAAAGAGGATCTTCTAGACTACCTTAGCGAGAGAGAAAATATCGTATATTCTTGAGTTTGGATCGTATATTCTCTTGTCCTCTTTAGAAACAGGACAAAAAACAAAAGACTGTTTCGTCGCCCTCAATGACACAAAACAGGCTGTCATCTGGTCTTCTCGGAGACGGAGAAGTTGTCTTCTTGTCTTCCCTGGCGACAGAGAAATTTCGATGCCTGGAAGATAGTGACCCTCGTCTATGGGAAAGACTTGAGAGTGAATTCGTAACATACCTTTAAAAGGCTTATTTACACATAACTATCCATCAACCCTTTGAAGCAGGTCCCACACAGGGGAGAGAGAGAGAGAGAGAGAGAGAGAGAGAGAGAGAGAGAGAGAGAGAGAGAGAGAGAGAGAGAGAGAGAGGGGGGGGGGGGATTATAGTATCTATTAAATCGGATTCTGGCAACTGTTTAACGAACATATTTTGATAATCGAAACAACAAAATTTGAGTAAAGCAAATAAAGAAATGTAACAATTAAAGCTCAAAGATTTAGAGAAGGGAGGGGGCCAGCTCATAAGGAGTCAACAATACTCCTTACTATTATACGATAGAAAACAAAATAAAAAATCAGCTGTATATTCAAAATTGATTGACATACGCCAAATATTTCAATAGAATAAAAAACCCAAATACATACATACATACAGTACATACATACACACACACACACACACACACACATATGTGTGTGTGTACGCATAGTACAATTTTACAACGTTAAGCCGTCTTCTAAAGTAGGTGGTGGCTCTAGAGAACATGAAAAATAGGTCACCACTGCGGTCATCCTTTAACTGTTGAAATAATTTTATGTCTTCAAATAAGGTTCGTCAGCAGCAAGTCGGGCTTCTACATAAGTAAAATACCCAACTTTTATTTTGCACGCAGCCTTGTATTTCCTTGATACTAAAGCAACACTTTCTGTGAATCTCTTTCCTTCCATTCAAGCAACCTTTGTCTTCCTAGTTTCTCCTTGTGACCAGGCCACCTCATAATAACCTGATCCATCCTTTCGACTGAGCCATCATTCTTTGCACTTCTTTGTTGTATCTTCGTTTCTCACACTTTCAACCATTTCTACTCTGCATTTGCTACGGAAATTTTGCCACCTCTTTTTCTTTCATTTACATGCAATAGCCTTTTCATACATCCCAAATTTTTCTTCCACAGAAACTTCACATCTCTAACGAACCTTTTGCTAAGATCCTATACCTTCCTCCGAAATATATACTCCCAAATACATATATGAATCAACCAATGCCATTCTTTCACCGCCTGTTCCAACATTAATTTTGCAATCTTTCTGAGTTCCATATACCCCAACATAACCTTGTTCTTGTTGGCATTTAACATCAACTTCCTGTTTACTAATATTCATACCCTTTTAATCGTATTTGCAGCTTCTCTTCAGAATCACCTATAAGCATTATCATTTGCAAAAATCAACCACTTTCCACTCCAGTGGAGATTATTTTTTCTAAAATTTTCATCCACAACTCGCGTCCTTTACCTGACATCCTTAACCACTCCACGGATAAAGATTTTTTTAAACAACCACAGCGGTATAAGATTCTTGACTCAGACCCATTTGTTTATTAAAAATAAGCCGTTCTCTCATCTACGTAATCTAAAGGACATTGACATATAAAATTTAATCAACTAGCAATTTATCTTCACATCATACATCAAACTCACTTAAATCTAAAAATTCTAACGAAAGGTTTTCCTAATTCCACGAAAACCGTGTCCAGCTTGTCCATTTTACTCATAAAATCTTATGCAAATGTTTCTTAACAAACATTTAAACCACATAACCTCTGACACTTGTCTAAGGCTACACTGCAAAAAACTAACTAATCTTTCGGTTACCTGTCAAATTTTCTAAATCAAAATTCTGAGCTTTATAATAAGTAATATTATGCTCTTGTAAGTATTCTAGATATCTCTGTCACCTTTCCCCAACACCACTTATCTATCTATCTATCTATCTATCTATCTATTTATCTATATATGTGTGTGTGCGTATATTTTTTCTTAACTAAGGATTCTCACAAAACTGAGTCATAACTCTCTCTCTCTCTCTCTCTCTCTCTCTCAGACAGACGTTTCTAATAAGGTGAGGTTTTTTTAAATTACTGTAAATACACGCATCCCATCCTAGAAATTGAGATACATAGCGCTGATAATTTATTTTTTCTCTCCCTCGTTACGCATCGCATTTTCCTTCACCTTGTCTTTCCTCCATAGTTATTCACAAGCTGACTAACTAGTACTTACTTACACATCCTTATTATCGAATAAAAAAAAAAAATTGGAAGCACATAATTTTATATTCGAGCTGCCGTATGCAATCGCTGGCTATTCCAGATCGTTTCCTCCCAGCAAGGATAATTCCGTCTATCTGAAACAAGAATAACGAACATATAGCAGAAATATCAATTACAGTCGTACAACGATGATCCCGCGCGCACTATTTCCCCAAGACGCGCCTGCCACCTGGCGATCAGTAACGCAATTAAGGCCTTACAGCTACAGACAAGCAAATTACATTGCTGCCCTCTTTGCAAGTCAATTTCTCACTTATCACATAAATTTCTATAAATAAGTGTGGGTAGGATACGAAATATATTTATAATGCCGTTACGAAACGTTTCACAGATGTTAATCGTTAAAATTAAGACGTTTAGTGATGACTACGGGAGAATATATGCGTGTGTATGTATGTATGTGTGTATATATATTAATGTATATGTATATGTATATATATATATATATATATATATATATATATATATATATATATATATATATATATATATATATATATCCAATGTGACTACAGAGACCCAGGAGATTTCATAACTAATATATATATATATATATATATATATATATATATAATAGGACTATCAATAATATACTGTATATATATATATATATACTACATACTATATACTAATATATATATATACTCAATATATATACACTCTTTCGTGAAACGCTTTTCAGCCATCCTTCACAATCATCGGCTGAACGCTACCTGCGAGCGTCGTCCATTGCCTGGTATAGCGCTGGCAGCGCACCGGCGCTGCGTGCTCACCCACTCAATCTTATCATGATTTATTGAGTACAAAATGCAGTCAATACTTCGTTATCGCCCCGGGGGGCCATAAATAAAGATACGACCTATCATTATATTTCCAAAATCAATCCAATTAATGTTATTAGTGATTTCTTATTAGTTTCTTATCTTCGCACAGGATAAATATATCCCTCGCTCTCCAGCCGAGGCGATTAGATTTCACGGTGTCTTTATCGACTCTCAAAGCGAATCATGATATATTTATATACATCGCTGGTCCTTCCTTTTACCGGCGAGCTACGCTTTCTTTGGTTGCTAGTTCTTTTCCAACGCTTTGACAAAGGGTATGGCATTCATTTTCGTTCATTCTTGCTGTTCTTTATGGCCTAGAATATCGTGAATGTTATAAATCATATTAATTTATTTCTTTATTATATATATATATATATATATATATATATATATATATATATATATATATATATATATATATTATATATATATATATATATATATATATATATATATATATATATATATATTATATACATATACATATAACAAAACTAAGGCAAGCATACACACATACAGCTCCTCTCTCTCTCTCTCTCTCTCTCTCTCTCTCTCTCTCTTCTCTCTCTATATCTATATATATATATATATCTCTCTATATATATATATATATATATATATATATATATATTTATAAATATACAAATTATATACATACATAAATAACACAAAAACTGTATAATTTTAAACATAACGCTGGTTCCCCTAACGGGTCGGAGATACTACGAAAAGATAAGACAACGATTACTTCCGCATTAGCAATATCCCTGGTTCATTCCCGGATTTCTGCCCACCAGTCGACCCAGCTGCGGATGGGTACCAGAGGCAGCTGGAATCACGAAGAAGGTATGTGGCCAGCAAGCTCACCCGTAGAGATTTGGTCACACTGGATGGTCCTATCCTTTCTGGCACCACCCATTGAAGCAGGGGAAGGAGCTTGTACACACATATACATATGTACATATAAATATGTATATGTATATATATACATACATATATATATATATATATATATATATATATATATATATATATATCTCTATTTTATATCTCTCTCTCTCTTCAGAGATATATATATATATATATATATATATATATATATATATATATATATATATATATATATATATATATATATATATATATATATATAAAAGATTACTCAACTTGTAAAGATGTCAAGAAACTTACACCTGTCTAATTATTACACATCAATAAAATTAGGAATTTCTTCAGCATAAACGTAAATATGGCACAAGCATACACACACGCACACCCACAGACACACTCCGTCAAGCCGTGTATACCTTTCAATTTCATCTCAATCACGTCTCTTCACTTTCCGAAAGGGAGTTAATCCGCCAGGCCAAATAAAGATGTTTGCCCACCTTGCAAAGGTGAGCAGATTCATCAAAGCTATATCACCATCGCCCGAGCCAGACGCATCGCAGGTGAGTCAACAAGAACTCAATTACAAATCAATACGAACGGAAATACGGAGCTCAGTGCTTGCCAGGCACTGCGGCTCTTCGCCCCCACTCTCTCTCTCTCTCTCTCTCTCTCTGTCAACATTAGCTGATTAGTCGCGCATGTGCGCCGAAGGAATACAAATATTAGGAATATAAATATTGCTGTCTTGTTATCGCCTTTATATATTAAGGGAATGATACGTTCACAGATATGACGCTTTCAAGGTGAAGGGAAATGGGACGGGGGTGTAGCCCAGTTCCAAAAAATTGGGAAAAGGTATGAGGTGAGAGGGCGGGGGTTGTGGAGGGAAAAAAGGAATGAGGGTTTGCCGCCGAAGGATGCTATACAACTTCTCCTGATAGGATGGTCAACAAATCATGAAAACCCGTAGGTCGAAGATAATGCCAAAAATCAACAATAACGATAAATAAACTTGATTTCCGTAAATGAAAACAAGACCAAGGAAGGAACATTTGTTTTGCAAGGAAATAAATAGAAATACATAGAAATTATATACCTATAGAATACGTTACTATTAAAAACAATTAATCTATAAATGAAAGGGAATCAAACACAGGAGCAGATCAAATGCGATCATTAGTGAAAAATACATTCCTTCACGTTTTTATCCCAATTTGAAGTAAAGACCCAAAATTAATTCATTAGCAAATGTAATACATATACTTTTTCAAACAAAATCATACTAGCAAGTAGTTCAGATAACTAACAGGCATCAGTATCTATCTATCTATCTATCTATCTATCTATCTATCTATCTACGTATCACAAAAATAAAATACAGATGCATCCCCTAACCTTGAGCGGACTGTATGAGAACGACTGGCCAAATAATTACATCAATCTCGGCCATTTCAAGCCGAAGTTTATGAATACCAAGCAGATAACGTCCTCGGTTCAAACATATCATTATGCAAATCTCTCTCCTTTCAACAGCCAGTCGTCAAATACGTAAGTATTTCTGTTGGTTCGTCATTACGGCCGAAAGACTTCCAATAATCAATCAATTTCGACGAAATTTAAATCGCAGCCTGAGTATGACACGATCCTACCCCCGCTGTGTTCCTTTCAAGATCTGTGGAATGGCGTTAATTACAGAATGCAATAAAAAAAAACTAGGATGTAAATTACAAAATTATTCTAACCCATAGAAGGAAGGGATGATATATGGAATGGCATTGAAGTCTATTACGTATTACCTGCCACAACATTTTATTAATAATTACGATACTGATATTTCCCCAAACTTAATTATCGCGTACCTTGAAGTACTTAACTAATTATTGTCATGGTATTTAATATATAAACCTTTCATGACTTACTATGTTTATTATTTATATACCCAATTCTCACTAAATTAATAATTCCACGAGATTTTCACATTTTTCCTCATTCTGTATCATGTTTGCATTCTCGATGGTGGAAATTATCCTACGAACTGAATAGAGAAATTGTACAAAATATATCCATATATGTTAACTTCTGTCAGACGCCATAGCTTCAGGCCACATCAATCAGTTCGTCTTGATATGAAAAATGGCATTATTTCTTACTTAACTTATTATTATTATTGTTATTATTATTATTATTATTATTATTATTATTATTATTATTATTTCGTCAAAAGATGTGTTTTTACAGAATCACAATATCCCAGTTACGCCTTGTTATAATATCTTTGAGAAGAGGCCTCTCTGTTATTGTTCTACTTGCACGTGAAGTGTCTATCATATATAATAATAACACACACACACACACAATAATAATTATTATTATTATTATTATTATTATTATTATTATTATTATTACATTAGATGGTTTGGATACCATCCCGGGGGAACAGTGAGTGTCGTTTGGGCTCCTGTGGGCACAGGGAGATTAGGAAGACCCAGGCCTACCTGGATGGGAAAATAAGAGGCGGAAATCCGCGGAATGCTGGAGATGAGTGGAGAGTAGTGGAAGTGAAAGCACAGGAAAGACATGCTTTCACAGAGTCGATAATGATGATAACCACTATTATAATTATGACATGAATATCTTTGCAATTGTAGCTGAAACGGGGTTGCCTATTACTATTCCATTTATTTATATTAGTAGTTTTTAACGCCCCCCAAAAAAAAAGAGAAAGTGCTTATCGTAACTAGAAGGTGACTCAATATTTCAGACACTATGTCGCTACGTTGACCATTACTGATGTAAAAGGTATCTGCATAATCCTTTATCTTTTAAAAGAACTCTTGAGGGTTTTTTTAACGAATATCAGCCTGTGGTCAAGTAAATTTTGCTAATTTGTAGTTAGATGTATTCGTGGGCGCACTGGGACATTCGGTTTATGAATTTTTGGGAGGCCATTCAACATACAGTTTTCTTAATGACGATACGCTGTAAATTTTAATAATAATAATAATAATAATAATAATAATAATAATAATAATAATAATAATAATAATAAACAAAATTAATTTAGTACATCTGCTTTAGAATATTATTCGTACATATATGTAAAAAATAAAACTGCACCTCATTCAGAAAGTCTCCTACAGCTAATGTAAACGGAGGAAGCACCAGTCTCACTTCTCTATTTGTGCAGTGACCGACGGGAAAGGCAACCTAATGAACTTTTCTAGCCGAGGCCCGTAGAACAGGAGAACAAAGAAATGGATTAACCGATTAAAATTTATCTGGCGTCATAACAAAACGAAGAGGAAGGATGAAATTTCACAAAAGAGGAAGCAACGGACCTTTCAACTTCCTAAGAGAATGACAGGTTACACAAGAAAGGGAAACCTGAAACAGAAAGAGAATTCCAGAGCTTTGGCAGCAGCGGGAAAGAAACAGCCAATGAATCGCATGATCCCACACAGAGCAAATGTTGGAAATTGGAGCCTGTCGGGTGTTATGAGGCCGCCTGATGAGAGAAAGAACTCTCCTTCTCTCGCTCTCTTCAAGCTTAACGGAACAGTGACCGAAAAAGTACCTGTAAAAAGGATAAACAGCTCACTTGCAGCACCGAGGAGGATGAAAGAGGGAAAAGGCAAGACTTGGGGTCACCCATAATAGGAATTACTTAGAATTAAATGCCTGAAATGTTCCACGCAGGGACGATTAAGCTCAACAAAACTTTATTAAACACGAAGTAGAAATAACTAACGGCATCCCAGCAATACACCTGCTTCTTTAGAGTACTGATATAAGAAAAGGTTCCCTTAAACCTTTAAAATTACAGAAGAATGGAACGGGAGAATGGACAGAGAAATGAGTAGAAATTGTCTTATGAGGAACTGTATTTAACATGGCTGATGAGATTCCTGTTCAGATAATCTCACGAGATCCGAGTCAGTAGATGAAGAAGACTGAATGCAGAAGAGGCTTTATCAGTAAATAAATCACAAGTTTTACTAAATATTATATATCTATGCATGAGGAAGGGCAGCGCCTACTTACCGTAAGGCGTTGTGGCTTATAAAGCACAGTTTTCTGCAATGTGATTTTATTTTAGATTGGTCACATACGCGATTCTCGCTGAATGAACGCCCAATGAAGTAAGTATTAGAGAGGAAGGCAGGGAGTCCCCCAGTATGGAATACTTTCCCAGTTCAAAGACCGAGAACAGCACCTGTTACCTGCTAGCTGTTCACTGAAACTGGAAAAAACAAAGTCAACACATATCTGCATGTGACTTCACTTCGATGGGCCTCTCTAAACAGCTGTGTATCCTGCTATGTTCAAGTGCATCCGGTGGGAGAAAGAGAGAACCTTAAAAAACGATTACCCATTGTTGAAACAAATCCTCACCCGCAGACAGGTTAATTAGTCAAGGTGTGTAGTAACACCATACAGGAAAGGGCAAACATACACACAGCGAATGAGCCAAGGAAGTTGGGGGGTGGGGGGCTGGGGATGGAATCATTAAGGGTGGCCAGTTGGGGTGGGAAAGGAAGGAAGGGAGGGCAGATCTGACCCTTTCCATGTGTAGAGGCTATTGATAACCATTCACCAGCTTAAAGAGTTGCCTAATGAGACAGACGACTGACTGGGTGCCATCAATGGAGGTTTATTAAGCACACGCTTTCCCCTTCTGCCCCGTGAATCTTACAAAAACGAATATTCTGTGATTAGGTTAGTTAGAGGGCGGGGTGATCCTGAAGTCTTGCTGACGCTGCGTTAAAGATAGAACGAGGGTTTATGGCCGTGAAAGAGCGCGAGTCTTTGACTGTTACAAATGACCACAGTTAATTTTGTTGACACTGCGTCCGTTCCGGGACCTCAAAGAGAACGGGATGAAGGCTTTACGTGATTACGCTGTATTTTGTTCTAAAATAAACTGTAATTTAGCTAAAAATGTTATGTATTTTGACTTAGAGCATATAGTATTTTGACAAAAGCACACACGGGGTGAGTAATTATTTTTGTAATATGCCTAATATTATCTTAATACCAGTAGAGATGAATAAAACAAAAAAATAATTTGTCTTAAAAACCAATGTTTCATGCGCTCTAAAACCGATGCATTAAAAAGACCCACTCAATAATACACTGCACTTTTGGCGCAAGCAGAAACCGCCCCCCCCCCACAAGAGAATTAAAGCAGAGCAACATTAAAAATTATAACATACACCTAAAGTAGATTCATATTATAATATGATGACTGTCAACCTCATTACGTTCTTACACACTATTTCTATTACCAATATAAAATAAACTTCTTTCGCAGGAATTTTGGTGTTTTACTTCTGAAGACACTTTCCGTTCCCCCTAAAAAAAATAATTACACGAAAAAGTTGTGTACTATAAGCAACTGACTCAAATCCAGTGAAGACAGACGAATTAAAAACAATAATAGACATGAACACTATTTTAAACAAGGCATACAAATAGTGGTAAGGAAATGGACAATTTTTCTTTCGAAATATACCAAACTTCAGTGTAACTTTAGAAACACGATCCACATTTGATAATCTACGCGCAAAATAAGTATTACAAAAATATATGCTTCTCAAATACACCATAATATGAACAAGAACCTGCTGTTGGATTATATATATTACTAAGTGATATATACTTGCAGAGAGAGAGAGAGAGAGAGAGAGAGAGAGAGAGAGAGAGAGTTTAAACCGTACAGGTTCCATACATTTTTATTTTTTATTTTAAATGTTAAATATCTTTTCTTCCGGGTATTAAAAAAAATACCTGTAGATAACTATAGGCCAACACCGGATAACAAAAATCCATAAAAACCCACAGGCTAACAGCTGATAACAAAGGTTTAACAAAAACGTACATGCAACATCGGAAACGTAAAATAAAATCCACAAGAAAATGAAAACCAATAAGAAGAATTGCTTTCGTCTTAAGATTTAAATCACGCGAAAGTCGATGGTGAGATTGTGGTGGTGGGGGGGGGGTTGGTTTGTCTGGGGGTGGGGGGAAGGTTAAAGGAATGCGGGAACAAAGAGAAGGCAAAAACAGTTTAATATGAAAGTGAGAAGTCCAATAAAAGAGAGAGAGAGAGAGAGAGAGAGAGAGAGAGAGAGAGAGAGAGAGAGAGAGAGAGAGAACGGGGAGTGGGGAGGGTCAGTGTAAAAGAGGAAGGGTTGATTCTATCAATCTTCCAAGAATAGACTTGTAATAACATTGACAGTACGACATGTAATCTCTCGCTTAACTATTCTGTTACGCCTTATTATGCATAATTGTTTGGAGTTTATGTCCCTTCGCTATGGCGATGAGCAAACTGGGGGAGAAGGGTCAGGAGGAGAGAAACAAGTGGGGGCGGATGCGAGGGGAGGGAGGGCTGAGGGATATATAAGTGGACAAAGATATCAGAGTTGTTGATGGAGAAAGTGGATAGGATAGCCTATACGGGGTTGATAAGTTTCATCTCTCTCTCTCTCTCTCTCTCTCTTCTCTCTATATATATATATATATATATATATATATATATATATATATATATATATTTATATATTTATATATATATACATAAATATATATATAATGTATATATATACTGTATATATATATATATATATATATATATATATATATATATATATATATATATATATATATATATATATATATATATATATATATATATAGAATCTAAGCAGTCTGTGTTGAGTCAAATCAAATCTGGAGAAGGGCATAAGACAAGGACGATTAATAGCCTGTGTGTGTGTGTGTGTGCGTGTGTGTGTGTGTGAAATCTATGCATCCTTGGTAACCATATCGCTTTAGAGCTAACTTATACAAAAGGAAAATAACGATTTTGACAATGCGCACAGTTATCCATCATTGCTATTATCGTAGTAGTTCAGCTCGTTCCGCATGATACCATGGGGATGAGTTAAGAACCAATTCATTTTCCAATATCGCTCTTTTCATTTTTTTTTTTTTTTTTACTGGCAAGAATTGGAACCCGATGAACTGTCAGGTCTGACTGAATATGGCATCGGAGGTCGATAGCTGTCAGAATCTACAGTAATATCAATTTAATCTGACAGTATACAGTGTCTGAAGTCTGTAATTATTTCCTCAGATTCCTGGCACATCTAGCATGTTCGCCAGAATGCACTTGATTGATTGGTTTTCTATGTATACTACCTTCCATGAAAAAAAAATAAAAACCATAAAACTTAATCAGTGACCCATGATATAACTTCAGACTCGCATAAAAATAAGTTGTTAAATCATGAGAAAAATGAGAGAACTCAGAAATTTGGAAACACAGAAGCAGGGGAGTATTGCAGAGTTCTTTTGATAAGGACCAATTGGATATTTTATGCTAAAAATATAAGTTTTCAGTTTCTTTTTATCGGTCAGGTCATTTAATACGAAAGGTCATAAATTTAATAACCTTTTAATAACAATTATACATAAGCACGGGAAAATTTTATATTCAATTGTAAATAATGAACTCACGACAACACCAAATTCAATGTTTAAAATTCAATAAAAATAAAATAAAAAGAGACTGCGTAAATAAGTATGGAAAAAATTTATATTCAGTTCTAAAAAACAGAGCTCACGACAAAACCAAATTCAATTTGAAAAATTCAATAAAAATAAAATCGAAGGAATGAGGAAGAGAGACAACCCTAAAAACTACGATGAATGACACAGACGATAAGAAGAACAGAGAGAGAAAAGAATAATAATAAAAAGGGGGGGGCAATTAACGACAAAGAAGACGACAATTAAGACCAAGGGGCAAAACACACACGGGAGACCTTTCTTTTTCTTTTCAGTTGCATGCTGGAATAAATTGGGAAGATCCAATTCCTTCCGTTTGTTTAGCTACGGTTTACGACGCAGGGATCGTCATTCGATTCCCGGACCTCGATACACTATTATTTGATCCAATTACCATCTCCCCCCACCTGAAGCGCGGCCCCAACAAAACACACCCCTTTTTCCATTGTCCACCAATGCCCTCCCCCACCCACTCACAACACCCTTCCAACAGAACCTTCCCCCTTACCAATGTATCCCCTCCTCTGTATCGCAATCACTGGGCAGAGCCGCCCTCTTTGTCACAAACACACACACACACACACACACACTCACACAAAGAGTCTCGGCCTCTATTGTATGTCTCTATTACCGGTGCCTATTAAAGAGCATTTTTACGTTCCCATTAACTCGTCCTATCGTCTCGGGACTTGCCATTAAAAGAGAGAGGTAATGTCCATAAACTGATAATAAAGATATGGATTATCTTCCGATAACGACCTGGTCTTAGGAGGGACTCTCTCTCTTCTCTCTCTCTCTCTCTCTCTCTCTCTCTCTCTCCTTTCCGGGGGTTGTATTTCCCAGTCGGTGGAGTTCTCACAGATGGCGACAGTAGAGCTTACTATGCGAGGTAACGAGAAAATGTGTCCTTGTCGGATTTTATAACATGGTATAAAATGGTTACATTCCTTTTTATTTTCATGAAATAGACTTAAAAGCAACAGCAGAATATGGAGCAAACATTCGGCAGTCAAAATAATAAACAAGCGATAAAACCAACAAGACATATTTTAGCAACACGAATGCCAAAATACCTTCCACTTTCGGAACGTGTTAGTGATGGCCACTGATATTTGTAAGGATTTATTCTAATTGAACTTTAGACAACAATGGCTTCTCAACTTATAGGAAACAGTTCTAGAGCAAATGCCCGCTATTTTGAACTGCGGAGTAATGTCACCAACAAAAGTTGGAAAAAAAAAAAATTAGTTCGAGAAATACAATCCAACTATGTTGATCTTACATTCTGTAACATAAAATGTTGAATTCCCATCACCCGTGGATGATATAAATATGAAATCAAAGTCTTCTAATTTCAGAGATATCAAAATTACAGCACTTTCAAATACGTTAACCTCAGCGTACAATCATATGGCACACTGGACTGGCAGATCAATTACTAGATGACCCCGGAAGGCAAAGAGGCACATAAATAACAGAATAAAATCCAAAAGCCTTTTCGAAACGGATCTCGCATGTTATGAGTACAAATACATGACAAAAACCCTATTGCACGGTAAAACGACCATGTGCAAAAAATCGATATATAAAATACTGACACGAACAGAAAATTTACCAGGTGTTGGTCATCATCTGACAATGGTAACATAAAACTGTCAGACTGATTAACTTCATATCTTATTTATGAAGGTACGACTTGACTAAGCCTTCACACGCACAGGTATATACACACATAATATATATATATATATATATATATATATATATATATATATATATATATATATATATATATATATATATATATATATATATATATTGCGCTCAGCAGAAGAGACTATCTAGAAATGACTTAATAGTGCTTATCTGATACAACGACAAAAGAAATTTTAAAAAATTAATGATTATAACGACGATATCGAGCGATATTCTTTTTGATTTCCCGCTATCTAATAACGTTCATTTTTGGCGTGTTATATTTTGTACGATTCACAGTTATAATTTGTTGTCGCTTACTGTTAATGACTTGTCCATGCTATATACAATCATCCTCCGCTTCAAAAAGCTGATAAAAGCCTTTGTCTTTTCATTATACATTTTCATTATAAAATCTTCTAACCAGTCCACCAGTTTGAAATCCTTTACTCTCATGATGCTGGCAGACTATTTGTTTTTAACCGTGTGTGGTTGAGAGAGAGAGAGAGAGAGAGAGAGAGAGAGAGAGAGAGAGAGAGAGAGAGAGAGAGAGAGAGAGAGAGAGAGGATCGATATTTTCGGAAATCATCATTTGACAGGCTGGAAAAGCAGATGATTCTGAGAACTATTTTAGACAATTTGAAGCCCAACAGTTAACAATCTTTGTTTGTTCAAATAATTCTATACAATATCTTGTCCGTAATCTGTTGTTTACTTTCGAAAACGTGTCTTTCAGCGTCATACTCTTATTAAGGGGACCGGCGCTCTTACTATTCTTTTTTTTTTTTTATATTGTGACACATCCCACTGCCATTTGTATCAAGTAAAACTGCAATGTTCCCGATAACCCTGGCATATACACTGTTGTTCAAAACGTTATTTTGAAAATGCAATTTTATTTGATGAAATGTAAACTTTTGTTTAGAAACTGCAGTATTCATAAATCAGGAAATTCACAGCACTTTAAAATAAAATGTACACACATCAAGATGTTTACA
>NC_089749.1:19890161-19900161 GCF_040412425.1 Macrobrachium rosenbergii | reverse complement strand
GCTCCGCCCGCTGAAGCCGGGTTTTTTACGTTCCACAAGACATAGCTGCAACATTGTCAAACTGCAATGGCTGTCTCTTGTTTTCTTCCTCTTCGCGTCTCTGTCGCTTTCAAAAACACTGAGGCGTATGTCGTGAATGCAAATACAGTAAAATGACCTATTTTTCATATTTATCTTTCTGGCAATTAATTTACGCGCGACCGTTTTACAATCACTCCTTTTCAAAATTTACGTTCCTTCAGGAATTTGATTTGCATGACAGTCCTATCTGGGACATACCTACGACTAGAACTTCTTAATTGCTCACTGATCTGTTGAAGGACATAACCTCTAGAACTGGGCAATAATGGTATATTAAAAGCGTTTTTCTGGATTACTTATAACAACATAGCCACAGCCTGCTGACATGTATAGAATTTTCATACACACTTTTTCAAAACAGAGAGTGACCTTTCGGTTCCTGGTAAGTCTTTCGAGATGAGGTTGCTGGGTAATACCTAATACCCTACAACACTAGGACCTTGGAACACTAAATTTAACATTTACCAGACAAAATGGGCTTAAACGGTAAACATATAAATCGATCTAAAACAGTTCTTTTCACTGGTGAGAGGGCACTCTAACCACTGGACTGTCAGATAAGTATGTACGTATTATGTATCTATGTGCGTATGCATATATATAGAGCAAATATTTAGGTGAAGAACAAATAAAATCAAATTTCATTTGTAAAAGTAGACATCTGGGCGTGCACAATCGCGCAACTGTTTCACTGGGTCACAAACTTTCATGCACACGTGATAGACATGCGTGCTGTATATAAAAAAATCCACACTTGTGTGAATGCTGATTAACAACAGAAGTTTACCCATCATCCATTCCGTGAATTCATACGATATGACGTCAATTAAACCATTTCCCAAATTTATCAACAACAATACTCACTTTTATCCAAGTATTAATCAAGTATGCTATCTGCTGGACACTTGTTAAAGGCCGGAACACATCTGTCAAACAGCACGTGATTTCCATTAATAGTTTTGTATTAGTGAGTAGGTGCTTGTTCCAGGTATTCTTCAGATCCTCGAGATATTTATTTAACCTAATGAAAATTAATGCTAGAAGTTATGCGTAATTGAACTAATTAATACACGGACATACATCTATTTTCTTTATCATCATTAACCCGTCCCACAGGGGGACAGTGCCGACAGTGCACCTCCCGTGGTGTTTGTAGCCTCCCTTCGGCCCCTAGGTTTACCCACTATTTAGCCTTTTGCCTTTACTCTGCCCCTATTCCTACTTCCATTCTTCAATATTGGTGTCTAACCTCCTCAATTATTACTTCTTAGTGCAACTGTGGGGTTTTCTCCAAGTCCCACCTTAAAATCCTTGTAGAAATTTCACCTTCGTTTTCTGCATCTTTTATTTTGCTGTCCAACCAATCCAACTCCCTCTTGTCACTGTCGTAAGCGCTAAATGACTGAAAGTACTTCAAATAATGCCTCCAACCTTTTTTAAATTTGCATTTGTTTGCATACAACAACCAAACTTTATTTTCATAAATTAAAGTTGGTTCAACAACTTTGCACTTATATCCAAATTTATCACTCCATAAACAAAGATATTAAACTGCCATGCAGGCATAAATCTTTGTAGTAGGCCAATTCTTACACCAAACCAGTCACTCTCTCCCCACATACCCTATCACATGCTTTCCTACCATCACAAGTATTTTCTAATCATCTCAACAAATTATCCTCAATCCCATAAATCTTCAGCAACTTTCATACTGCCTCTTTATCGACTGTATCATAAGCTTCTTATAGGTACACGTATTCCACATGCAGTTTTCCCTTTTACATTAAAATCTTTACTTAAGTGGTTCATATACACTCGATTCACACACCCTCTTCCTTGTCAAACGCACAGTTCTCCTCCTATCAAATCTAATGCATATACATTCAAGCAAACACAGATATGTACGCACATACTGTATGTATATATATGTAAACAAATACATATATGTATATTTTTATACATATAATATCTACAGACATATATCTTATATATATATATACACACACACACATATATATATATATATATATATATATATATATATATATATATATATATATATATATATATATATATATATATATATATATATGTATGTATATATATGTATATATATGTATATATATATATATATGTGTGTGTGTGTGTGTGTGTGTGTATGTGTGTGTGTGTGTGCGCGCGTTCTTAGTACATATGTTTCTGTTCCAATGCCTAGGATGTTTGCATCACCTGCAACATCATGGATTTGATTCCTGAGTGAGTATGAACACTTTGGGCACGTTCTATAAAAATAAAAAAAAAGAGATACATGAATATCACAAGTCTCTTGTCCTTAGAAATGTACAAATGGGACTATATTACACAGACGGGACGGTCGGATGCTGGGAAAACGAGATGGCAGCCACTGTGAAATTTGAGGGCAGAAAACCGTAGCCGAAATCACGTGGAGTATATACGCAATCATTATTCCACTTCCTGCAACGAGGGGTAGGTCAGTGTCGAAATCACTATACTTTCGAAACGGAGTAAGAGATGTTCACGAAGTGTTAATCTTCCCTTTTTCCTCTATTACCTTACTCCGTAAATAGAAGGTTCTCTAGTGTTTATCTGCTAATTTTAAGCATTTTTAGACAGGCGGATACCGTCTAAGTTCAAATCTAAAACGGTTTATAGTAAAAGAATTTTATGATAGTAATTTAGTTCCACCCTCTAGTCTCTGGTATATTCTTTTTCTGCTTATTGTAGGCAATGAAAGGAAATGAGGTGGTTATGCAACCCTAATCAGGAATAAAAACTTCCACAAGGTAAATGACCATATCCATTTAAAAATGACGCGAGAAGTACTACGGTGTAAAATATAGTTAGCCATTGCACATTTCAAGGATGTATATCACACCTAATAAGTGGTCCAGACGTTTTTAGCCTAGAAATGCTCTAATGATGACGGCATGCTTTTACGCTGTTTCTGCAAAATAGCCCTCATGAAAAGCGTTTCCTCACATCAAAAATTCACATCAATCAAGTATTACCTCTACGACTCATGGGAGAAATGACCATGACATATGGACACTTGACAGAACCAAGTTTCTATAAGGAGCGCGACCACGCGCAACAGTATGTGACGAATAAACAATGAATAACTTTGGCATGGAGAAAATTTGGTGTTACGGCCATTGGTGCCAACAATACAGCAAAAGAAAAAATATTCTAGTTTCTTACCTTAGCTGCAGGAGATCCACAACCTGCGAAGAAAAGATAATTATCAAATATACTGATTTCATATTGTTATCGAAATATCTATAATGCAAATCCGAATGACAATATCAAGAAATAGTTCTTCACTGGAGGGGTGGGTAGAGTCCTCGGCTAGCACGCTGTTGGCCCAGTGTTCGACTCTTCGACCGGCCAATGAAGAATTAGAGGAATTTATTCTGGTGGTAGAAATTCATTTCTCGTCATGGGGTTCGGATTCCACAATAAGCTGTAGGTCCCGTTGCTGGGTAACCAGTTGGTTCTCAGCCACGTAAGATAAATCTAATCCTTCGGGCCAGCCCTAGGAGAGCTGTTAATCAGCTCAGTGGTCTGGTTAAACTAAGATATGCTTAATATCAAGAAATATGACCCCTGTTATAAGACGAAGAGTTGGTTGAGCTATAACTAGCTTTGGCTAGTTTCCATAAATAATATTAAAGTCATAGTTCCACTGAACCGAAAGAGTGGAATAATGATTTCAAAAGTAGGGTACAGGAGGTCTAGGTTCTCCCGGTCCCAAATTTTCTGTGTGTGACAAAAAATGAAATGCTCCCTAATTTTCAGTCTATGATTACTTTGAAATAATAAAATATTTATGAAAAAATCTTTGATTCAAAATTCCTTTCAATTCATATGAAAGTGAAAAGATCGGTAATATAGCAAAGGAACTTCGATTTGATCGTAGAATCAGAACTCCAGTTAAAAGTCCAAAAACTCTGAGAATTCTTCCAGGGAAAGATACCTTTAACTGCGTTATAATCCACAAATACATAAAAAATTACCTTGATTCCCCAATGAAAATTTCCAAATGAAATATAAAAGAAACATATATATATCTATATATATATATATATATATATATATATATATATATATATATATATATATATATATATATATATAGAGAGAGAGAGAGAGAGAGAGAGAGAGAGAGAGAGAGAGAGAGAGAGAGAGAGATATGTGCATTCATCACAGTGTATGCAAAACTGTGCCAAACGTTTTAAACATTACTTCATCATCATTTAGACCAGCCTAGTAATCTTATATTTTTCATTTAATTCTAACTGCAAATTTCTGCTAATTCTAACTGAAAATTTCTGCAAGACATTTAGCTGTACGTCTGATAACTATTCAAACCTTTAGGCGATTAACTGATAGATTTCAAGGGTCTCCAATCACATCACGAGATGCAATGCCAGGGAAGCAAGAAATACAGCAGATTACAAGAGCTGGAAAACTTTTTCTCATTATTTGCAACATATACCGTAGCCATAAATAAGATATTTTCTTGTGAAGTCATCATTAATCTCAAAATTTATATATGTAAACACAAATATTATTGATATACGACCACACCTAGATATATATATATATATATATATATATATATATATATATATATATATATATATATATATATATATATATATATATACAGCTAAGAACACATAAAAAATAAAGAATAAATGAACACAAAATAAGCGCTTTCTGTGTTATTTCAACATATTTTCAAGGTACAATGCACCTTGAAAATGTGTTGTAATCACACGAAAGCCCTTGGCACATTTTTTTTTTTTTTTCTGTGGCCTTAGCTGATATATTGCTCCATGCTATAAAGTGACATAAGCATATATACATATATATGTATGTATGTATGTGTGTATATAAATAAATATACATATGTATAAATATACGTATGTATATATGATATATATATATATACACATTATATACTATACATATATATATACAGTATATATATATATATATATATATATATATATATATATATATATATATATATATATATATATATATATATATATATATATATATATATATATATATATATATATATATATATATATATATGAGATAGACAGATAGTTAGATGGATACATAGAATCAAAAGTCAGGGCTATTTACTTCTGGCAATACATTACTGCTAGCGGGAGATTTCTCTTTCAGGCGAATTACTCCAGTTGTGCTGAAGATTCAGAGAAAGTGTAACACTAGCAACACCCGGCAAAAATATTTGAATATCGTAATAAAAAAATCTTCAAAGACATTAGCCCTAATTACAAGCACAATCCTAGAACACGCTAACATTCAACGAGAGCCCTCCAAAGGCAATTACAATACCCTGAACAAGACACGCAAACCTTTAACCAGAAATACACATCCGATACTGATACACCCTTAATCAAAACCTGACAAAGAGCACTCGTGAACTCTCGACAAAAACTTGACCAAGGTCCCTGGAAGTCTTTAACGGTTCTAAAAGGAGACAATAACAGAAGGTATTCATTAATCTTTTTGCGAAAATACGACAAAGAGTAATGAAAAGCTGTTCGGAAGATAATGACATACAGCACAAATGATTTATAGATTTTTAGGCATACATGCCAAGCGCTGGGGCAACTAAGGCCATTCAGCGCTGAACCGGAAATTGACAGTGAAAAAGTTTGAAAGGTGTAACAGGAGGAAAACCTCGCAGTTGCACTAGGAATCAATTGTTAGGAGAGGGTGGACAGTAAGATGGAAGAAAGAGAATATGAACGGATGTACAGTAAAAGGAATGAAAGAGGTTACTGCAAAGAAGCTTAAGTAATGCCTACATTGCACCGCAGGAGGTGCACTGACGGCACTACTCCCGTACGGGGCATACAGCACACAGAAGCCACAACCAAAAACACAACAATAGCCATCCATAACCCACCGGCAGCTTTTTTTCTCATGACATTCAAACTTTCCACGATAATCTAGACAGGTATATCTCCCACAAATTCAATTATTAACGCTTCACAGGACAACCTCCAACCTTCAACAATAATTTTGTGCACTCATACGACCATCATTAACCTTTCAAGATAAGTTCGTTCATAAACGCCGAATAAAAACTTACAAAAACATTCCCTATTCTTCTACAGTAACGTGAGATATGACAATCATATAAACTTCATGTTAGTGTACTTAAAAGTCCTTAAAAGCGTGATAAAATTCAATCACAGACCCCGAAAAAAAATTGAAAAGGACACCCACAAAAAGCACAAACCAACTTTCACCATAGAAACTCACAGAACATTTGTAAACTTTTCGATACTGAATTTACGCGACGCTCTTACAACCTTGAGTAAGACCCTGACATTCAAAATAATAAAAGTTGAATTAATATTTAATAACAAATATCATCACATGAAAAAATTTCACATGCCTTTGTCACGTGTTATCAGTACCACAGAAAGCAAAAACGATCTGAATAATATCCTATTAAATGTAAGGATTTCTTTGGAAGTAGATTTATCATCACAGGAGTGCTAAAAAAATGTTTCATTTTGCTGAGGAAAGTTTATCAAGTCTCAATATTAACTTTTATAGCAGATCTTTTTTTTCAAAATCTAGATGGGATACTTAAACAAAATGCCTTATATATATATATATATATATATATATATATATATATATATATATATATATATATATATATATATATATATATATATATATATATATATATATATATATATATATATATATATATATATATATATATATATATATATATATATATATATATATATACATATACATATATACATGTGTGCGTGTGTGATCTTCGCTTTTACTCTTATAATACAAATAAAGATATAAACCTGTTTTAAAGCCACTTACAGAGAAAGAAAAAATAACCGTTATGAAAAACACAAAGTTCCATTTTATCAAACTCTCTATCGTCATTTAAATAACAACAAATCCAGAAAAACAATGCAGAACACATGATAATACTTATACGAAATTAAATTACCAACCCCAAAATATTTTTCGAGGTAAAAACTCACACAGCGGTGTTCATCTAAATTCTATATAATTCTGGGCTTTCTAACTTATTTAATAATTTCCCAATCATACAACGGATGGCCATCCATTGTATGATTATTGAATTGTAAAATTAAAATTGTAAAATTCAACTGTAAACTTAAATCACACAATTAAATTACATGATTATCAGATTGTAAAAAGTTCGTAAAAATGACATAAAAAGTAGGTTTGCAATTTCATAGCAAATATTTCACGCCAAAGTCGACAGACATGCTCCACACAAAGGAACAGCATTGTCAGTATGTTGGCCTTCCCATATCAACGCACACGCACGCGCGCGCGCGCGCACACACACACACCGTGACGAGCAACACAAAGCTCGCGAAACGCATACATCGCAAACCCCTCGGGAGTATATCGAACACTTAAGGAAAACCGGAAGGGCTTTAGATAAGTCGTCCGAATTAGTCATATCAGGACTCGTTTCATTACGTCATAAAACGTCATTTTCGAAGAGGTCCTCATTTACGCCCAGACCCATTTCCCAATTCCGCGCATTTCGTTAATGCCGGATTTCAATCGACGCGAATTAATTAAGAGGCCCTCTTTGTTGCTGCAGCTGGTTCATAAATTCGCCTCCGTTATTCGCCTTTTCCTCGGCTTTTGTTAATGTCTGATTTGCGTTCCGACTTTCGTGTCGCTAAATGCCCGTCATTAGACGGCTAGATGTAAAGTGAGTATGTGAGGGTGTGTTTGTGTGTGCGTGCGCGTGTGTGTGTTTGTGTGTGTGCCTGTTTTTGTGTGCGATATCAACCTCCCTCAACCCGTTACTTCCCACCCTCCCGTAAGGTGCTACCTGTCGGGGGGTTGTGGGTGGTCCATTGAGGGGGGAGGAGGAGGAGGAGGAGGAGGAGGAGGATGGAACGGAGAGAGGTATAGAGAGGGGGGGTGATTATGAATGGTGGAGTGTGTTATAATGTGAATCAAGTTGGGGGGTGGGGTGTAGGGGAAGGGGGAATCGAAGGATAACCCATCACAGAGCTTGTTAGTGCAAATAATTAGGGTTTATTAGAGCCAAATACCGTGTTCAGGCTCTCCTTCATTTACTTAGTTAAGTGGCGGAAGTGTGTGTTTTATTGAGTGGTAATGACAAGGGAAAACGGCGCTAAATTGACGCGGAAAACCTTTATTAAAAAAAAGAAAGTGGAAAAAAAAACCTTCCCCTTCAACTTCATTGCATTGGAAACTGTCCACACGATGAAACCTTTTAGCAGTATCAGCAATCACACACATTATATATACATTTTATATATAATAATACATATATATATATATATATATATATATATATATATATATATATATATATATATATATATATATATATATATATAAGTACATATACATATATATATGCACACACATATATGTACATATATATATACATATATATATATATATATATATATATATATATATATATATATATACTGTATATATATATATATATATATATATATATATAATGTATGTGTAAAAGTGTGTGAAATTCAGAAAGAACTTGTCTATAGAATCACAATACATTCCCCCCTAAAATACTACTACGCAGTCTAGTTCTGACAGATGACTTCAATAGTATACGAGAACAAGAACAAAACACAGTTTTTAAATGGATTTATGCCTTGTTGTGGCTTCCTTCGAGTAGTGTTTAAAAGGTCGTACTTGCAATTTTATTTGGCGCGATGTCGTTTCCTTTCTCCTAAACTTTATGCCCTGCTAATTGCGGTGAGATTACCAGGGTAATGATCACACGGTTCCATTCAACACATGTTGTCAGCCAAGATCCGAAGGCTTATTTGACTCCAGCACCCACTGCCTGGAAAATTGGTCGAAGACTTTCATTCTCAAATTTGGAATTCTCTTCCTGGCTATGTATTCTTTTAATCTTTTATTCTTCCATCCTTTGAGAGGGCTCCTCGCGGGGTAAAACTCGGTGTTTCTCCTTGGCCTGGGTTAGATAAGGGCGTCAGATTCCAGTTCAATTTTGTCTCTGGATTAAAAATAATTGTTTATAGAAAGTTGCATACTGTATATCTGAAAATGGCACAGAAAACCACAGAGCTATAGGGGTCTCTCTTTCTCTTTCTCTCTCTCTCTCTTTCTAAGATACATATTATATATATATATATATATATATATATATATATATTATTATATAATATATATATATATATATATTATATAATATATATATATATATATATATATATATATATATATATATATATATATATATATATTTATATATATATATATATATATATATATATATATATATATATATATATATATATATATATATATATATATATATATATATATATATATATGGGAGAGAAAGGGCGTCCTATAGCTCAGTGATGTTATACACGACTTTCTATATATGTATACATATATGTATACACATAAATACATACACACACACACATATATATACACACACGTAAAAATATATACTATATATGTATGTATATTTATGTATGTAAAACAAAATAAACACAGCTAAAATGCTGCCCAACTAAAAGAGATACAGAAACACATCCACGCGAGAACGAACCGAAGCAATAAGCGCCAGAGAAATTCGACGTTTTCTCCGCAAAGCGTTGTTATCGCGGCAATCAATCAACGGAAGCACCGGTTAAACGACACCAATTACACGTACTGTTGATAATGATACAGTGATACAAACGCCGGTTATTAGATGCTCGTACCACGGGGCTCCCGGGGCGAAAATAACTCTGGAAGGTTGCCGGTTACGTGACAGATGCGATCGGCTGATTTAATGCCT
>NC_089749.1:19857661-19885161 GCF_040412425.1 Macrobrachium rosenbergii | reverse complement strand
AGAAACTGGAAGAACGTGCCCTTCAAGCACCGCCTCTCTACAGGGTCAAGGGAAAAAGGCCTGTGGTAAATTTACACACACATACTTTCTGTATATGTATATGTATATATATATATATATATATGTATATATATATATATATATATATATATGTATGTATGTATGTATGTATGTATGTATGTATGTGTGTATATATATATATATATATATATATATATATATATATATATATATATATATATATATATATATATATATATATATATAAACACACACACACACACACTAAACTGTACGCAAAGAACACCAGCGCGCTGTAAAAATTGCGTGAGTGCATCTGACACTTACAGTCGTTTCGGTCCACACTTCCACATACTTTCGACTGCGGGTGTGCCATGCCGCCGTTATCCTTCAGGATCCCAGAATGGACGTGTTTTATTGGGGCGTGATTGTTACCCTAATTGACAGCAGAACCACGCTAAACACACCTAATTACGACGCTAACTGACCGGAAATTGCAGCACAAATGGGCTTGCATGCAATCGGCAGTACAGAACTCGCTCACACATACACACATACACATACAGAAAGTCAGGACATTCCCACGAGAAAAAAAAACGAATGAAGTGAAAAAAAAAACAAGGAGATTAACATGAGTGACATTGATTTAAAATGCAGTAATGACAAACTGGGATAAAATAACTGTGATTTGTGCAGTTATCCAGTTTTAGTCAAGGTGAGGTAGTAGGAAATGCAGTCACTTTTGATAATGGTAAAAGTCGAGTTGTAGATGAATGCGTAACTAGAGCATGTGTAATTTTTTTCCTAGCAAGGGACTCGATATTTCTTTGAAAGTATAGTAATCTTTAAGACAATCACTGAAGAATAATTCTCACACACCATACATACACACAGATACATACATATACACACACACGCACACACACATATATAATATATATATATATATACATACATACATATATACATACATACATATACATATATATATATATATATATATATATATATATATATATATATATATATATATATATATATATATATATAGAGAGAGAGAGAGAGAGAGAGAGAGAGAGAGAGAGAGAGAGAGAGAGAGAGAGAGAGAGAGACTAGTGGGAACAACCCCAACGACAGGATAGGTATGGAAGATCACGAGCGAAATTCTAAATGAAAAATAATAAGTGATAGGAAAAATTAAATGTCGGTCACTTTGTAAAATATATAATCTTAAAAACTTAGCCGCACTGGATAATAAAACCAATAAAAATGATCCTGACAACGCTAAAACAAATTCTAATTAGCATTAAGATAATTATGTTTTAATTCTCCACAAAATTCTCATGTTATAAAAAACAAATCAAAGAAAGACTTCTGCATTATCAAATAATTTTTATGGCAGCTTCGTCAACTTTTCAACTTGTACAGTCGGACTGGGGTGAGGGAAGACAATATTCGTTCGTCTTTTTTCGTTGCCATTCAGTTGCCTGGAGGACAGGAGACACGAAAATAACTAAAAAACATCACTTATGTGTTATTTGCACTCGTTCGTTTTGACTGGTTTGTGAGAATTCTTTGACCTAGTATGCTCAAATATTTGTTTTGGAAGATGCAAGTTTTGAAACCATTCACAGATTTCATTCTTAAATTTCATCTGTGAATTTAAACGAACTGCATAAAAAACCTTGGCCAAACGTGCAACATTGAAACTATGCACGTACACCCGCAACATAAATCTACCATTATAGAAATGATTCAAGGTTGAACAAATTTTGCCATTAGTCATTCACTATGAGTTAAGGAGCGGAGCTTTTTCACGGCTTATTAGCCACTAGGAGATAAGAAGTAGCGTTTTCGCTCAATCTATTGACCATGGGATATGAAGCGGATTGATTTTACGAGTCCTTCATAAAAGGAGATAATAAAAGACATTCTAACGATGTTTCATTCACTAACAGATGAAAAACAAACACTTCCACGATCTGCCATTTACTCTGTGATAAACAGATCGTCTCTACAGATATTCAATAATATAAATGACCTTTTAATTCTTTCTGACGAGCTGCATATACCTCGACAAACTCAGCTGAAACACAACGTGATGTCAAGGAAAAATTTGAGGGGCAAATACGCTAGCTGTTGTTGAATATTCCTTGTTCATAATACGCAGGGTTTTATAAACGATAAACGGGTAGAGGAAGAGTTCCTTGGAATCTAGCAATTCTGACATCAATCAATAAATCAAAGGGGATGACTTTTTTTATATGTTCTGGCTTTGCAACGACTGCGACCATCGACGCCAGAAATATAGTTGCAGACATGCTGACAATGGTCCACGTTTTAAAAAGCGTAATAACGTAAGTGGAATTTTTTTTTATTATTATGGTTTACTCAAACGTCAGCATTAGAACTCACGTGTTAGTTGATAGATACATTACAGAGAACTAGATTTCGAATCATATTTAAGGGGAGTGAAGAGTAACTGTTCGTTATGAACATTAATTTTCATTTTATTATCATCCATAATTTGAGCATATTCTAAGAAACTACCCGAAAAGGACTTTAACTTAAAAAGTTAAAGTTTACGTAAAAAGTTAAAATCAATAACTTTTTAAGTGAACTTCTACAAAAGCGAACAAGTGAATATAAGGTATAAAGAATTATGTACATTTTAACGAACACTTCATCCCAGTCGGTGCCATCAGCCACCCTGTTCGATGGAATTAGACTTCACAAGAGAAATACGGGAATTACAGTGGCATGTGAGTCCTGTCATCGTAACCAAACAATTCATTAACAGAGAAATTCTTAAAGGACATGCAAAAGGTTTTCATAAATTACAAGTAGTTACTAAGTCTTTTCGGGGGTATTTACAGTAAGGCTGAAGAAATTGGACTTCATTCCCCCCATGGAAATTAAAAGTAAATTAGACTTTATTCCCCTATGGAGAATTAGTAGGCGTTGAATTTCACTCCCTCCTGAGTAGTCAAAAGTAAAAGTAATTGGATTTTATTCCCTCTACGAGAACTAAAAGTAATTTAAAAAGTAAGAGGACTTTAATTTCTCCTGGGGAATCAAGAAATAAAAAAATACCGGATCTTAGTCCTTCTTGGGCAATTAGTATAAGTGAAAGGACTTGATTTTAGGTAATTAAAGTAAAAAGACTTTATTTTATGTAAATAAAGTAAAATTACTTTATTTATAGTAATTAAAGTAAAAAGAATTTATCTTAGGTAAATAAAGCACAAGAACTTTATTTTAGGCAAAAAAGTAAAAGAACTTCATTTTAAGTAATTAGAGTAAAGGGACTATATTTCCTATTGAAAGACCCATGGCTATATATCTCATGCTATATTCAGACACAACATTTATAAGAAATAATAAACGATTAAAACAAACCAACCCATCTTTCAGGGTACCTCCCAGGCAGCCGGTCATCCCCTTCCCCGGGCGTCATGGGCGTCAAATGCACCAGCGACGCATCCACGCCGCCCACACCGACGCAGCCCCTAACGGTGTGCCCGCCCATCTCTCCTAAGGTCACCCTGACGCCCACGCCCGACGACGACGCCATCGAGCCAGACGTCGACGTGACGGACGAGGGCGACATGGAGGGGTCGGAGAAGGGGGTGGGGGACGGGCGGGAGGGAGGAGGAGGGGAAGGAGACGACTTCACGCCCAAGAGGAAGCAGCGGCGCTACAGGACCACCTTCACCTCCTTCCAGCTGGAGGAGCTCGAGAAGGCCTTCGCCAGGACTCACTATCCGGACGTCTTCACAAGGTATTTCAAGAACAGTCAAAAATAGATAACAAATAAATAAAAACAGTAATAATTAAACTACAAATTAAAATAAAACAGTAATAATTAAACAACAAATTAAAATAAAACAGTAATAATTAAACTACAAATTTAAATACATACTTAAAATTAATAAGTTAACCCACAATTATCCTTATAATATTTTAAACACAAAACTTAAAAAGTAAAACAAATATCAATGCATGTAGTGTAGATAACAAATAAATAAAAACAGCAAATAATTAAACTACAAATTAAAAAACATACATAAATTTAATAAGTTAACCCACAATTATCCTTATAATATTTTAAACACAAAACTTAAAAAATAAAACAAATATCAATGCATGTAGTGTAGATAACAAATAAATAAAAACAGCAAATAATTAAACTACAAATTAAAATACATACATAAAATTAATCAGTTAACCCACAATTATGCTTATAATATTTTAAACATAAAAATTAAAATAATAATGCAAATATGCATGCATTTAGTGAAATATAATGATAAATTACCAAGTCTGTTCAAGTTACTTAAGTATTTAAATACTCAAAGAGTTACTCAAATATATATATATATATATATATATATATATATATATATATATATATATATATTTTACAATATATATATATATATAATATATATATATATATATATATATATATATATATATATATTTACTCAAATGAATAACTATAACTTAGGATGTCTGGCCGGGGTAAATAAATAAATAAGCAGATCTACAACAATGTTAGAAAATACGCATATAAGAAACTATTAATTGACTCACTGTACAACTATATGGTTTCCGTTCAGTTTCGAGACCTCATTAGTTCCTCTTTGGAGGAGTGGTAGAGCTTTCGACTGAAAGCTGGCACGCTGTTGGCCCAGCGTTCGACTCTCCGAGCCGCCAAAGAGGAATTAAAGGAATTTATTTCTGTTGATAGAAATTCATTTCTCGTCATAATGTGGTTCGGATTCCACAATAAGCTGTAGGTCCCGTTGCTAGGTAACCAGTAGGTTCTTAGCCACGTAAAAATAAGTCTAATCCTTCGGGCCAGCCCTAGAGCTGTTAACCAGCTCAGTGGTCTGGTTAAACTAAGATATACTTTTACTCGAGACCTCATTGCACATATTGACAAATATATAGTTACGTATAGCTCCATATTTCTCATCGTTATTGAGGATCTATTTTTTCCTTATATTACCAGTACGAAATGGTAAATTATTCTAATATTACAAATTAATTAATTACTTAAAATATATGAATACCTCTCGGCGTCTTTACAAGGTGTACGATAATGCATGAATAAGTAACGAGATAAAACAATAATCCTGTTATTCACTGCGCAAACAACAATTTTACTATATGAAGAAGTCATCAGCAAAAAGTGCAATGCAGTCCTTCCAAAGGGGTTTGATAATAAATAAATCAGTCAGTAAAGAGAGTAGTTTGCCAATCTTAATACATGAATTTAAATCCATCGATTCATCATTTCTTAACAGATGTTTTAATATCTCTTTTCTCAGCCTTTTGCGCCGTTTAAAACTCATTTTTGAACCTTTGGCATTTCTTCTGATTATTTTGTGACAATACAAGCTTGCTAACATTCAAAGTTACTCCGTCTGCACAAGACAGACGATTACTGGAAAAGATCGACGCACAGAATAACAAAATATACAGGATTTTATTCCGTTATTTAATTTTTTAAAAATCCACGCAAACAGAATAATTGTGCATGCTATAATTCCTTTCCTAATTCATGCAATTTACACGCAAACTCGGGAACACAGAATAACAAGGATTACTGTAATAAACAATTAAAGATATACTCATAAAGTGACTGAATATGCTGCAGTTTATACTTTGTAATTTAATGGAACATCAATATAGACAGAATTACAGAAGACGTTATATTCATCCCCCCAACGGAAGGAATGAGCATACTGTAATTAACCTCGTAATGCAATCGAACACTCGGACACGCAGAGTAATACAGTATGCTGTAATTTACCCCTGTAATTTACTTCCTGAAACAAGAGACAATAAACTCTGCTTGACTTGGTGACAACGACCTCTAATGAATTTCCGGTTTTGGCCACATCACGACTTGAATTCGCGTTTCATGTCTTCGTGAAGGAACTGCACTTCCAAATGAAGTTGGTGAATGTCTTAGTTAAAAGCAGTTAAATAATCCTCGTATTTTGTCAACGTTTTCTTTTATATAATGTATAGCATGATATAGCATATAAATACTATATTATGCTAACAGTATATTATTTACTAATTGTATAAATACATAATTAGTAAACGTGGGTATTTCAATGTATATTATGCTGTATGCAGGGAAATATCCACGTTTTTATACGATGGTTAGCAAATATTTTCATAAGCGAAGCGGTCAGAAAAAAAATTGTTGAACAATCCCTTGTTATATGTATTGGTTCAAGTTCTGCTGTAAATTTTCTACTTCGGATTGAACGTAATAATAATAATAATAATAATAATAATAATAATAATAATAATAATAATAATAATAATAATAATAATAATAATAATAATTTAAGAAGGCATATAATAGCATAGATTCGACACGAAACAGCATTTCTGTGAAAACATGACTAACAAAATCCACACGACACTTCCGGTAAGGATAGCAACACCATCATCCTATGTGAGAAAGCGTATGTCAGAACTCAAAAAATGCTTGAACAAATAACAAATAATGCTTTGAAGTAAAGAAGAAGAGAAGAGAGAGAGAGAGAGAGAGAGAGAGAGAGAGAGAGAGAGAGAGAGAGAGAAACCAATCTAACAATCATCCATATTAATGTTGCCATTTCATTCAGGAAACCAAAGGTCGTTTTCTAGCCGAGTACAAAATGAGACAAAAATGACAAGGAGGCAGCTACAGGTCATTGCACTTGCGCACAATTTTCTTGAAAAGCGATGCCTCTTGATGACTCAACATACTCTACCTAACTCCTATCCCTAACTAAGAGGGCCATAGGATAATGTTGTATGTGAGAATTTATGAGATCTAAGAGGATTTGAACTTGGGATCACCATAGTGGTAGGTCACCAGGCTCTATGACCCGTGAAGGCAGGGAAGAATTCTAAATCTTAGTTGTAGAAGGGTAGATGAGAGAGAGAGAGAGAGAGAGAGAGAGAGAGAGAGAGAGAGAGAGAGAGAGAGAGAGACTGCTATTCCATAAGTTATACTGAGTATTAGCGTAGAATATATGTTTAAATTATGATAGTACGGAATACATTAGAGACATGAGAGATAATCCTTTGGAATTAAACTCCCTCTCTTTTTCTTTTCTTTTCTTGCTTGATTCAGACCTGGGCTACATACAGTCGCCGCGTTTCCAGTCCTATTGGTTTTGGAACAAAAACTACGAGATATCTGCTGTACCAATTCATGCGTTAAACCATTCAACGCAAGTTCTCTACCGTAAATGCAACGAAATTATTTTTATAATCTCGTTGTCCCTGAAGGCAAATGTCCCTGACTATAGTATAACCAATCGTTGATGTAAATGGAATGCTGTCAAAAGATTTATTTTTCTATCTAATTGACTGTAAAGGCGACATTCTACTAAAAATAACAAATTAAAGAAGGTATGAAGGCTTCTTAATATGCTATCAATGCCAGGAAACGATCAACATAAAAGATTATCAGGGATTTATTACATGTACACCGAAAGTGCACATATACAAAAACATTCCTGAATTCAGCGTCTGATAGGACAGACCGTTTTCTAGCCCAGGCCGAAAGAAGAAAAGTTGGGAGCAAAATCTATGCTTTACCACGAAAGAAGCGGAAAACTATATAAGACAATAGGGGCACACGGAAACAATAACAGAATTCCGAAAAAACACATGCTTCCAGATCTTTAAAAAATATAGTAAAAATACTGAAAGAAAATTATGCAAGCTTCTGGATTTTAGCAAATTCAATATACACCAGCCGTTTAGTGTCAGATCGAAAGAAAGAGCAAGGTATCTATCATACAAAAACACTTAAATTGAACAAATATCGTGCAAAGTTACAGAAAAAATTATTCTACATCCAAATTGCACACTTTAATGCCTACAACACATATCGTGCACACACGTACATAGGTACACATACATCGTTTTAGTATTACCAATTATAAACACATACTACGAATACTCTTAATATGCAATTTCAGTCTCCCCTTAAACACAACACTTAACACACTCGCGCGCACACTCACAATATACAAAACAATGAAACAAACATACAGTGTCATACACAAATACACATTACAAGACCAACAAAATCAACATTACACCAACACTACAATTAACACTGGAACAAATACACAATACACACCCCCCGAAAAAATACTGACACTTCCCCCCAAAAAATAGAAAAATACGCAAAATAACTACTAACATAAATTCAAATAACAGCCGCAAATACACAGTACACACGGGGACACCGATACCAACACACAGTACAGAAAAATACACCGAACGGCCGGTACGAAAAAAAAAAAAAGGTGTCCTTGTTGTTAAATGCTTTTACACTCCAATTTATAATCGTTGCTCATTATGTGCCATAAAGTTTTATGGGCGGTGGGTTAATTGGGGAGACACGGCAAACACAGCAGGGGGGGAGGAACGGGGGTATGGTGGGGGTGGGTGGTGGGGTTGGGGAAACGGCTGTTGGGGATTGGAGATTCAGCTTCTGTCTATTTGATCATCAATTTTTGCTCAATCTTTTTTTTTTTGTCGTTCTTGACATTTTGATCATAAGGTCTTGAGTTCAAATTACGTAGTGGTAGTGGTAGTGGTAGTGGTAGTAGTAGTAGTAGTAGTAGTAGTAGTAGTAGTAAATAACAGTGGTGCTACTACTTCAACTACCGTTCCAAATTGTTGGAGGTATCAGTAGTAACACCCGTATCATCACACATTTTTTTATCTATTTTATGCTGCTCTTTTACACTCGTGTAATAATCCTGGTAGTATGAAAATGTCAATGATCATGATAAAAATAATAAAAACAGGAACAATTACTCCACTAGCTTAACCACTTCCACCAATCTTATAAAGAAACCCATAAAAATTATGACAAATGTCGGCGACACTGACATGAATCAAAACCACTGCCAACCAACACTGCATACGGACGGACGTCCTTTGGTATTTCAGTAAAAAGCCAATGACTGAATTCCATGACATGAGAAGATCTATCACAGGCAGACCTCGACTCTGGCAAACAGGAATGCAGAGTGTAAACGTCAGGTGCTATGTAGTAGCACCTAATTGCATTTATTCAATTTACCTGTTATTTCAAATAACTGTGTGCATCCAGAACATGCAAGCATAATTGTAATGTAAGTTTTAACTTGTAGATATCTCGTATGCATTTATATGTATTTTAGTCGATACAAACACAGTTTGCAAAGACTAAACTTATAGATGCATTTGTATGTAAGTATTCAACTCGTATACACGGTTTTGGGTACAACTCTTACTTAACAGTATGTATATATATAGTGCATATATATACATATATAGTGTATATATACACATACACATATATCAATATATATACATACATGCATACAAACATACATACAGTACATGCATACATATAGTACATACACTTACAAACATTCAACTCAAGCCCCCACGAAAAAATTACAGGCATTCATTCAAGAATGTATATAAATGCAAATTCAGCGTGTACACATATGCAGGTACAACCCCTTATAGCTCAGAACACCCACGGCAGACCTAAGGGCGCAATTACCACCAAGCACTCAGAAGGACACCAAAATCTTGTCATTCGTAGGAACCGGGGGTGATTTAAGAGGCAAAATTACAGACGGGACGTGAGAGGCGGTTATTAAAAAAGAGAGAAAATTAAGGAGAGAAATCCCCAAGTAAAAAGCACCTGAACAGGGCTTGAGGGGAAAGTGAATTTCAAAAAGTGTAAATTGCTCGCACTTTATAAGGTCTTACCATGATTTATAAGTATATTCACGACACCGCCAATTATTCAACACTTCTTCGTAGCAGTTAAACCTTATCAAAGAGTGAATGGCGAATTCCATTACTATTAATACTCTGTTAAATTAATGTACTAATTTTTAACCCTCTGTTATATTAATATATTTCTTTCCTTTCTTCTTTCTAACACCTTGAAAAACTTTAAACGTTATTTACTGCCAGTACGGGCCACAAAATTATTCGTGAAATTCATGAATAAAGTAATGAAATGAATGTTTTGACTAGTGGCTTTGAGTGATTTGAAATAAAAGTGATCTGATAACACAATAAATATTCGGCCATGAACTGAGCAACTGAAGTTAACAATTGGAATCTACACCTAAAGACGCAAGCTTTCCATAGGTGTATTTATCTATTCAGGCAATCACACACAATACATTTTCATAGGTTTATATTATCTTTCAATGTTGTTTTATACGGACACACACACATATATGTGTTTGTATGTATGTATTATATATATATATATATATATATATATATATATATATATATATATATATATATATATATATTATATATTCAGTATCTGTTGCAATTAACACAGCAGCGACAAGTGCACCTTCACCGAGTTGCTCCGGTACTGTTCTGTCGGCTGCCATTTTGTCCAATCGATGTATGACGAGTCCTCTTTCGTGAGGTCCATTTCGACTCTGTTCGCCACATACCATATTTAAATAATAACTGTACTCATGAACTGTTTTTGTTTATTAATAAGATTTGTATATATCTATGTAAACAGTCTTAAAAGTAAATGAAATTACTGGGAAAACTTTCACAGCAATATGTAAAAAGTCTATCTCCAGCGTTGGTAACCACTGTTCTTGTAATGCCAGTTAACGAAAAACGCCAAACCTTCACCTTTTAAAGCAAAGGTCAAAGGTACAGTGCTACCTGTATAATTTGGCTGGCATAGGCCCGTGTAAAAGAAGAAAATGAAGAGGAAATATTAGTATATGATTAATCAGAGAAGTTTGACCTGCCAGTTGAAAAGGATATAAGGTTTGAAGTCAACGGAAAACGGAAGCGTTCATAGAGTTCCAGAGCATGGAAGTAGAGAACTTAATGAAAACAGCAGAAAAGAAAACTATATAGAACAAAATGATGTATCTATACTTAGAGTAACAGTGGTAGAAGAAAGCATGAAGAAAATTATGCAACAGCACACGATGCTATAAAAAAAAAAGCATCGCTTGTCTATTCCACAGCGAGTGAATTCCTGAAAAATAAGTCATATATAACTAACGACTGCTCACAAGGTTACCATTTTCTCCATAAAATCCAACGGTAAAATCAGCAGAAATCTAATTCGCATCAGTTTGCCATTTATATTAGTCACACTTCCCTAGCAAACAAAATGCATTGAGGTTTCTTGAAAATCCCAACTGTTATTCGTAATCATCACATTACGTGGTAAAGCTCCACCCTTCTTCCTTCTTTTTTGGTTTATTGCCTTTTTTTTTCGGGCTTGGGCTGGAAAAGGACACTAAGTTACTAATAGCATTAGCCTCTGCTCTCAAAAGAATACGGGAAAATATAAAACTAGGTGAATTTTGTTTATCGAACTTAGCACTGCGATAAATATTGCCGTTATATAAGGATGGTGGTGATGACGACTGTATTTTACATATCAATAAAAATAAACTATTATTATTATTATTATTATTATTATTATTATTATTATTATTATTATTATTGTTGTGATGACGACTATATTTTACATATCAATAAAAATAATATTATTATTATTATTATTATTATTATTATTATTATTATTATTATTATTATTATTATTATAAATAATACGAGATTCAAAATTCCACATGAAAAACGTAAAATAAATTTGACCTCATCAAATGTCATCACTCTAATTACCACGGAACTAGACAAGAGGTGTGGCAAAAAGAGGAGGAGAGGGGGAGAGGGGAAAAGATAATAATAAATTAATATCTTATCTAACATTACATTCACAAGGCTCCGATCAACGTAACATTTCTCAAGGGCCCTCCTCTTACGAAACGTCCTGCTAATTTCATTGGGTTATACACACTGTACATACAGTCAGTTCCTATCACGTTTATTTTAATGACGTCGCAGCTGACGAACTTTACGCCATTCACGGTTCTAAATCTGGCGACGGAATGCCTTGATTTCTGAACCAGAGAGATTCGTAAGATAGAAGGGAGTGAATGGATTAGGTATAGGAGTAACACTCGTAGTAGAAATGACTATGGAAAAGGAGAAAACGTAAAATAAATAATAATGGTGATGGAAATCGTAGTAAAACGTAAAAAAATAATGATTATGGTGATAGAAATAGTATTAAAACGTAAAAAAATAATGATTATAGTGATAGAAATAGTATTAAAACGTAAAAAAAATAAAGATTATGGTGGCAGTAATAGTAGTAAAACGTAAAAAAAAATAATGATGATTGTGGTGGTAGAAATAATATTAAAACGCAAAAAAATAATGATTATGGTGATAGAAATAGTAGTACAACGTAAAATAAATAATGATGATTATGGTGGTAGAAATAGTAGTAGCAGAAAAAGTAATCAAACTAGTAAATATTGTATAGGCTGAAGACCAAAATATTACTGGTATACAGGAAGACAGTAATTTTAGGCTTCTTAAAAATTAACACCAACAGAAAACATGACAATGTTCGCAAACAACAAGAACAAAATACATTAACATTAATAACTGCAGTTTTCTCCAAATGTACAAACACTCGCCATCAAAATCATCTGGCATTCTTTATCAAGTGTAACCTGAAATATCCTTAAGCGATTATTCGTCCGAGAGAGTGAGAGCGAAGAGACAGGAAACAAGTCTTCCCTTGGGAGGTAGCACAAGCGTGCTGCACACACACACACACACACACACATACATACACACACACACACACTCACTCACACACCACTCTCAGTTACACACAGTTATTTTCCATTTTCTAAATTCCTTTCATCGTCCCACATCATTTTTATACGGCATCGTCCGCTGATGAGTCATGTTTGAATACATGCAAGCAAGCATTTCATACCTGTGTCATATTTGTTTTTCCAGTTAAATCAGCTATCACTTCATTTAAAAGTTAGGTACCAAATCCAGTACTTTATACTTACACACACACACACACACACACACACACACACACACACATATATATATATATATATATATATATATATATATATATATATGTTATGTGTGTGTGTGTTTAAAATCCAGATAATGAACGTTGTCTTAAAACTACAGCATTCAGTTAATTTCCAATAATTTAGTAATTAAATCCCAATCTTTTCTATATTCATCAAGAAAACACTTCACAAAACTAAAAGAAAAAAATATAAGAAAAAGTTAAACACAAATCTCAAAATGAGCAGCAACGAAATTAGTATAAAAACTATTCCGACTTCAAAGCAACATCAAATCACACTCCCCACAAATTTTTTTTTTTCTTCTTTGAATGGAAGTGAAAACCATCGCCAACGACTTCATTACTTAAAGGAAAATTAAGTCCATAAAAATACCCCTGTAATTGAGTCCTTTTTATCAGCTAATGGTCTTCATGCAATTCAACTTCTACCCCCTCCCTACTTCCCTGATACCCCATCAACCACCACCCCCCCTCCCGACTCATTCTCCCAGGGATGTATTCACCCCTAAGGAGTGTGTGTGGGGGTGTGGGGGAGGGGGGTTTCCCATTCCCACCTGCTGTTAATACACTGCAACTAACCAGACCCCCTGTTGATCGTCCAGCCGATCACCTGCTAATTTCTGGCTCGTTTCCACCTGTGTTTTACCTTTGTCGAAGCATTCACTAATGAATACCATCTACCTTTTTCATATAGCTCCGTAAAAACTACTTGAAAACTTTGTCAAAAGTATCGCAAAACCTGTCCCCAATCCATGAAACTTTTGTCAAAACTGTCCCTCAAAAAGTGCCTCTTTCCTGAAAGCTTTGTCAAAATTACTCCTAAAACTCCTTTGACAAAACTTCCGCAGTCCCCCAACCCCTTCGTGGATCCCCTAGCCAAAATTTTCCCCCCTAAAATATTCATGAAACCCCTCGTCACAACAAACTATTCCCAACCGCGCCCACGAAACCCAGATTCAAAGCCATCCCAAATCCTTCTCTTTCCAAGAGACCTTTGTCAAACCCAACATTCGTCAGCAAACTGCTATCGTTCCAAACATGTGACGATCAATGGCTATAAGCATTAATTGCCAAAACGGATCTAAAACGAGCAATAAGCGTAAATAATCAGAGACGCATTTCCACCGCAAAGTAGGCGTTTCGCTCGACACGATATTGCAAGCGCTATTAACTATACTGCAAGACGCATGCAAGTGATTTATGTCTTTTGTTTGTGGCTTATCCGATTTCACTCGCTAGTTGTTCCATGCTTTCGTCCGTGACCATAATTGCTGGGAACGCCGGTTCGTGATAATAATTCAATCAAATCGCTCTACCATGCTATTGTTAATTAGTTTTCTTAAGTGAAAGATGGTTAATTGTAAAATGAAAAAAAGTCAATAATGATATGATATGACATTAATTTTACAACAGAGAGCTTAAAGGAAGGGAGTGTACCCAACTGCTGTTCTGTTGGCTTAGCTACAAAAAGCCTTCTTGTTCGGTTACTCAGAGCTCTGAAGTTAAGTATACCTTAGTTTAACCAGACAACCGAGCTGATTAACAGTTCTCCTAGGGCTGGCCCGAAGGAGTAGAATTTTATTTTACGTGGCTATAGCTAAGAACCAATTGGTTACCTAGCAACGGGACCTACAGCTTATTGTGGAATCTGAACCACATTACAACGAAGTAAAGTTCCTCGTTGGACGAGTCGATAGAGTTCTCGGCTAGCACTTTGCTAGGCCCGAGTTCGAGTCTCCGGCCGGCCAATGAAGAATTAGAGGAATTTATTTCTGGTGATAGAAATTCATTTTCTCAGTATAATGTGGTTCGGATTCCAAGCCAATAAGCTGTGCGGTCCCATGCCAGGGTAGCCAATTGGTTCTTAGCCACGTAAAATAAGTCTATCTTTCGGGCCACTAAGAGAGCTGTCAATCGCTCAGTGGTCTGGTTAAAACTAAGGTATGCTTCTTAGAAATGAATTTCTATCACCAGAAATAATTCCTCTAATTCTTCATTGGCCGGTCGGAGACTCGCACGCGGGCCAGCAGAGTGCTAGTTGAGAACGGTACCGACCCTCCCAATGAGGAACATCAGAGCTCTGAAACATTTCTAGAATAATGTAAGGCTTTCCATCGGCGTTTATAGCAATACCAAAGTTTTGGAGGACAATTTAAAATAATCGAATACATAAGCATACAGATATAACAAACCCGATGACAAAAACTGTAATAAGAATAGATATGGCTAAACACAAATTTCGCATACAAATAAAAATACGGCATTTTTCAACGTGCAGATATGCATGCAATTTTTCCCTTAAATACAAAATACACACCTAAAATAACACTAGTTCGAAAGTATGTGAAATTCACACATACAGTCGTATGCCTCTAATAAATAATAATATACATAGATACAAGTACACATGTTATTGCGCTTTGTTCTTTTTATAAGTATAAAATTCGACAAAAACAAACAAACGGAAAGATCTATCTAGCAAAACACATCAGATGTAGACTACAAAGACAAGAAAACGCACATTCCGTACGTTTTCTTGAACACACCACCAATGTCAATAGTTCCAGACGAGTATTTCAGGTCCCGCAGACACAAACGCTTAATTACCCGGAAGAACGTCCTCAATTAGCGAAAATTTAATGCACTGATAAATCAACAAAACTACTGATCTCTTTCGTAGATTCGTCTTCGAAGCGACGTCTCTGACTGAGGAAACATTAATCATATTCCCCCCACATACCCACCTTGTTGACTGACTGTATAAAACATAGGGTATGCCTGCAGTTTGTTATGGAGTACTTTATGAATGGTTTCTCTCCAATGAGGGTGAGGAGTACTTCGTCGGGGCCTTCCCATTTTGATGACACATTTTGATGCGTTACTAAACTTCCGTGCCTGTTGGTTTTTCTTGTTACTCATTTTTCTTCATCAATGTTGCGACCAACTACGGTCAGATAACAATTAGGAACCTAATTAACGTCAACAATGACAACAGATTTTAGGGAACGCTTCCATATCGTTCCCACGCGTCCGGTTTGGAAATCGAGAGCTAGTCCCTCAAGTTCGTGTGCGTGTGTGTGTGTGTGTGTGTGTGTGTGAGAGAGAGAGAGAGAGAGAGAGAGAGAGAGAGAGAGAGAGAGAGAGAGAGAGAGAGGGAATCCGGTTTCTCTCCGTTTTCAGGATTTGGGTTGAATTTTTCCTTTAGTACTTAACGTAATTTTCATTTCCCTTCTAAATAAATATCAGTGTAAAAAAAAAAAACTTAGAAGAAAAATTCACTACGTACTTTTAATTTCTTGACCTGGACCCTGCTCTCGGTCCAGCCGAACTGTGAAACTATAATTAATAAAATTAAACTTCTGAAACTAAACCAGGTGCCAACGAATCAAATTAACTTCAGTTTACATGTGGTAAATAGCAATCAAACTTTTAATTAAATGAACCATCCCCTCCTCTCCCCCCTACATGTACATGCACTTTGAAGCTAGATTACAAACTAATTTAACACGGTGAATCCTTTAATAAGGATGCTATATATATAACAATTAATTTGTCAACAGCATGAACTCCCCTAATTGGAAACTCAAGTTGAAACACTTGTTTCGACTTGAAAATATATATACTATATATATAGTGAATATATATATATTGTATATAATATATATATATATATATATATATATATATACATAGAGAGAGAGAGAGAGAGAGAGAGAGAGCACGCCACACTGGTACTTATTCTACTACTAAAACTACCGTTAAACTAAAACCATTAAAGTACAAGCACTGGATTATGGCGCGTCTTTCGATATCTGGAATTCTAGCCCACAATTACTTTAGTGCTTCGGTTACTGTGCTTGAAAGGAGTGACATACAAACAATATGGCATAATTCAAATTAATACTAACAACACCACCACCACCTCCTCGAAGTTTGTCGATTCATATTATTTATTATTCTCTGCTCCCTCTTCCGCTTTGATGGATGTGGGCATTCTCTTCTGACATCCGAACATTTTGTTAACGATTGACTGGTTGACTGACTGATGTACATACACTACTGACGTGAATTTATGGACTTCAGGGCTGATAACAAAACCGTGACATATCACACTTGGGAAATTGGTAAACCTGTTATAAACATCATCGGTATCTGGCACGTGTGGTTACTGCGATCCCATTACATTTATATACTTTACATTCTGAAGACAGGAAATTACGTTAAAATTAAATCTTTAATTATTTTATTAGGAACATGAAGTGACATTTCAAGTTCATCTTTGAAAACAATAAGATCATTTCTAATTGTTCAAGCACGAGATAGTATACTAAAACAATAAAAACTTAGGTTGGATACAAAAAAATTCAACTCTCTCCCTTCGTCAGAAGCAGGATCAATAAATAACCCAGGAGGTTGGTTGCATCGACGGACAGAAGTAGACCCATCGGCACAATGGAGCCTTAGGGCTCAGCAATCCCGTAGAAAGGGCAATACGGACCGTATCATTAGGGCCTTCCACACAACATGGTGGAAGCGGCAAGGTCCTTTTATTTTCAAATTTTTCCCCGCGTTGCGCTTCCTCCTCCTCCTCCTCCTCCTCCCCCTCCTGTGTCTTCTAAGTATAGGACGTCAATGACAGACAATAACGTTCAAGACTGTAATGTATGACTATCAGGGTTGAAGAAGAATCGCCCCCCGCCCCAACCCCCATCCAGGACTCGTTCTTCCACCGGACCGCAAAGCGTGTCGTGAAACATTCCAACGAAACTGAAACGTCCGAGGGGAAACGTTGCAGGAGAGCTGAGGGGAAACTGCTTTAGATTACTAGTCACACTCTTGATTGAGATCACTAAACAAACATTAGTTAAAGAATTCGTAAATCGTAAATGAGTGTAATTAGCTTATTTGAACAAATAAACAAATAGTTATATTTACATTTGGCTTCCAGGGTATTCCTGATGCATCTGTACCTCATAATAATAATAATGATAATAATAATAATAATAATAATAATAATAATAATAATAATAATAATAATATAATAATAATAATAATAATAACAATGTTGACTTTATTTCAGCTCAGAATAAAATACAATATATGTGGACAGCATGGTACAGAAAAAAATACAGCCAGGCCTTAAGCAAGTACAGCATGCAGATACAATGGGAGTTAGGTTACAGTACTGTAAGAATGATGTAATTAATTTACAGGAACATCTGTATTTGCATTCTGACGTAATGACAACCAGGTAAATGCTCTCACCAATCTACTGGTTAACTTTTTCACTGTAATACTTTAATTACTCTGAGTAAAAAAAAATAGTAGGAAATTCTGTGAAAAATATTATGTATCTGTAATGTTGGTAATATCAGATTCATTGCTGGTTAAATGACTGAAGCGGGAACTACGCATAGGACGTGTTATGAAAAATATTATGAAGAAACATCCGTCTCTCTATCTACCTACCTCTCTTTACTCAATATTCCAACCTCTTCTTTTCGTCCGCATATACTCCTTACTCCCCTGAACCCCCAACTCCCCCCCAAAAAACTACTGCAACCCCCTTTGCTTACCCTCCACAAGCTGGTCATGAAACCCCGCCCCCCACCTCCACCCATCCCCTGCCCCCTGACTTCATCACTAAGCCACTGCACAATTAACAGGTAATCTTAGTTCTGATCCCTGGCGACCGTTCAGGCAGGTAATTATAAGCATGCAGGTCATTAAGTTCCGATGAGTTTGATATGTTGATTATGGATTCGTTCATCAACGACTTCCTCCTCCAACTCTTCCCCCAAGAGGAAGAACCAGTGGAAGGAGGGGAGGGGTGGATGGAAGGAGGTGGGGAAGAGGGGAGGAGAACCTCTCATTTTAGGGGAAGCTAAAGGAAACTAATAAGAACCGCAAAGGGGGTAGGGGAGAGGGAAGGAGGTGGGGGTTATTCATGGCAGGACACTGATTGATCATGTCTGGGCGAAATGGACCTCCGCCAAAGACGGGGACAAAATTGTTTTCGTAGTTATTGTAAAATTAAGCTGGCCTGGCGCCAGCACGGGCTCTTGCTCAGCACGTACAATAACCGACAATAATCCCCCTTATATCGGACGGTCTTTGTAACTGCTCCAATTATGACTATACACCATAGATTATGGTAAAATGAATCATAATTTTTTCTTGCAAAAAGTCTTACATGGTACGTATTTTTCCTTTTAAATTGGACTTCAGTAAACAAAGGAATTTACTTAAACAGTGATTCACAATATTTCTGCAAAATTTCTTACGTCGCTTGTAAATTGTTTCGCTTCACGTTTTGACAAAAATAAACTTGAAGAATTTACCACATCATCCGAAGCAGCCCATGATACAACCGCTGCTGCTGTTCTTGGTTCGTTAATAGAATTGATATAATAATTACAACTCGTTATTTAGTTAACCGCTCCATCTCCCACTATCCCTCTCCTCCTAATTTAACGGCAATTATATCAATTATACTTTTGACCAAAAATACTCATACTTAATTAAGTCTGGTTTTCGTGCGGGATAATCAAATTGAAATCTTAATCGCATCTGCCGAGACAAAAACGCAACTTCTCACCGCTGTACGGAAAGTGACGCAATGCCGTCATTACGGCGTCACGCGCGTTAGCAATCGGGGGGACTTCCAAACAAGCAGAGCGCAAGAAAAAACCCACGATAAGAAAAACCTATCAGCCACTCAAAAGAGCGTTTAGGGTATTAAATTGCCTTTGACAAAAACCGCTGCCACTTCGGGGAGACGGTTTTGCCATAATTCGCCTGACGGATCCGAGATGGAGAAAAAGCGCTGGAGGAAAATTCGCACACAAAACAGCCGCTGCTTGTTGGTCGTTAACAAGCGGTCCCCTTGAGAGATAATTAAGGGGAATTGCAAGTCACAAAGGCAAAAACTGCAAGCGCTCTGGAAAACCCGACTTCATGACAATGTACACACATCATATTTCTTGAAAAATCAGTTTACACTCCTTGGCAAAGACATCAGCTTGAAGAAGAAAAAAAAAATAAGGTTTCTTGCTTTTCACTCACTCTATGATTATCGGGGCTTATCGTGACGCATTGCAGCTCACCACACACTCCAAAGGTCTGTTGCAAATTTCACTTTATTCATTTTTAAGAGGTTGGCTCGTCCCTTCCCCCATTATTTGGCTGTCAATGCTGATCACCCATCCAATCACAGGCCTGAGGAAACACTGCTCAACTTCATACTTGCTGAGAGACTACCAGCTGCGTCGCAAATATATTTACAACTTAGCCTACATTGGCGGTCACCCAACTACATTTTGACCAAACCCAATGTTGATTAACTTTGCTACTCAGATGGCAATGGATGAAGCGTAAAAGGATATAAATCTATGGATTTTGAGAGAGAGAGAGAGAGAGAGAGAACTCAAATCCCTTGAAATCTCCCTTTCAAAAGGTTTGGTATGTTCATAACAACGACATAAAGTCTAAAATACAAAAACACTGATTTACCATGATGAACATGAAAAGTTCATGTTATTACATAACTCTCACAACAGCAGAGTTTTGCTGTTCAAGAGAAGTGAGGACAGAACTGTTACACGGGAAGTTTAAAAACAGTTACAGACTCAAGACCTATAAAAAAAGTTTTATACCAAGATATATATAACCGAGTTTCCTAAACACTCGTACAAGTATTGCACTGCATTTAAAATAAATGCTTTCACTAGAATTCTGACGCTTATCGCGCAAAAGGACAGGAGAGAAAAATTACCACTGGCATTCATAATTATTGCTATTGTTATTCATTATGCACATACATTTTTGTGGAACACCGACAACGGACTTAAACTTACCAAGCAAGATTCCACAAGCCACACTGGTCAAACTTGAGTCAAAATAAGAAAAAATCGCATAAGAAAATGAAATGAATGAACAAATATATACATAACAAAGCAACAGCAATTGAGTCACAGGAAGTAATATATAAACACAGATCAGCCAAGCGGAAAAATTAAAACTACAACAAAAAGCTCCCATTATGGCTGAAAACCAAGGAACTCGCAGAGACTGAGACATCGCAATTGCCCTCTGGAAATCAAACCTGGGATTGTCATAATTGAATTACCTCCGAGCAGAATCAATTGTTAAAAAATGACCGTAATTCTAAATGACATCGTCGACATACCCATCATCAAAAAATACCATACAAATGATCCAAGAATAAGCACCTTCGACAAATGTACCATATAAACGACGCAGAGATAAGTATCATCAACCAATGTACCATATAAGTGATACGGAGATAAACACCATCAAACTTATGTATTACATGACGCAGGACTTCCCCGGACCCAGGTGTAATCAAGTGATTCACCTGAGGTTAAAAACGCTAATTGAGGACCCGCCGAGAAGGACACGCCTCCCGAATCCAGAACTCCCCAAAATGACTTCGGAAGACTCCAAAATGACCCAGGAGACTCCAAAAAATGACCATCTTGCTTACGAAATAACAAGTCACCGAGTGAGTGCAAACCGCTGGTCACGATCGCAGCTGATAAAATAAACCGCAAATGGTATTCAATTACACTCAGACCAATAAGACCATGACGACCGGGACCAGGACCGAATTACCTCAATGGAGATGGCGTATGGACGACATCGAATCATCTATGGATGACTGTGTTTACCGGATATTTTATGAGGGTTAAACCGCGTGACGATTTTCGTGCTGGGATCTTATCTAAAGTAATAATAATAATAATAATAATAATAATAATAATAATAATAATAATAATAATAAAACACAAAATACTACTAATAATTATAGGCACAATAATAATAATAACAATAATAATAATAATAAAAATAATAATAATAATAATAATAATAATAATAATAATAATAATAACAATAACAATAATAATAATATGAAGGGAAATTTATCGACCCTATCCATTACACAAAAATACAATGGAAAAACAAAATCGAAAGGGCTTAATCATTGTATTTTATTTCTTTTATTTCCTGTAAAATCTTTGAACCTCATAAATCAAAAGTTTTTTTTCTCTGTTATTAAATTCATGATTTTTCACTTTTATTTTCATGTCTATATTTCGAAATCTCTAATTTCCTTTTCACGATTAATCTCTAATTCCTTTTTACGATTAATATTCGCGCTTTTCAAATAAAACAACAATCATTAAAACACAATGAATTACATCTAGGACTGTAATAATGAGGAAAGAGTAGAGCTATATATACAAATGCAGGTTCACGAAAAAATAATTTCATTGAAAAAAAAAAAGATAATGGCTCAAGTGGAAAATACATAAATGGGTTTAAGGCTACAATGATTAAAGAGAATAATGAAGAAGTAAAAGAGTCATTTATCTATTTCAAAGGCTGAAAGACGTAAAATTAAATTAACAAAGCTGCCGAGAGAATTCCCAAAAAATCTCAATGAAAATGCAAAGTAGCGAAAACCAAACATAACTAAAACTTTGGGAAAAACTTCCCCTGAAGTTATGATAACAGAGCATTGAAACAGAGGTTTATATGACATAATGCAGACACAATTCACATAAAAGTAAAATAAAACTAAGTGAAAAGAAATTAAAAGATAGCAATGCAGCTATAATTCTAAGATGCTCACACACATGCCAGGAACAGAATAATTAAGACATGCTAGTAACTGAAAATAATTCATGTAATAATATAATTCGGACAAGAAGATACATCCCCAAAACGAGTTAATTATAAAAATTAAACAGTATAATAAGTAATGTAAAATAATAGTGAATACACACACACACACACACACACACACATATATATATATATATATATATATATATAATATATCAATATCTAGATGTAATTCTATAAGGGCGAAAAAACCACAAGAGATTGAGGCAATGAAAACATACATTAATGAAATAAAAAAAAAGAAAACAATTCAAACAACAGACATAATCCTGCAAACGAGCAACTCACTGACAAAAATAAGACATAATTAAGGCATAAAAACGTAAATGAGAAAGAAATTATTACAAGCAAGATATATTTCTACAACGGAATAAATAAAAATCCCAAACATGGAGTCAATTATAGACGAAAGAAAAAATATAAGAAAGCGAGGAACAAGACATAATTCTACAAACGAGTAAATAAAAATTCTAGATAATGAAGACAAACCCATCCCTTGTTCATGAGGACGGTAATGAGAGCAATTAGCATAATTTAGTCGTCTGCGCTGGACGACAGCGTAAACCGAGTATCTGTTTGTGTTAAGAATGATGTAAACACATGAGCCACTTTTGTAAACAAAAGTCTGAGCCTGTACACCGGACGAGATCTTCATTCTTCACAGTCGAAATTCTCTCATGCACAATTAGAGAGAGAGAGAGAGAGAGAACTCATGCACTTGTAACTATAGCGAAAAGAGAGAGAGAGAGAGAGCGATTTGCAATGCGTGACAAAATAGCTTGCGAAATTTGCCATATTTCAGACTGCTTTTCAGCAAAAAACGAACGTAAATGTTTGTTATTCAATATGCTACTTGGAACTTGGACAGTAGTGCTAAGATTATGAATATCTCTAAATCATATATGTATATATATATATATATATATATATATATATATATATATATATATATATATATATATATATATATATATAAATATATATATATATATATATATATATATATATATATATATATATATATATATATATATATATATATATATATATATATAATTCCTCAAAGATATATCAATATACCGTCCATCATCTTCCTTTCTTAATTCCTCTAATGGTATTTGTCACTCTTTCTTGAATTCGGATGCCTTTATTTCAAATCCGCAAGATCTTTTAGATATGGTTTCATGGCCTTACCATGATTCATGTCCATATAGGAATGCAGATCGCACTGGACTTATGTATAATGTTACTTTTAAATCTTATTCTGCCTGTCCAGCAGGGACCATCAGACGGGGACTTTTAAATTCAATACACTGCTGCACAGTAGGTCTTAACACGAATATATTTTGATCTGTACAACGACTGCCTTTTCCTGAAGCAGAGTGTTTATCTCTAAGTTGGGCCGGCGAAATAAAATCTATGGGTAATGAGATTGGTGTTAAAAATGCAAGCAACTGTTCCTTATTATACCTATTGTGTACAGTCTGCTATGAAAAACGATTTGAAAGAAATGCAAATAATAATAATAATAATAATAATAATAATAATAATAATAATAATAATAATAATAATAATACCCCAATGAAGGATCGAGCGACTTGGTATACTGATGATTGCAATTCCCAAGTGGAATTTTAATTAACGGAACACTCATTACAAAACTTTAATACGAAAATGGAATGCAAATCCAACGAAAGACAAAAATGGATATTGGGAGGAAAGTAAAATACAACTGGCTGACGAGCAGAACAGGTTAGCAAAGAGGGAGAAGAAGGTAGGGTTGTCTGAGGCCATTAGCTCCTACTTAATAGCAGCAGACTTCCCTCTGCCATCCGGGCTCTCTTCCTTCCTCTGAGCCCACATCCTCATTATTATGTAAACAAGATATCGTAACCCTGCGGCTTTTGGGGGAAACGCGACTTGCTGTCCTCTTTTGTTGAACGTGACTGGAAATATCGGAGGAAACAGAGACCTTCCTTTCACCTCCTTCAAGCAGGGGTAATAATGCCATCACCAGCCTTGCGCCTCTAGAGATGGGCGGGGGGGGAGGTGGGCGGGGAACATCCATTCACTGTAGCTACAAGAGTTCACTTGTATGTGTCCTTGCAGTGCGTCGCCTTACAGCCTCTTTTCTCTTCAGGACCTGCATGAAAGTTGCGTTTCTTGCGTCTTAAAAAACACGGGTTTTCTATTTTATTGTATCTTAGATATTCATGTATTTAAAAATATACAGATTTTCTTGTATCTTAAAAACAGATTTGCTTGTATCTTGAAAACAGATTTTCATGTACCTTAAAAAACAGAACTTTTTTGAACGTTAAAGAAAAGATTTTCATGTATTGTAAAAAAACAAATTTTCTTGTATCTTTAAAAAGATTTTCATGTATAATAAAAAAGAGATTTTCCTGATTCTTGAAAAAACAGATTCCTGAGTCTTAGAAAACAGATTCTTGTGTCTTAAAAAAAAGAATTTCTTCTATTTTAAAAAAACAGATTCCGGAAACTGTAGACGGGGTTTATGTAAAACAAATGACCCGTTATCTGTCATTCGTCCATGTCTGAAAATTACAAAGTGTAGTTACATAAGACACTTGAGAACAAAAGGGAAATGAACCTTCTTGTCATAGCAAAAAGGACCCATTTTGTCACGACAGATTCACAAGCTTGCCATAAAGAGTGCTACATATTTCAGCGTTATTCAGCGCCGTGTGATATAGGATATTGAAGGCTCATCTGTCTCACACAACTTACGGGAAAAAGCGCAGCAATGATAACACAGTCACACATCAAATCAGTATATTTTACACCAATTACTGTAACTGTTCATAAAGATTTATTGTTACTGTTATTTGATGCGGCTAAAGAAGATTCTTGACCTGTAATACTGTCAGTGAAACGTACTTATATTTTGTAACTAAATTTAATATGTTTTTTTTATTTTTGATGGAGCCTATGCGGTTTTTTCATATGTGCTCAGCCTTTATTTTTTTATAAACTTCATGAAGCTGGGTTTATTAATCTGTTGGGAGTATATATCTAAAATGTGATAATAATAATAATACAAAAAAACAATTATGTAATTATTATGTACTCAAGTCTTCTAGTAAGACTGCAGCTGTTTGGACTTCAAAGTTCTTACCAACACAGAGAGAGAGAGAGAGAGAGAGAGAGAGAGGGCAGATGGGGGCGAAGTTATGAACAGGGGAAAGGGGCATATGGCCAGAGAGAGACGGGAGGTTGAGGGAGAATGTATGCAAAAGGAAGAGAAACGAAATGCAAATACGGCCACCGCAAAACGACAAACACACAGACAATTAAGCATTTGCGGTCGTAACAAGCCCATACACAATGCGACGTCACCCATCTACTACTCCCCGCCCCACGGCATCTTCCCCCTTCACCCACCCCACTACCCCCGACACCCAGTGAGCAGTCACCCGTCACCCATAACCTGAGTGTTATTGTTTCCTCTCCCGTTCACTCTTGCCTTCTTATCTTCAAGCTCACCTTTTTTTTTTTTTAACCTAACGGCGAAAATATGAAGGGTTTGCTGTTAATGCTATTATTATCATTTTGTTATTAATAATACTGATATTTTAGATATAATTTCTGATTAGCATGTTCTTAGCATTACCAAAAGCTACAGTGATGGTTTAGTTACCACCACGAATTAAAGGCGAAAAAATGAAGGATTTATTATTATCATTGTAGTTGTTAATATTACTGGTATTATTGATATAAATACTGAATAATTTCTCCTTACCAATATCAATAGTTATTGTGCTGGTGTAATCACCACTACGCATACTATTGAAGACATTTTACCCCTACCATTATCTAATCAATTCACTCTACATCACTATTACTACTAATGCTATCATCATTATCATTACCATTATTATTTCACAAAGTACCCTCTTCCGGCAATTCACATAATTCATTCGAGCCATACATTTACAACCCGCCCCCATCATTAGCGTGAATGAGTCACAAATTGCCCAAAATTAACTACTGCAGTAAAGTACGGCGAATTAAGGAGAGAGACATTAGGCCTACTATTACAGATCTACATATTCTTCTCATGCATATTCATTGTGACCTTTTATGAGAGAGAGAGAGAGAGAGAGAGAGAGAGAGAGAGAGAGAGAGACTCGGGTGTATGAACGATATTTTCAGTCTGTTCACCAAAACAAAATTTGTTCTACAGGTTCAGAGTTCCTCGTTGGACGAGTCGGTAGAGTTCTCGGCTAGCACTCTGGCAGGCCCGAGTTCGAGTCTCCGACCGGCCAATGAAGATTAGAGGAATTTATTTCTGGTGATAGAAATTCATTTCTCGGTATAAAGTGGTTCGGATTCCACAATTAGCTGTAGGTCCCGTTGCTAGGTAACCAATTGGTTCTTAGCCACGTAAAGTAAGTCTAATCCCTCGGGCCAGTCCTAGGAGAGCTGTTAATCAGCTCAGTGGTCTGGTTAAACTAAGGTATACATAACCTCTACAGGTTCAGAAATTTGTAAAAAGAGAACGACAAGGGTTACTCCTCAGAGAAAAAACGAAAAATAAAAAAAAAAAATACTGAAATACTGAGTAAGAGTTTAATTAACAAACAAAGTTCCAACTCAAAACATCTCTGTTTACGATGAGGAAGCGACAGACATCATTAAGGTAAAGCTACCTCACCCAAGCTTCTTCTGCAGCCGTGGCAATCAGGAAAATCCTAGCATTGCCACCTTTTAAGATCATGGATCTAAATAGGAA
>NC_089749.1:19837661-19852661 GCF_040412425.1 Macrobrachium rosenbergii | reverse complement strand
AGATTGCATAGAAAAAACATATATATAATCCATCAGTGACAGAACTACGGCAAAAATTTCCTACTAAGCCAAGAGTAAATATGCTTATCCCAAACTATGAAAAATGAAAAATAAGAAATATATCAGATTTTTAAAGGGGGTGAAATTATGAGGCTCTTGAAGACTGTGAATTAAGAAAAATAAATATGGAAATAATAGTACTTCATACGAGGGGCACTACTAAAAAACAAACATGTATACACCCATCAGCGATCCGTTCGTATAAAAAAATTTCCTGCTGGGAGAGTAGAAATGCACATCCCAAATGCCTCAAAACGGACCACATTAGTTAAATGAAATGAAGACTAGTCCCGGTAAATTCTTACGACGTGTGTGGCAAAGGCCGAAGGAAGAATGGAGGGTAATTATCGCCGAATACAACATGATGGCCCGTACGTCATTTCCAGGTTTCGTCATACCGAAGGAAAAGGTAGAATTCATTACGAAACGAAGCAATCCTTCGTAAAAGGAGCGTGTTACGGGTGGGTAGGATCCGACCCCTTGTGGGGGAGTTCCGAATCCTTCCCGGGCGTCGTTTATTTCCTCACAGTTCGAAGAAAGTTATAATTTATGAGGCCTTAATGGCTTTGTAGCGAGGAAAAAGTAATTAGGCAATGCAAAGACTGGACCACAACGAGAGGCAGAGACTTCTCAAAGCTTTACAAGCCTTTGCGATGATATAAGGATAAAGATATACAACAGATAAAAAGTCAAGATATACAATAGATAAAAAGTCAAAGGTAATTAAAAAAATTAATATTAGTATTTTACAAAATCTATTACACACATATATATGTGTATGGATATATATAATGCAGAAATGCACATTAAGACTCATTGATAAATAACTAAAGAATGATTCAAAATTGGTTACAATAAACAATTCATACTATAAAAATAAATGACAACACGTTTTTACAAAATATCTTTAGCATACATAAACACGAAAAAATATCAGCCAAGACCATGGACCTTTCTGTCAAAGAGTAATATCGGGTCCTTGCTGTGCCCAATAGCGCTAAGTACAGGGAGTACCTACGGTACAAGCCGCACAGACGAGTGCCGCGCCAAAGCTATATGTTATCGTCGTTGTCATAGAAGAAGAAGACCAAATTCGAAATGTGGATAATGGTCTTTGATGGTCTTTAGCAAGTTCTGGTTCTGGTCTCCAGTTTGCCACCCACTTCGAAGAGACCACGAGGACTTCAAATGCTAAGGATCTATTCACTCACCTTGCAGGATTCTCTCTCTCACCCCCTCCTCTCTTTTCCAACGGACCTACCGTCTCGTACCAACACCTTCCCCCTCCCCCCAAAAGAAATAAACATAGGAGGCCATATGAATGACAGGAAGGAAGGTCAAGGAGCTGATGGTTGAGGAATTTCCTCCACAGTGACATACGAATCTCTTCTGTGCCTGTGTGTCTGTCTGTCTGTCTCTCATTCCTATGCTGACTGAGATTTGCATAACCTCCCCCAATCCCAATTTTCTCCTGAGGGTTAGGGTGGGGCGTCGTGTGGGGATGTGGTGAGGGGTGGGGGTGGGGTTGTGGGCGTAAGGTAAAGAGAGCAAGAGAAGGAGGAAAAAGAAGAAGAATAAAAAGAAGAGATGATTAGGGTATTTATGACATGGGGTGGAGACGAGAAGAGGAGGGGGTGTGGGTAAGAGGTAAGAGATGATGATGATGAAGGCTCGGAGGTGGAGGGGGAGGGTGTACAGACAAGAGAGGGGAAAGAGTGGAGGGGGGAGGGAGGAGGGGGCGGGTTAAGAGGGGGAGGACTTAAATAGGCTAAGTGATTTATATTTGAGTGGGGGTCATTTTCCTAATCATCCTTATTTGGGCGGAAGGCTACCTACCAACTCCACTTACACGATCCTTATTCATATTTTGCATCTTTATTTACAGGTCTTGGAACGCTTACGCTAATTCTTCGGGATGTTATGTCCTCTACGTTCTAAATTGAAATGAAGTCATACCCTTTTTTAAAATCCACCTTTGGAATACTTATAAAATCACTTGTATTTGGATCTACACATATTTTTATTTTTCTCCGTTTTTTTTTTTTTTTTTTTTGCCTTTCGGTTCATAGACATAAATTTTTTTCCTCGCGAAGACAGTGTGCCAGACTTATGGGGGTAATTAACGGGAGAAACACCCGCTTCTTGCTAATTAAGAGGACCAAATGCTACGGCTTGTCCAGCTGTTACCTGAGATGGGTTCCTTTATTTGCCAAAAAGGAAATAAAAAAAGAAAATTAGCTAAATGTCTCCGGAAAAAAAATTAATAAAAACAAAAAGGTAATTAACCCAACCCAGAGAAAAAATTCAGAAGTTACCTGAAAGACGAAAAATAATTCTTCATCAGTATGAAACTCTCACAAATAATAAATTCATAAAATAGAATGACATAAATAGTTAAATGTCTCCGGAAAAAAAAGCAATAAGTTAAATTGTCATTAATCCCAACGCCGACAAAAAGAAAGTTTCAAAAGTTAAAGTTGAAAAACAATTCTTCATCAGTAAGAGACTGTCCCGACATATAATAAATCCATAAAATAGAATGAATTAATAAATTACTCTCTAGAGCAACAGCCCTCATTAGTGTTCAGAGCCATCGATAACAATCAAGTCTTTAGTCAAAGATGAACGACGATGATTAAGCCTTAGTGCCACAGACGCTGTTCTTGTTGCTCGGCATTTTTTCGCTCTTTATTTGTTTGTCTAAAAGTCTGATCTTGTTGCACTTCGTTAATTCATCTAATGTTTTTGCTTAGTTTGTTCATACCTTTGGAATATAATTTCATTAATATGTTTTATTTTATGTCTATTAGGTTGTCATTACTGCTTCAGTTACAGATGCTACGAATGTTGTTGTTTTGTTCGCTCATGTCTAAAAAGCTGACACGGCAAAGAGGTTTTATTTGTTGTTTTAAATAGCAATGTCATAGCAGTATTGTATTTGTGGTCTAAAAAGTCAACGCCATGGCATTTGTTATGAATTGTGTAAATGAGTCACTTTACTGTTCATTTTCTATTGATGAAAAATATTGTTCATTTTCTATTGACGAAAAAATATTAAATTACAGCTTTCAGTTTATTGCAACGTTGTAACTCTGCTTATTCAAAAATCTCAAACTCTAATGCTATTCTTTCATTTGTCAGCGTAAAAAAAAAAAATCTGTACCGTCTCCTTAGCCCGAAGATCCCACGAGGTTGGGAGAGAGAGGAAGAAACGACCGTAATTATAAGGGTCGTAAAGGGATGTTAGGTAAGCCACAGGCATACTGACGCTACTCACCTATGCGGCCCCGAATATTTCATGCACACGATTATATAAAAGGCAAACCTGAACTTCCGTAGTTTTTGTTAGTATGCATAGAGTCGAGAGCATTGCAGTCAATGGAGAATACTTAATATATATATATATATATATATATATATATATATATATATATATATATATATATATATATATATATATATATATATATATATATATATATATACAGTACATATAATGTGTGTGCATGTGCGTGTGCATTGTCAAAATTTACAACGCAAAAAACATCCATATTCATTCAAAGAAACAGTTTGTGGTTTTCAACGGTCACGTAAAAATGATTCCACTAGAGTTCGTTTCTGTTTTTCTTTTTTTTTTCATTTTGAAAAAGCTAAATGAACCTAGATATATCTTGCAGAAGATGGCGTAACTTACGAAGACATCTGCCGCACGAACTCAAACTTTGCATCCGACATTAATTACTTGAATTTAACCTTTTCCATTTATTAATGAGGATCTGTCAACGCAATGTCTCGGAGAAGACTAAGAGTTTGACATCAGGAAACGTAGCTATGACGACTCGGCAGCCATACTGAGCAGAGGAAAAAGGCGCCTGACCGCCATCTTCTTGAGCTGCTGAACTCTGTATCTCTCTCTCGAAGAGTCACTTTCTCTCGAGGTCAATTAGGACCGACCGAACTCGTTTCGGTACGAGTTAATAACAACCAGGGGGTGGTAACTCCCTTTGACCTCTCGTTACTAAATTATCAACTACCGCATCTTTAGAAGACCTATTTTTTATATCTTTATTTATTAGCTGACGTTAACCTCTCTCGTCTTCGGGCAGAGTATGACATAATTCTTCTCCGGCTGCTTCGCTCCAGAAGTTTACAGCTGTTCCTGACTACAAAACAGAGACAGTGTAAGTTCGCGAAACCGAAACTAAACTTACTAAGCGGCTTGGCGCTTTCAAGAAAACCCCGTAGGCAAGATATAAATTCTTGAAATATATCAAGAAAAATCGCCCGTTTTTTTTTTTTTGTTTAAATTATACTTTTTAAGAGTCACTAGTTCGAGGACACCAGAACGCTCGAAATCACCATTTTGATTGAGAACGCACCTGTTTATGCACATAAATAGACAATAAAGCCAATTAACGCATGATTTGTTTAAACAAGCGCCCTAGAAAACTGACCTCTTTGCAAAACAATATTCAGTTTCAGTAATCATTTTTAACCTCCAAAAAGCAATGATACAAATCAAATAATTTGGCCGGATACCCGTCGCCTTTCAAAATGCATTACAGGAACCGCTCATCTACAAAATCCCAACTAATTCCATTATGTTTGTTAGTGTGAACATCTGTCCATCTTTATGGTAGCCTAAAGACCGAAGGGGGTGGCAACTTGAGCAGCGAAATCTACACTGCTCATAAATAAGAGGGGCGAAAGAGAAAGAAAGCTGGAAAGAAAGAGACCCCACAACGGCGAGGACACCTGCTCTTACAATAATAACCATTTTTCCAAACCTCACGTGACCACTAACTATACTCTTGAGGAGAGAAGGCTTTCCAGATCCGAGAGACGGTGTCAATGACCAGAGAGTTGTCTTGACACCTTGGACGGTCCAGCAAACGAGTGTGTCCCACTCTCGCATCTACTGTAGAGTTCTTCATTTTCGATTTTTCCTTCCATTTCAGCTGCAACAATGGCTGACAACTGCCTCTATTCTTACGAAAAAAAAAGTACTCTCAATCCACAAAGTACTATCTTAGTCCTGGAATAGTTCCTCATTGGACGGGTAGGTATCGTTCACGGCTTGCACTCTGCTGGTCCCGCGTTCGATTCTCCGACCTGCCAATGAAGAATTAGAGTTTATTTCTGGGGATAGAAATTCATTTCTCGTTATAACGTGGTTCGGATTCCACAAAAAAGCTATAGGTCCCGTTGCTAGGTAACCGTTTGGTTCTTGGCCACGTAAAATAAATCTAATCCTTCGGGCCAGCCCTAGGAGAGCTGTTAATCAGCTCAGTGGTCTGGTTAAACTAAGGTATACTTAACTTACAGTAGTCCTGAAATATATCAGAAAAATGAAGACATGAATATTCACTTCATGATTAGACTCAATTTCACACTCGTTATATATTTTATTATTGAAAAAGCGTTTAGCGCTAAGTGGACGATCTCCATTCCTCTTACTTGAAAATCCGTTACTGTTTTTCTTTTTAATCTCTGCTATCTGCCATTCGCCTTCACATAAGAAGGGATCCACCAAACTCACAGAGTATGTTTACATTTGAAATCCAAATATGCATTCCAGATCTAATCCTTAATTTACAGTTTTCCCATCACTGAAGAAAGTTGTACGGGAATCTTTTATTTATAAGTTTTGTTCACGCCAATATTTCATGTTTCAGAAAACCTTGCATGAACCGACGAAGAACAGTGGTCTAATAAGACTCCAATATAAAATGCATTGCTAATCACTGGCTAACAGATGTTTGTTGTAGAATTATGGTAGGTTTGTACTAGCACAGGCTCCTGCTCAGTCAGCCAATCTTGTCTGATAATAGGTAGGCTACCGTATCTATAGCACAGCTTCATAATTCGTTGTGCATATTATTTACAGGCCTGCTTCAGCAGCATGCGCCCGAACAGGCACAAGCCCAAATTCAGTTTACAAAACCAACAATCCCCCGTCCAGCCCACTTCATCTGACCAGGCAACACCACATCGCCCCCCCCCCCCCCCCTCCCATTCTTTTCCTGGCTTCTTCAGCCACTACTTCAACTCTTCATCATCCGCTTACCTACATCACCGCCATCTTCCCCATCTATGCCCATCCTACTATACCCACTTGCCCTTTTACTCTTTCTTCTTACCCGAGCATCTTTTAAGGGGTCCATTAAGGATCTCCAGTAGCTGTGGCTGGAACATGGGCTCGGGAGAAAAAAACCATAATTAACCGTAAGTTCTTCATTACAGCAGCTATGGCAGAAGGAGGAACAGTGTGTGTGCGTGTGTGTATGTGTGTGTGTGTGTGTATACAATGGTCCACATAACTGACTTGGTAATGATGAGGTAATGCTAATCAATATTTTTGTGTACTCGGGGCAATATCTTTAATCTACAATTTCCGATTGTTAAACGCTAATATGTCATATACACATCAATAAGTATACCCCACCAGTCTTCTATCTATTAATTTTCTTCTCGTAAATCATATTTCCTTGATAATATGTCTTTGCCAGGGGAGTTTTACACGTTGCACTATATTTCATGAATATTCATTTCAAGATTTTAATTTTTTTCTGCTAGTTTGTTTGTTATTCAGTTCATCCCAATAGTCTTTATACATTATTTTATATGCATTCTACTGCTCTCGATATAACAGGTAATTTACGAGAATTTTCACAATAAAGTTATTAGCATAAATACATTCTGAACAACGAGAACTGAAAATGATCCCCAAAAATAGCTAAAGAAATATACAGAATAAATAAACTCTTCGTATAAAATGGAATGAGTATAATGGGAGTATTACAAAACGATAAAAAGCACATTACAAAGAAAATTCAACAGTGATTTCGAAAACATTGAAAAAAAAATATCGAGAGAGTATTGACATTTAGGAAAAGCCTATAAAAATTCGTCGGTAAAAGGGTTCATAATATATGTATATATATATATATATATATATATATATATATATATATATATATATATATATATATATATATATATATATATATATATATATATATATATATATATATATATATATATATATATAATGGCAATCAAAAGCTTTCTTCATGCAGTCTAGGTAACAGATAATATAGAAAAGGGAAAGAAGGTGGGGCCTTTCACCCTGCAGATACGACAAAAAGTACGAACAGAACAAAATAAGTAATGTAAACCGTGAAAAATTACTGTGTTCCTTATAAGAGCGTACAGATACTTTCTCGTCCATCCTGGATACGTAATGACGCAACCTAAAATTCAAGGAAAGAGTCCAAGATGGCCTTTCCACACCTCTTCCCACATACCTTACCTAGAGGAAATCAGTCATCCTCTTTGGATTGTACGGTTCAGCAAATGTTTCTTTCCGTTCACCGCCGAGCCTTGGAATTATCTTTCTTGTCCTGTTTTTCTCTGACTCTTAATTATATAATCTTATCCTTTACGAGGCTGAAAGGTCTATCGCTTCTTCCTGTTCTTCTGGTTGCCCTCGGGCCTGGGCTAGAAAATGGCATTAGGGTGTTCGACCCATTGATTATCTCAAAATATTCAAATGTAAAAAAACTATTAAAAGTAAAACAATTATTACAACCTAAAAAAAAAATGAACAGAGACCCCATCACATTAAGTAAATCATCTAAGTTCTTTTGATTTGCTAATTGTTTCATCAGCTCACGACCATAAGATATAAAAAATATTCCCAAGACTCACAAATAAAAATGTTATTAATTGGAAACCTTTGTATGCATGAAAATAATACATAAAAAGCATAATGACAAACGAACGACCAAGAATCCGAAAAATTATGGTAGCTACTAAATCTCAAAAAGAAAAAAATTCGAATGAATGAAATCAACGAGAAAATCACGAGTTACTAAATTCACCCTACAAAAAAATTATGAATAATGGGGCGCTTCCGAATTAGAAAAAAATCGAGATGAAAGACAGAAACGCTGGAGGAAAAAAAATAAAAAACAACAAAAGAAACAAATCAGCATCCGGAAAATTACGACAGGTAGTAGTTAATTATGCATGAAAAGCCCTAAACAAATTAATGTCGGTCTGTCATCTAATTGCCGGGGAAGAAACGGAGGGGGCCAATTTTAAACATGTAATCATTGGTCATTATGAATGTATAAATTTCTTGCAAACCGCATAATGTAAACAGAAGCCCCCGCCGCCCCGCCCTCCCCCCTAACGGCTCATCCCCTCCCACCGAAACCCACCACCAACCGGGCCTTCGTGGGAGGGGCGAGGGGTCCTCCTCCCCTTCCCCCCTTCTTCCATTTTGCCTAACAAGACAATAACATTTTCTCTTAATTGTCAGGCAGACCTCATAAATTTTGAGCTGCGGCTCGAGAAAAGGGGAGGGTTAGCCTGCCCGCCCGCCCGAGAGAGAGAGAGAGAGAGAGAGAGAGAGAGAGAGAGAGAGAGAGAGAGAGAGAGAGCCAGCCTGCAAAGTAGATGAAGATAAGGAGAAACGAGGTCAGAGAACCTAATTAAGACATGAAACGTACAGTGATTTCAACAGTAAAGTCCGGACGACTATTACTACTACTACTATTAATAATAATAATAATAATGATGATGATGATGGTGATGACGATGATGATAAAAACGTCAGAAGAAGGAATTGAACTGAAAATAGACAGCACAAAAGTTAAACATACAAGTACATAAACAATCACCACAAAAACGAAAAATCCTCAAGGCCACTGTTACTGATATGACGCACATCAGTTTCCTTCCTGGCAAATCTCTACTTCTCTCAAAGCAAGATGAATAAAAACGCTAAATGCACAAAACTTACTCTTTCGTTATCACACAATTTCCAAGTGGCACAAAGGTAGCAGGCTTTCTGAATAGTAAGTAGAGAGGAAATGACTGACTGGAATATATTTTGGCGTTGCAATAGTTTCTGACGCGAATGATGTACATAAAATACAAGTGGATAATGGGGGAAAAATGACGGTGTACGCCCAAGTGCGTTGTTACATTTCTTGTAGTTACTGATATAATTTTCTCTTTGTTTACTTACTTCTAATTCTCTTCTTTCTGTCATTTCCATCTTTTTATGTGGCCATTCCATTTTGTTAATGCTTGCTATGAAAGTTAAGGCCATCTGTCCTTAGCTTAATAATAATAATAATAATAATAATAATAATAATAATAATAATAATAATAATAATAATAACACAGGAGGTGAATGTGGTTTCATGTCTTACCATTAAAATATTACACGAATCTTCCTCGTCAAGAGGCAGGTACATCGTCATTTCAGAAGTGAAGATCAAAAAAGGGGGCGGGGTGGGGGATATTATAATTTGAGGGCAGTAACAGAGACGCACCACCAAGAAGAATCGAAAAATTATGTTAATGAAATTGTTATTCAGTGTAAAAATATTTCTGCCATTACATTGTTTTAAATTAAATGTAAATTAAATAAACTTGAACATATCTAAAAAGAATAGAGTTATGATTCAATAAATTGATTTCTCTTTACAGGGAGGAGCTAGCTATGAAGATTGGATTGACGGAAGCCAGAATACAGGTAGGTCGGAGAAATTGCCTTTCCTGACGTGGGGACAATTCCACGTCATAAGTGAATTTAAAAATTGCAAAATTACACCGCTACTTTTGCTTCCCAAACTGCAACAACAACAGTAGTAATAATGCAATTAACAATACCTCGGGGGCATTTCCCCCCAACCGAAATGTTAATTGTAAACGAATTTGTCCAACTGCTTTGTAAATGCGGACTTTACGTAATCACATCAAAAAAATATAAAACGGACGGCAACCGGATGGGGAACACACAAAAGACACGAAAATTACACACTTTAAAAAAAGTCTTTCCTAGAAAAACCCCAATGCCTTCAAGATGGAGTCCGGAGTGACGTCACAATTAAAAACATCGGACGTTAATTGCATGATTTCAACTAATATCCCCAACATGAGAGGGTTAATTACCCTCGAATCAAGGAATTAGAGGGATGATGAAGTCGAATTTCCTCTGTTGTAGTGTATATATGCCACGGCGAGGGGACTTTCCCCTCTTCGCCCCTCCCCCGCTCTTCCCCTACTCGAGGATTCTATAATTAAAAGAAGAGTACACGAGAACGCGGACATTGTGCTCTGGAAATCAGAACTGTTGACCTAACAGCGGAAAAAAAAACTATGTTCGCATGAAACGTATGATAACCAAATACGGACATAAGTAAATCGAATAAATGTATAGAAAACAGCTGGTATGTGCGTAAATTATATACTGATATGTACACTTATTTATCAGAAAAATAAGAAATTTAAATTAATAAATGATTAGGAAAGATACGTGAAATAAACATATAAACAAATAAGGGTGAAATCATTCATAGTTTTATTAGTATGAATACTGTTCTGTGTGGCGCTGAAAACGTATGACGTCAAAATTGCAGGTACTCCTTCAAAAAAGTTGCCTTCAATTAGTGAATGAAATAATGCACAGTTCATGTCTTTTTGTGCACTTTCTTGAATTAATAACTAATCTGCATTTTCTTTAATTAAGAACTTTTCGGTACAGCTTGTAGAAAAATTGGCAAGATATATTGCAGGATTTATACAATGTTTCATATACATGAATAAATTGAAGGTTTTATAGCTTGCCAATTTTTCCACAAGCTGTACCGAACAGTTCTGAGTGTCTGACGCCCAGTCAACAACGAACAAGCAAGATTCAGCTTGCAAGCACCAATGTAGCAAAGCAACTGTTTGCAGAAGTCGACCAATGTAGCAAAGTAACTGTTTGCAGAAGTCGCATTCAGCATTCTAAATGGCATTCTTTTTCATCCTTTGAATAAACACGTTAGGCTACTCGCCTTTTTCAACCAATCCATAACAGTCCTACGCAGCCCCAATAAAAAGAGGGGTGCTATTGGACCAAGCCTGTATAGGCAGAGTTTCTAGGTTTCATCCAAGCCTAGGATAGGTGCTAAGCATTCCCAAGGATGGTTCTAGTTCTACACCAGCCATAAAAAAAAACCTTCCCTTCAAACAGGACTGGTGGTATTTTTATTTTTTTTTACCACGTTTAGTAATAGGTTTCAACACCCATGGATAGTTAACCACTGATAAGAGACAGATTTCACCCCAACCAAATTATAAATTACAGCCAAACCAGGTGTAGGTTTTACCTTAGCCAACAAGAACGTCGTTCTGACCATAGCAGGGGATTAAGATTTATTCCTACCGTAGGTTAATTTACCTTAACTCAAGCATTAATAATTTTTCTCTATCACTTTGTTCCCATTTCAGACGCTATAAGAAATGTGTACTTAAAATTGATAATTTCATGCTAATCTTTCAACAATTAATATTCGCTACCAAGTCAACTTCATATCTGAATAAACGTTTTACGTTTATTAACAATCAACCTGAATGTCCGACCTTATTAAAAAAAATCAAGTAAAAAGTGCGCCGAAGTTTCTTCGGCGCAATCATGTTTTCTGTACACCGTATAATCAACGACACCGACAACAGATCTATCTTTCGGTGGTCTCGGTATAATGACGTATGAGCCGCGGCCCATGAAACTTTAACCACGACCCAATAGTAGCCTATCACATATCGTTGCCGGAAGTACGATCATGGCTAACTTTAACCTTAAATAAAATAAAAACTACTGAGTCTAGAGGGATGCAAGTTGGTATGTTTGATGATTAGAGGGTGAATGATCAACATACCAATTTGCAGCCCTCTAGCCTCAGCAGTTTTTAAGATTTGAGGGCGGACAGACAAAGCCGGCACAATGGTTTTCTTTTACAGAAAACTAAAAGGGTTATTATTACAAGCATTTGTAATAGTAGCAACATAAAACTGAGAATAAAACAATACAGCAACGGATATATAACACTAACGACAATCAGGAATTTCAAGACACACGCGAAGGAAAAATCCGTAATGACAGTGCAAAAAACAGTAATGATGGTAATGACAATAACACTAACGAGCATATAATAACAAGCAACAGCTAACAACGCCGGCAACAGAAACTGTTGCAGCTAAAACTCGGTCCCACCTATTTCTATGAGTTGGTAGTTGTTATAGTCGTAAATCCTTCTCTCGTGTTACATTATCGTGCAATTTGAGACTCGTAAAACGTCTGAACCTGTGTATTTGCTTCTAAATAAATCAGGCTCCTGAAATTTCCATTTGTCTTTTATCTCCCGAGCTTAGGCTCTGCATGATTTATGACCCGGCACAAATGGAAAGAGTATAAATAATTTACCGGGAGAGATATACAAGGCGATAAGGGAATATTCCAGCGGAGGCATTTCATATTCTGTAAATGGTTAAAGTGCGTGTTTATATAACGACAGCAAGTGTATAGTCTATATATATATATATATATATATATATATATATATATATATATATATATATATATATATATATATATATATATATATATATATATATATATATATATATATATATATATCAGAGATATATTTTCGCATCATCCACAAGACGTTGAAAATCAAGCAAGGGTTTATTTTTGTCTTTTAAACTTATCGTGTTTGCAGCCATTTCGTTCATCGCTGGCTACTCTGCCTATCTTCAAGGCTTTATAATATAGCAGCTGGTGATTCACAAAAAATTTCTCAATGCGGTCTATCAATGGCATCCAGTTTGATATGATTGTTTCGGAGGTCGAGAGATGGTACCCTGAAGCCTTTTGCAATATTCGGTGATCTTGAGATTTGCGTATCTGCAGTCCGAGGGTAAAATTTCTCCTGTTGCCCGTGGGTGAGATTGGTCTGAGTATGGACCCGATAACGCTGCTAATTCTGAGATCATAATCACTCTGTTCAAAGATTAAACTCTTGGGGTAAAAAGATAATCGCTATGTTTTAGGGTATGCGTAAGGGCACACAGCACTTTCTACCTCCGTTTTGCCGAACTTTACAACCGTAAACCCAGCAAAAGGGCTCTATCACTTCCTAACAGGTCTGGCCCCCTTCGATTTTATTTTTTTTTTTTTTTTTTACTAAAGGTGGGCCGCTAAACTGGTTTTATTTTAAGTATAGCGGCCATACACTATTAAACTTATCAATCTCTAAATTCTCAGATTTATGTTAAATGGAGCCTCAGATCTGATTTAAGGGAATGAAATAAAGAAATTGTCCACCAATGCCAGGACTCTAACCCAGGGCCAGGTAGGGCAGCAGCCCACCGGTAATCCACCACGCTACGCCATCACGAAGGTGTTATTGGGATGGATAATTCCTACTCTTCGACACGACCCTCTCCCTCCCTCCATAGTAAACTCAAATTCTCAAAGCCTTTCCTACATCTCGCCCTGTTTATCCCATCCCCTGACTGCTCACCTCGCCATCCTTACCCCGCCCATTGACCAAATCCCAAGTATCGTCCCAAGAGGATGATCGTCCCTGTGCCAAATTTCCTTCCCCCTCTCCTATCTTAAATCCAGGGCACATGTCTCTTCATTATTACAGTCATTTCGCTTTAATAACACTGAATCAAAACGTCGACGGCTGATGGTTTCCGACGCTTACTTTGTATCATTACGTCATAAGGGTTTCAATTGGAGAGACCCGAATTAAGTCGCAGTAATATACAAGTACTCGGTATAACGTTTTCTGTGAGAAAGACTGAGATTCATGTAAAATGTTAAAAAGCTACAAATAAAAAAATTTTGTTTTGAGTTTTCTGAAAAAAAGAAGAAAAGAAAACTATTATGCCAGTTTTGTCTGTCCGTCCACACTTTAGCCTCAGTAGCTTTCATTTGATTTAAGGTTAAAGTTAACCATAATCGTGCATCTGGGAAATATATAGGACAGGCCACCACCGGCCCGTGGTGAAATTTTCATGGGCCGCGGCTCATAGCCTACTGCATTATACCGACACCACCGAAAGATAGATCTATTTTCGGTGGCCTTGATTATACGCTGTAGCGGCTGTACAGAAAACTCGATTGCGCCGAATTTTCTATGGAGCATTTTTTACCTTTTTTTTTTACAGAAACAGAGAATCATGATAAGTAATGATATATGTAGTCAAAAAACGTACGAGAGAGAGAGAGAGAGAGAGAGAGAGAGAGAGAGAGAGAGAGAGAGAGAGAGAGACTGGATGACTGAAAACTATGCCGAGTAAAGGAAAATACCCAACAAAAAGTCTTTGAGGGAGTACCAAATATCAATGTCATGTCCTTCAAAGGTGCAAATGTCATTTAACACAGCATCAAGGAAGTTCCTACACTTGTATATAAGAGAGAAGCTCTTCGCTGGGCGAGTCGGTAGAGCTGTGGACTAGCACTCTCTAGGCCCGAGTTCGAGTCTCCGGCCGTTGATGAAGAGTTAGAGGAATTTATTTCTGTTGATAGAAATTCATTTCTCACTATAATGAGGTTCGGATTCCACAATAAGCTGTAGGTCCCGTTGCTAAGAAACCAACTGATTCTTAGCCACGTAAAATAAGTCTAATCCTTCGTGCCAGCCCTAGGAGAACTGTTAATCAGCTCAGTGGTCTGTTAAAACTAAGGTATACTTAACTTACATGCAGAAAGATGATTATTTATTCCCACACCAATATCCAGACTACACCTAACCTGAGATCAAGACAGTCGAGAGTCCCTAAGGTCATTACATAATTATTATCATTATAACTACTATAACCAACTCACATACAGAAACATAATAAAAGAAATGATCAGATGCACAAAAGAGAAACACGGGAATAGAAGTATAAGTTAATACAGATGGAAATGCCATATAAAAAATATATATAATGTGCGACAGAATATTAATGAGATATAATGATGGCAACAATTTGATTTCATCATACAACAGGTCTTCCTACAAATCAGGTTGACGCTGATAATGATGTTGACGACACTGGATGTACATTGATGGTCCGAGTTAACTGGTGAGGACCGAAAAT
>NC_089749.1:19822661-19832661 GCF_040412425.1 Macrobrachium rosenbergii | reverse complement strand
GATCCTCTAATTAGCTACCTGAGACAAGTTGGCCTTTCGACTGGTTGTGAAACAGGTTTGTCTCCTGACCGACTTTGTGGCACTGAAGAGGTCTTCTGATTGGCTAATTATTATTAGCCATCTTAAATTCGGATTCCTCTTGATAAGCCATCCGACAGAGGTTTCTCTGACTGGCTGTCTGTCCCACAACCCGGCCAACTGACAAAAGGAGTAATCTCATTCGACTATCTGCCATAAGGTCCCCATCCGGCTGTCTATTATACGGGGCTCCCCTCCTTGGCAGGCTGAAATACGGCTCTTTTGTTTCACATTTACTAAGTGACACAAGGATGAGAATTACTCTGCTTTTCTGGCTGATACAAACAAGTCTCTTCTATTTACCTAGCGGGCACAAACGTGGAGTTCTCTATACACCTAACGAGACACCATCAGGTACTCTATTTGGCTAGTTAACTCAAGTACTCTTCAGATGAGTCCTCTGGTCGGCTACCTAACACAATGGTAACTCTTGCTTATCCAGTTTACACATGATCTCCGTCTATTCTGCCAGCTGTCAGATTACTGACGGACCATCTATCTACAGAAGATCCAATGATCAGCCATCTGCCACAATTAGCCATTTACTTGGATAGTGAATATAAAAAGCTAACGTTTTCTGGTGATGATTAAGAAATGATCAGACCAGTCACGAAAAGATAATAGATAACAAAAAAGCAAAGAGGAATTCAAAATAAGGTAATTTATGTATCCCCAGATATTGGAAGTTTTGATGCATTTCACACAAACATAAATCGTGCATGGTCTCTCGTGATCAGTTCATTTCCCTAAAGTATAAGAGGCCACGGCAAAAAAAATGTATTATAAACAGGAGGGTCATCACTCTACTTGATCAAAATATACATAGCATCTAAGAACTTGTGTCCAACAATGTCTACTCTGGAAAAACTGAGATACAATAGCCCCAGGAAACTGATGAACTCCAGGAAAATGAAAATCACGACCATGACTGTTCTCCAGTGTTTCCAACACGAGGAAAATGGACACCCATTCCATTATTTAAGGTGCTTAATGACTTTACTCAGCCTAGCATTAATTTGTCTTCTCATTAATCAACTTGTAATTAACTCAACAGCCATCAAAAACAAAAGCTAACAATTCTACTAACCTAGTGTATGTATACAGAATAAGTACCTCAGTTCATTCTAATTAACTTTGTTATACTTTCTTTTTAAATTATCCAGCATTCTCCTAGTTCTAGAGATATCGTGCAATGCCAGACAGCAATCTCAAACTGCCAAGATATCAAGAGTATCCCCACAGTGTTTAGTTGATATATACTAATATTAAAGATTGAAATACAAACTGTCATGTGACAGTTTAAATTAGGAGGTTCAACCAGCATCTCAAGCTGCTAAATAACATTATTCTTTAGGTAACTGTCAGCAGTCTACTTTGCTTACGATGACAAAGCAACAACTTTCCTTCAGTTTCAAAGGGATAGACAAGAGCCAGTTGCCCGGCTGAATGTACGGTGGGTGGGGGGAAGTGGCTTAAAAAAAGAAGAAGAGGGAAGATAATGAAACACTAGAGAAAATAGTTAAGTAGTCCATGAAGGTATTTCTTTGTACGTATTCAAGTTCTCTATTCTAAACAAGTTTAACTAGAGTAATGTAGACGACATTAAGAGATGTTCAAGACCCCTACATTATTTCTCATACCTGTCTGGTGTGGACATCTTTAGTGATGTTTACTACTATAGCTGAGACATTTAAAATCATGTAGTTGATGTTAATGATGTTAAAGTGCAGTAACCCCCTTACATTAATTCGCAAACAGTAGAATTGATGTTTGCAGTAAAAGATATTTTTTTTTAGTATACATTTTCTGAAGATTTAATTGTATCCAATGGAATGTGAAATGCCATTATTATTTTCTACCTGTCATAATTATTTTCTACCTAATAAAAAATGAACTACTTACAGGTGTTTTGTGACACTGAACTGAAGTACAAGTGAGTGTACACACGCATGTATGAAGGTTTCTCAGAATTCTATCTCAATAAATGGCAGCAGATTTGTTATAAATCGGGTTTTGCCATTCGTAAAACTTCAGAAAATGGACGAATGACGTTATGTTATGACAGTATTTGGTGTATCTTGTTAATTATTTTTTAGAGCAGATTAGGTTAAAACTTGAGCCATAAGCTCCTTGATCAAGAAATACACACATTACAGCATTATATATATATATATATATATATATATATATATATATATATACATATTTATATATATTTAATATTCATATATTCATATATATATATATATATATATATATATATATATATATATATATATATATATATATATATATATATAATTTAATAACCACATTTGTCTGCTGTAATGTCAGAGAGAAGTAAATGAAGACGTGGACTGAAAGTGTGACAATTAATGCAATACTTATTTCAGGTATGTATCCAATTTCATGGAAGTCATTTGGCTAATTCTCCCAAGGCATTATTTTGAAGTATCCACTGAATGTATCCTTTTTTTTATTACAATCTCCAATGAGTGAGTTTGAGGTTGCTGTCTGTTCCAGTCGTTAATGTGAAATCTGTTGAACCTTGCGTGTATAATTGTTCGATTTTTATTTCAATACAGTTTTACAAGATGGAAAATGATGTTTCATAATCCTTATAACCTGAACGATTGCTCCTACAGAATGTGTATGGTTTTAACAAGAAAACAAAAGTGATATATTATTTTTTTTGAAGGGGGAGGAAAGAAAAATGGCTTTTAATTACGTTTGAAATTCTCAGTAACCCTTTTTTATAAGGTGAAAAACTGGTTTCATGTACTATATGTTTAAACATGACGAAAAAAATATTTCAATATTCCTGTAATTCATAAGAACTAAGAGAAAATGGTGTTTACTATTTATAATTACATTTAACGAAAAATATCGAAAGGCAAGGTAACAGAACTCACGGGAAAAAGTTTAAAAATCATTGCTTTATCATAATAGTCAAATATATTTGGAATAAACGGAGAAGCCATTTTCAAAATAACTATACGTAATCTTAAACCTTGAAACTAACTCATAATGACAAAAATGTTAAAAGCATTTAATTTAATACATAACAGTGTCTGGAACGCTGAGAAATTCTACCATTCATTTCTTTTCTGTGCTTTCGCTTCCACAAATCTCCACACAACTCAAGCCTCTAGTCCCACAATTCACTATATAGACATAAAAAGTAAAAATAATTAATCATGAAAGAGCGTCAGGTGTAATTTCCCGTGACCATCATCTGGTTTCCTTGCATCTCAGTCTAAACCACGTAATTTCATTTGTCAAATTAAACTATCTTTGAGCCAGCACGGTCTCTTGCTGGAGTCAATATCAAAAGCGATGAAAAATACGTCATCAAAAAGAACTGCTTTCTGTTTTTTGCAATGTTTTCTTGGTTAAATAAAAGAAACCTAAGCAATATATTGAGATTTCTTCAACATTCAATGTAATTTTATGACGCAGATATATCTGTTCTCTATGAGAGAAAAATCTACTTTTCTTCCTTAGCCCGATTTTTTCCTCTATTTTCTTCACATCTGAATAAACAAGATCGTATGAATTCCTATCCACAACCTACGCACAAGCGCAAAATACTTAATTTTACTTCATTTTAGAAAAAATAAAAATAAAAATAAAGTACAAGTGGTTATGAAGAGATAAGTTAAAAATAACAGGGATCGGTAGAGAGAGAGAGAGAGAGAGAGAGAGAGAGAGAGAGAGAGAGAGTCTGAAAAACCGGGCTCCAAAAACACTTCTTTATGAAGCATTCAATTTCTCTCCTCCCAAAGCGATTTACCCTAAACAAACCAGTTCCTTTTTTAAGTCACCTGAGCATTATAGCGTGAAATGTATACTGGCCATATCCATAAAAAGCCTTCAAGAACCTTGTTCATCAACTTAAGTCTATAAGATCTAAATAACCTCCTGAGTCATTCTACCGTCATTAGATTTTTTCCCCTCCCGTAACGCCAAACGGGATGGCAGCCCCCTTAATCCAATCCCCTATGTTGGCGCTATGCCCACCGCAGTTCCCAACTGCTATTTGCTCTTTATCCCCCTACCAGCATCTATGCCCTGATCTACCTCCTGGTAGCCCGCTATTCGATGGAAGCCCCAAATCTCCCGACTAGCATCTAAACGCAATAACATATTCTGGGAGCACCTTATGCCACCCATACCAACCATAGTCTCCGCTCCCTATTTTAGCTATTTAGCTCTTACGCCCCTTACCGCCCTTCCTCCCCCCCCCCACCGTGAAAATAGCAAGGTCACTGGATGACATTTACCGTGATTAAAATATATATCTGGGATTTTTTTAAGGTCCGAACTTGCACGGTAGCAGAGTAGACTTCAGGCAACTTTTCCACAAGAAAAATCATTTTACGGCTCAGTAGCTAACAAGGCTTTGTCTTAAGAAATCGTATATACCATACAAATACGGCAATACACAGTTGCGTAATAACGTACTCTCGTAAGTACAGGGACAAGCAACTGACATTTTTCTCGCCCCAAAAAGGGTCCCTGATACGCAGTTCATCTTGACATTTACAGTATATGAATAGCTATGTATATGTCCTTTTGACCTCAACAACCAATGACATGGCACAGACGGTTACAATAAAAACTATGAGCAACATATGTTGTACATACTTTTATGTTCATTCTTTCACTCAATACGCACTTACATATAGGCCGTAAATGCCAAGATGAACAGCGTACAGGCATTCAATAATGCCTGTATTGACCAACTGCCGCTGTAAGTGCAGAGATTCATAAATTTACCTGAAGAAAAAGGCAGAATAAAGTACAGTATATGCATATGAAACAATCTTGTCTTTTAGAAAAAGTCGGAATTAACAGTAAAGTAGGGAAGACTACAACAAATCACCGGGTCTCTTTCTAGATTAACGTTAATATAATTGAAAGAACTTAAGACAGTACCGTAGTCTAGTATTCTCTCTCATCTACAGACCTAAAATCAACTAGTAAACAAATGTAAACATCTATGATTAGACAATGTTTATTCAACTCAGTCATCGTTACCCATTTATGCTAGACCGAAACATCAGTCCTTGACTGGTTATCTGAAAAAAAAAAAGGAGCCTACTAGCTTCTCTGCTTTTGCAGCGCTCTCAGACTTCTTTAATTGCATTTTTGTGCTGACAGTTTTATTTTACACGGCCCAAGCTATTCCAAGCAACACCGTCAACACGGAGAAAAAATCGCAAATTCCTCCCAGACGATAAAGTCGCACCGAAAGAACATTTTCAGAATATCAGCTCCAATATTTGGCTTACGTCTACGTTAAGCATACTATAATGATCATCAGCGCGCAAAGACACACTTTCGATTTGAGTGAAGTAAGCTTGGAGAGGTAAGCGTGTAAAATCACGATTATACGCAGCTAAAAACCCCATCTCAAGTCAATGCTTCTAATGGAATAGGCACTAGAAGTCTGAGGTTAGCGGCAATGGGTCACAGTACGACCCAGCAATGAATGCCAGCAAGTTACCAGGCGCCGCAACTTCCAGGGTCGCTGATCTCGAAAATCCCTTAGAAGCCGACAGACTTAGTGAAAGGCAAGCGTCACGGACAGGTAAGCAAGTGTTTTAAGCATCACGGACGTGGAAACACATGCTTTTTAAGTCCTCGCTAAGCCTTAACGCGAAGCACAGCAACAGGACTTGCGGTCACAACCTCAAAACGACTGCATCCACCAGACCGCAGACCCCAAAGTTCACCAGAGGATGAGCAATAAACAGCGTAGATTGCCTGTGCAAGAAATAAAAGCCGGGAAGTGATGCCGTGCTCTCTCAACGGCTGACGAAAATCACGAAGTCTCGGAAAAAATATGACTAATAAGAGTCATATTGCGTAAGATTGAAAAGCGCACTTCCTAACTCCCGCCCTCCTCCTCCTCCTCCTCTCACAAAAAGTGAAATAAAATAAAGCTAGAAAATTATGAAAGATTAAGTAAACTGACAGAAGAGAATGAGTGAATTTGGGAAGGTAAAGGTTAAAGAATAGTAAGTAATGTATGAATGAGTATCAAAGTAAAAGGAAAAGTCTTAAATGATATAAGAATCACGAAATTATGAAGGATGTAAAGAAAATGGCTAACGAAAGTGAGTGAGTCCAAGTTACAGAATAAGGTATAAAATTCTTATGAAAATGTTTAGACGAACAAGAAGGAATTTAATTCTAGAGAATTAAAAGAATATGAAACTAGGCTGAATAAAAAAATTATGTAAATGTAAATCAAGTACTCCGCTACGTGTGGCCAATCGTGGCGTCTTTTATTTTACCAACCTAACATCCCTTCGTCCACACACAAGATTCAAGATGTTCCACTTCCATTTCAGAGCATTACAGTTTGTACACGTCACGAAGGTGTTAGACCCACATCTTCTTATAAGCACTGTTGTAATGCAATATGCTATTGAAAACCACAAAAACTATGCAAGCCAAAGTATTCCCATAAAAATACCCCGATTAGTACATAAAATGAACGAAAATAACCCGGTGTCAACCATATTATCATTATAAATTCGACCAAGATTTTCTAATGCCGTGGACATACAACGCAATGTACGCTTAGGGATGATAGGAGTTACACAGGTGGTAGATAAATCCCACTATGAAAAAGTAATATTCATGTTGCATGGAGATGAGAATTGCAACCCCATATCTTCCGCAAGTACAATTCTTATTAAAAAAAAACTTACATGTAACCTGGAGTTACTACCAGTAAAGGAGCCCATCTAACGAAAAGTAAATCTTGTCATCAACTGTCTATACGAACAAAGTAAACCAATCAAAATAAACCTATAAACATGAACAAACTGAAGCAAATCAGAGTAAAATTGTTTAAAGAAGGCAAACGCACAGGAGTGCCCCTAACAGAACCACCCTACCAAACCATCTGGAAAGGAAGGGGGCGGGGGACAGGGGGGGGGGGGCGGGGGCGGCTCGACTTAGCAAGACTGGAATCCCAACTCCATAAAGTGAGACATTTATTACAAGTCCGGAATGAAGGGGGAAAGGCTGTTTATTGAATTACGCCCCACAAAGCACTGCTAACGACGCATTAAGGAATGAAACACGGGCGGCGTTATTCGCCAAGCATAAATTGCGGTGCTTGGATAGTAAGAGATGTGTGTGGCACCGAATCAATAATGAGAGAGAGAGAGAGAGCGCTGTCACTTCTTCACGCATTCCATTCCTCGTTATTGGAGACCCGGCTAATTGTTTTCATCAATTTACGAGACGAAGCTTAAATTCGGCAACCTTCATATATCAGACTCCAGAAAAACCGAGCGCCCGCGAGCCGAGCTCATACATTCTCCAAAAGCACACAAGCGCATAAACATAAGGATACAAAGCACGCACACACTTCTACAAGACACACGACCTAACAAAGTAGAAATCAAACACACAAAAACAGACAAAAGAAAATTAACACACGCACGCATGAAATATACATTAACAGCCAGAAAGCCGGAACATACATGCACGTGGTATGGAGGAGGAGGAGGAGGAGGAGGAGGAGGAGGAGGTGTAGTGTAGGTCCAGAAGTCATAAATATAGCAAATTCGTTTCATCGACCCAAAAGGGAACAAGCACAAAAGCGTCCGGCACGTCCGAACCGCATCCATCCCCCAGTGCATTAACTACATTACTCCTTTTATCATATTCCCCCAACAACGCTGCTAATTATTTACAAGGAATAAATGAAATAAATCCTTAATTCATCTTCCTCCCTTAATCCCTGAAGCTGGGTATCCTCCAACCTCTCCTTCTAGACTGCTATGCTGGGGCGGCGCACCCCCGACACCGTCTCCTGGCCCCTGAAGCCGAATGGTCCCCGCCCTCCACCCCAAGTCCCCCTTTTGCCTTAGACAATTACTAGCATGATTAGGAGCTGTTCTTAATGATTCCCTGCCGGTAATTAAGCGCTTAACTCCAATGATCACGCTAAACTGCAGTAAACTGTTTGCCGCTCTCACACAGTGCCAGCATAAAGCAGCATAAAACAGCGGCTGTTTCTCGTTTTTCCTTTCTTTACGGCTTCATCTCAACAGGAGCTAATGCTGAGCTAAATGACGCCTTTACAAGCTGACAAACCGCAATTATCTTCATGTCGGGATGAAACGGTTATCAGGCAATGTCTACGCGTCCACACATTATTTCGCTCGATGCCTTCGTCGGGATATCTTGGCGAGGCCGGAAAGTTGCTCTGATTCTGTTTTGTTTCTGAATATAAAATGTTCAATGAAAATATTCCACTCACTGTTTGAGTTCACAAAGAATGTAAACATGACTCCACGGAATGGACTTAGATAAGATGAATTACATTTTGTTAATAATGAGTAAAAGACATCAATGCCGTTCCTTTTCTGTTCCCATTGCTTTTCTTCGGACCTGGGCTAGATAGAAATGCAAAGTTGCCCATCCCACCGGCCGTTATATATTGAAATCCATGCCCCTAATCTCCTCCTTTAATAACAGACATGAGGAACAAATTTAGGAGACATGTGCCTTCTCATGTCTTTAATGACATAGAACCAACTTGGGTATAAGATTAGAAGCTTTTGGACACAGTGCATGGAACTTCACAGCGATAACTGAAAAGTATTAATGTTACTGGAATTCTAATTACCTGACATATACCAAGCACTGAAGCTATAGGTTTAGAGTAAATCATAATGCCCTTATTTCTAGAGAAAAAGGTCAACACACATGGAATTTTAATTCTGTTACCAGAAAAGATTTATTCTGCGCCTACATGAATACAAAGTACGAAAAAGACACATATACAGATTTAACAAGGCAGAAAATAAAATTGCTATTTTTCGAAGTGAGGAAATGATATAACTAGACCGACAACTGGAAACAATTAATACTAATCGTATTATTATGTCTGATATATTTATGTGGAGTTTAGGATTTCCCTTTCCAAACTTATTACTTACTGCAACGTGAAAGTTTCCGTTACTGTTTATATTTTCAATTAATTTCTGGCAGATAATAATAATAATAATGATAATAATAATAATAATAATAATAATAATAATAATAATAATAATAATAATAATAATAATAAAGCAATTTGTTTTATTATCATTTCTACAAAACATTACAACTGAATTTAACCACTCCAGCAGTATAAGCATTTGGAAAAATAACTAAAAAAAGGGGCCATATCATCAATCAGACAGAAATTAATGGGACGCTTTTAAAATGGCAGATTTCTTTCACTGAATCAATAGCGAGCTAAAGTGCGAACAAAAGTCAAACACGACTGCAACTAGGAAATAATAGGAGAGGACTGTAAGCACGCCAATTAGAGACTAATATACTATAAAGATTAGCACGCCATCTTAACAAGGAAGAATGGCCCTTTTTTCTAACGATTCACGTGTCGTTAATTCAAGAATAGTCACGTTCGTTAATACGGTAAAGTTCTCATTCCATTCTCGGGGCTGCTCTGGTCATTCCTTTAGATTTATGCAAAGGTAGATATTTCTACATTTTACCTACTGATTTAAAAAAAAAAAAAGTCTTAACTCATTGCTTTCAATATTTCGTTAGCTCAATTGAAGCCTTACTGTCATACAATAATTTCGATCTTGTCCTTATCTAAGTCACGAAACTTTACTAATCATGAAAGAAATCTAGCAACTGAAATAAAAAGAAACAACAATTGTACTGTACGTCTAGGCAAAATAATACCATTATGAATAAAGATGGTATAGCTAAGGATGTATGTCAGCGCACAAATCCATTTCTCTGGAAAATGGACTTAGATTCTTGAGCAAGGCAAAATCACAAAAAACATATATACGTGTGTGTGTGTATATATATATATATATATATATATATATATATATATATATATATATATATATATATATATATATATATA
>NC_089749.1:19757661-19817661 GCF_040412425.1 Macrobrachium rosenbergii | reverse complement strand
AATTTAAGCTCTGCAATATCTTTGTTAAATCCAAAAAGGTCGAGAGAGAGAGAGAGAGAGAGAGAGAGAGAGAGAGAGAGAGAGAGAGAGAGAGAGAGAGAGAGAGAGAACGTTGTAACTGTTAATGATACTACATTTTATGATAATTTTGCTGAGAGAAAGCCTGCACCTTTTGATAATTCAGATGCAGCAGGAAAAGAATGCAGCATCTTTGCAACAACATTTTAAGATAACTTTCAGAGAGAGAGAGAGAGAGAGAGAGAGAGAGAGAGAGAGAGAGAGAGAGAGAGAGAGAGAGAGAGAGATGCAACTACCGAAATTGCAAGGAAACACACAGCGGAAAAAGAATGCAATATACCAAGTCTGGACAACTTGGCGATAATTTTCTTTTACACACATCATTAGTCAAGACCGTTAGGAGGCGCCACCAGACGGGGCTTCTGTCCCTAATATTCTATGAATATTTAGGAGGCCAATCCTGCAGTATCATTTGTTACACGTAATTGGATGCCGGTGAGCGTGGGTTATAAGACACGATCTAATTTTGGGAGAGGCTCACACCATCCTCCACTTCTCGGCTCCGCCAATCAGTCAGTTACCAATTTTGGGCTGGCCTCGCCCTATTTCCCCCTCTCGAAAATGTTCGGTGTGTTTTTAGGAAACGGCGAGATGCCTGACACAGATCTTTAGACAGGGTATACAAAAAAGAATTCTGCCGGATTACCGATATGTTAAACTTGAGCCTCAATCCGGCAGGTCCGATTTATGCCACACTGAGCACCATCTGTCTCGTGAGCAGCAGTAGGTTATTATTATTATTATTATTATTATTATTATTATTATTATTATTATTATTATTATTATTATTATTATTATTATTTTATATCGTTCAGAAGATGAACCCTATTCACACGGAACAAGCCCACAGGGGCCACAGACTTGAAATTCAAGTTCCAAAAAATATGGTATTCATTTGAAAGGTCATTATGAAATACAGAAAGAAGAGATTAGTTATTAGAAAAGATAAATAAAAAAAATTAATAAATAAACAGATGAAAATGGAAGTAAATTACAAAATACAAGGAGAATTGCTTTAGGGTAGTAATGCATTGCGTCTCTCATTTGAACTTTTGGGGTTCCAGTAGCATACATTCAGAAAAAAACTGACAGTGCAATAATTTTCGCATCTTGAATTCTGATCCGTACTCTCTCGAGGCACAAATTTGCATTCGAACCTATAATTAACTCTTGAAGGCTCTTATCGACAGACAAAATCAACAAAACAAACAAACGGACTGCCATTCAACTTGCCATAAACCAAAAGGTAACATTTTCAAATACTATTTTCATTCATTATCGAAAACAATATTTTTACGTTTTTTCCTGAAACTTCTGTTAAATTTAACTAAATTTCCGGCTATTTGTGAATGCAAGTTTTTAACATGAGCCATACTACGCTGCCGCCGGCTTACGAGCTAACCAATAAATTAAAGTTTAATTAATAGATGCTCCCTATTTTTCGAATCCAACAAGTCAAGTTTTTATCGTGCATATACACAAGGATAAATAATAAAGATATACAAAGAATTGATCGCACTATAATTTCACTGAATTCTGGGCTAAATATTATCTTCAAAGATCAAAGTACCTTCAGTTTTTGCTATTATCTGCTCAGCTTTCACTGAGTGAACCCTCGCCCAACTTCAAAGGACAGGGTGCTTCGAGGCTCACTTAATTATCCTAACATGACAAATCTCTAAAACCTGATTTTCTGCAGCAGTGAGGATACTGCTAAAGAAGCACAATATGTCTTGAGCACTTGTTGGTGCAATATCTGACCTTGTCTTAGCGCAATATGTTCGATGAAAACCAAAACCTTTGGTACACCGCGTAATTTCGAACTGAGAGCAAAAATACATACTGTAATAAAGACGACTAGTCTGTCAAATCTTCCTATAGATCTTTGAAATCAGTGTTGATCATTTATAGCGATTATTATAAAGTACTGAGATTGAGATTCGATTTTATTTTTGCATCGACTTTAACTACACATTATCGAATTAACTGAAAATTCATCTCATAAATACTAAAGGCTAAGATAAATAAACTATGTAGTAACGTAACACATCACAAAGTTTAAAACAATGTAATAAGCTTTGTACTAAAGGAGTAAAAGTCTGCCTAAATAAAAATGTAAACGCAAATAAGGGAATCAGATTTATAGAGCAATTGGAATGCAATCGCAAAACTGAAAACAATATAAGCTTTGTACTAGAGGGCCAAAAGTATGCTAAAATAAAAATAAATGGAGATTAGGGAATGAAAATAAAATACAAGGATAAAAACATCTTTAAGAACAAATATGCAGTTGTAAACATGGAAGCTTACGCATACAAAAAATTAAATTTCAACATAAGGCCCGCAAAGGAATGAGGCATCTTAAACTTTCATAAAACAAAACATTGGTAAATTTCACAAAGGATATGGAACAAATTTTGTTACAAAAACATTTATATACATATATTATATATGTATATATAAATAAATACATATACATACATACATACACATACACACACATATATATATATATATATAGTTGAGTGAAAAAATCCTATTGCCTCTTAACTTCGAAAATTAATTAAAAGGCCTTATGTCTCTTATACAATTTCAAATAAAGACAAAATTTGCTGGTTAAAAAAAACAAACTTCCATCTCGAAGGATCACATTCACCCCTTTAAAAGCACGAAAAGTCTCCTCCCAGAAATACAAAACAAAAAACAAAACAAAAAACTACAACAAACTAAGAATGACTTCAGTTCGTTTTCAGTCTGAAATTTATGGGGACTTCAAGTCGCAATAACAGCAAGAGAACCTCAGGTAGCATAATACACACGTCAGAATTCAAGATTACCTTACGCCTCTCATGAATAAAAAGTACGTTCAACAACTCAAGCTCAGGAGAGTGCACCCGAGAAAGCGCAGAATGCGCACCAAATGGCTCATCTGCGCTTTTAATGTAACCATGAGGAGATTAAAACCATTAAATAGGAGTATTCAAATGCCTTTCATAAAACGGGCATATGCAACGTCCAACCAACAATAAGAGCCATTCCGTACATATACACTTACTAAAATGGAACCAATGAGGCAACACCTCTCGCTGAGGGAAAATAAAAAATAAAATTAATTGAATAACCCGACATCGCATCCAACCAACGGCCCCCCGTCCTCCCCCCCGTCCCCCACCAACCATAACCAACTGGAACTACCTCCGAAGACCCCCATCCAGTAGCAGATGTTATCAGCGCCAAACAAGACGGTAGTTAAGAAGATTATGCAAACACGGCTCCCTTAATCTCTCTCTCCGCGCTGACAGTTACCACGCTTGGTTCCTCTCAATATCAAAATTTACGTCCGAGTAAAAACAATTAGAAACGATATATTCCGAGGGGGTTACTTTGGCTGCCTATAAGAGGAACGACTTGGAAGGTTCCGGTTGCCAAAATATTTCGTTTCGTCGAGAGCAAATGGCTATCTCAGAAGGACCATTTTATAACTCATTTGATAAGGAAAAAGAACACGAATCTTTTAAGAGAGAGTTACGTATCAAAGGAGCACCTGTCTTTCAGGTCTATGGTGATTAGAAGACAATAAAAAGAGAGGTCGAAATAAATGGGAAAAGCTCCCCATTCTCTCATCCCCCCCACCACCACCAACTCCCCGAGAAAAAAAGAGCTCGCTGGAAGCGAAGGGCCACGGGACGGGAACCTTGAGGAACGCCACGGCAGTGTTTACAGTCGGCTCGCCAATGGCAGCCCTCGTAAAAAGGCGAAGCGCACACATAAATATTATTAATACCTCGCTCCAGCCTATAATTACAACCTCACCCTCATTGTTCCATTCGCCGTCTCTACACCGTTTCCTATTTGTTAAAAGGCATCTGCATATCTTTAATTTCCCTCGCTGGATTTACAATCTCTAATTTGGTGGAATGCAATGGCGGCAGATTGTCTGAGACAGTGTATGTGTAAGTGTATATGTGTGTCTGTGTGTGTGTGTGTATATAAGTGATTAAGACTCAAATGAAATACGAGTGGCCGGAGGGGCTCGCAGCTTCCTCCAGCACGCATCCAGACCAATGAAATGGCTGCAAAATTATGTTCGGCGAAATTCATGACTCGGATCTCATCTCCTCCGGGATGCTGCCGCGGCTTAACATCATCGTCGCTTCCAACAGAAGTCGGGATGGCGAACCTCGGGCATATGTCTTCTTCGTCGAAGCGGCGGCTGAATATCAATTCATAAAACCGCATCATCACATACTTACGGCTGGTTGCTCTATTGGTACGGGAGTCATGCGAGAGGACTCATTAAAGCGAATGGGGTAATGCAAGCGTTTCATCAGATATAAACGTCAATTGAAACTAAAATTAGCCAAGGTGGTTTTGATATTCAATTACTGTTCCATTAAATGTGAGAGAGAGAGAGAGAGAGAGAGAGAGAGAGAGAGAGAGAGAGAGAGAGAGAGAGAGAGAGAGAGATTACCAGTAATAACACGAAGTAATATGTTTAGCTTGCAACTTTATTTAAATACTTTTATTTGTACAGTACGACTCAAGTGTTGCATACCTGATATATATTTAAATCCTCCGGTTGTTAATAAGTTTAATCTTTTTTTAGGTACATTAAGAGCACATAAACCCTTCATTTAAAATTCTCATTTATCTCTCATGCTTTCTCATGGTTTCAAATTGCTGATGAGTACGTCCTTTTTATTCATGAGAGGTGTAAAGTATTCTTGATATCTAACACGAATATTTTTTTCTTTGGCTGTAAGTTATTTGAACTCCTTAATTGATTTTAGTTTTACAAGGGGAATAATTTCCTTTTGCTGTTAAGATAACATGAGCCTGATTCTTAACACACACAACCATCTTGGTAAAAATACAAAAACCATTAGCCATCGAAGTTTGGAAGTTTTCCAAATCGAGATCAAGCGTGTAGCCTTAACCAAAGCATTAAATCACAATCAACCAAGAGAAGGGACACAATCACATTCCAGATATTGTACTAACAATCAACATGATTGAACAGTTGCACAGGCTGCATATGCCTTCTTAATCATTTCCAAAACAGTGGTTACAATATCAAATTTATATTGTCACCACCACCTAAATTTATACTGCCATAAAGCTTGTGTGGTAACGTACGGGAGGTCTTTCCCTTGAGGTGCAAGCTTTGGAATTCTCTTCAGGTTTCGTTTTCCCAGATATATAACCTTCCATCATTCACGAGGTAGGTCTGTAGCTTCCTCTGGGGTTGAAGACCCTGCTTTCCTTTCCCTTTCTTTTACTAACTGTCTTCGAACCTAACCTCGATATGACACACACACACACATATATATGCATGTGTAGTATGGTTTGTATATGCGTGTATATATATACTCACAATATATATTATATATATACAGTATATATGATATATGATATATATATATATATATATATATATATATATATATAGATGAGAGAGAGAGAGGGAGAGAGAGAGAGAGAGAGAGAGAGAAGTGATGTCAAAATTGATGGTTACTTGAACTGCCACCACTTCTGGTGGTGTTTAATAAAACAAACAAACTCATTGTGAAATAATTTAAATGGAAAACACAAAAAATGCTACTAGAGAGAGAGAGAGAGAGAGAGAGAGAGAGAGAGAGAGAGAGAGAGAGAGAGGACATGGACAGCAACTCAAAAAAAAAAAAAAAAAAACAATCCACGAGTTTACCAACGCTCCTAAGTGAGCGCGGAACAAAATCTCCGACTCGTCGCCGTCAGAACTTGAAAAATTCCTCTTCCGCGCTGACGGCACATCCGCACAATAACGAGCAACATTCCGGCACTTGCGAACAACCCCGAGCCATTGGCTGAACAACTTCATTAACATAAACTACATCCTAACAAGCACGCTAAATAATGCGTGAGCAACCCAAACACAACGCGGTGGATGTTAAGCCGACAAAAAAACGTATATAAATATTTCCCCACGTTTACCCGGCCGCAGAATATTCTCTTTCCCTTCGCTACTTCTCTCCGGATTTTTTCTCTTTTCTTTTTTGGTCGCGCTTTTGAATTCCCTAAATAGTCTTACAAAATTAAAATAGTTAATTCATCATTCTTTACAATTATTCATTCGCGTCTTCACATTTAAATTCCCTAAATAATCTTACAAAATTAAAATAGTTAATTCACGATTCTTTACAATTATTCATTCGCGTCTTCACATTTAAATCCCTAAATAATCTTAAAAAATTAAAATGGTTAATTCATAGTTTTTTGCAATTATTCATTCGCGTCTTCACATTTAAATTCCCTAAATGAACTTAAAACATTAAAATAATGCATTCATAATTTTTTCATTTGCCTCTTCACAGACCCCTGAATTACATTCGCACGTATAACTAAAAACAACAATTACTTTGTTACTCAGTATAATTTGGTAACGTAATTCGGTGATTACAAAAGATTAGTGTAATTCACATTATTCAGAACAATCATCTCAACTAACTTTCACTAGCAATTGACTATACATTTTTCTGCTGATACTGACTGACAGTTAACTGCAAAATCTCATGTTTTATTTCTAACGCTCATGTAAAAAATGTTGCGTTAGCAGACAACGCATTTTATTATTATTATTATTATTATTATTATTATTATTATTATTATTATTATTATTATTATTATTATTATTATTATGATGATGAAAAAATGACATTTCATACAGAAACAAGCCCACAGGGACCATTCATTTGAAATTCAAGCTTCCAAAGAATACAGTGTTCGTTTGAAATAAGTAACAAAAGGTAATAAGAAATACAGAAAGAAGAGATCAGTTATCAAAAAAGAGAAAATAATTTAAGAAATAAATAAGCGATCAACAACCAAATACATAAGTTGTTAGCCATATGGCTGCCATCAACTCCTTAGTGGACAAGTTGCTTCCCTCAAGCCCTTCTTCACTGTGGTTGCAACTCACCACAGTCGTCTAACAACTAAGTACTAATTAACTGCTTAGGTCAGCTGATCCATAATAGGTTTTAACGGACTGACTGCGTCCAACTCCAGTTCGACGTGCTCGGGGCTCGAACGTGGATTTTCTCGCTGGTGAAGACAAAGTACTATTTTACAAACTAAGATGACCCATATATATATATATATATATATATATATATATATATATATATATATATATATATATATATATTGTATATATAAATATATACATATATATACATATATAACATATATATATATATATATATAAAATATATATATATATATATATATATATATATATATATTAATGTATAAAAATATATACATATATATACGTATATATATATATATATATATATATATATATATATATATATATATATATATATATATTAAATGCGTAATATTGCATAAACCACAAACATAAGGTAAATGAAAGCCAGAAGTCCGGGCAGAAAAGGTCAAATTACCCATTAAAGTACTCCATTAACACAAATGACTACAGTACTAGCAATGGGCCCATAAAAATTCTGCAATTGGCTTTTATGAAAAATGAAAAAAAAAAAGGAAAATATGGTTTTCAAGGTGTTCTATTAAAACGTTCTCCTTCACGCTCGTTTCCCATGTGTGTGTGTATGTGTGTGTGAGAGAGAGAGAGAGAGAGAGAGAGAGAGAGAGAGAGAGAGAGAGGTCAAACGTACGCAAACGTCAAAGAATCCACATGAAAGCTCAATATGGGCAAAAATTCAGTATCAGAATCTCAAAATCTCAAAATCCTGCATTGACCCTGAGCCCTAAAGACACAAAATTTCAATAAAATCCATCAACAAATTATGGAAATGTCTTGCAGCCACAGTGACGCTGGTGAACACATAACCTCCTTCCAACTTTCTTGACAGAATAAATTCTAACTCTTCCATAAAAGCTGGCCATATACTACTAATACCGATAAATTTTCATAAATACATAAATACATACATACATACATACATACATGAATACATACGGAGTTCAACGTATAATGTATAAGGCATTTGCCATCGAATATTTGTAAAGTAAATTGTAAAATTATATTACTTGAAACATCAAGTAATATTTTTTCCTCATTAAATATTTATGAAATTAAAGTATACATTTAATATATAAATAAGCTGTTACTTAAAATCTACAAAGCACCATCAAGTTGCTTATAAAATGCACCGTGTATTACAACATTATCATCGACAGCGCATCATCAAATACTTATAAAAGTCCAAGTGTTCTGTTATCCCCTTAAATGGCAAGTTGCACACCATTACATACTTATAATATTTCCGGTGTTTGTCTATTTACATGAGAAGCGATGAACACCAGTAAGGGTTACCATTACGCACTTATATCACCGAACGACGTACAACCATATATTTACGACTTCAACCACGTATCATTAAATAAAATCATACCGCATTTACCTGGCGTGAAATTCGCACGTCCGCGGGGGCAAAGAGAAACGCCTCAAATTAAGGGGGAACTAAAGTAAACAAATAAACAATTCCCTTAAACGTTTCCGCGCGATAACGTTTTGGGAATAACAATGATTCGCGGCTCTTAAGTGGTTCAAGCAACTGGTGAAAATTGCAGGAAGCACAAGGCGACTTTCTCACATTTAACAGCCATTGTTTCTGGGGATACATCAGACTCCATTACGATGTTAGGGGTGTGTGTGTGTGTGTGTGTGTGTATGTATGTGTATTTCTCCGTGTGTCTAATTTTTCTCTTCTTAATCTCTCGGAGTTAACAGCAGTTTTCTGTAATTATAATCTATCTCCTTCTCTTCTTAGCAGTATTTTTCATGTAATACTAGAATGAGTCGTATACCCAACCAACGCTCGCTCTCGTTTTGTAAATTCCATTTAATAATACCGTAAGAGAAATATCCCTCTTACTCTTTCATTCTCCCCCCTCTATTTTTCGTTTGTAAATAATGAACACAATTCTCTCTCCTCTTTCTCTTTCCCTTTCCGTTCATTGCATGAAACGATGTATTTTCTCTGTAAAATACAATTAAAGGCAATGTACAAAAAGCTATTTCAATCCCCCTTCAAACATGAAAGCAGCATTCCAAAAAGGGACAGCTAATGTTAAACTAATGCTTCAGTACCCAAAGTGATAACAAGACCTTGCATTATCTGCACAGAAATTTTTATTCAAAAGAAGATTAAACAATCTGCAACAGACGATTTGTGCAAGACAAGTCTAAAGCTGCCGTGAATATCCAAAATACTTAGAAATGAAAGGATCAGTTACCTTTCACTGGAATGAACCAAAGTAATGAATGGGCTGCAATATAAATTAATAGAAACCTTAAGACACGGACTTTATTTTGTTACGACCTCTCCATTCCGGTATATTTATTAAATCAAAGTTGCTAAATAAAGGAATAATTTAAAACTGAGCGGGGAACAAAAATAAGAGATGAGAGTTGGAAAAAGGAGAAATATGGAGGGTTTAATTATCTGCCAAAGCATGGACAGAAGCGGTACGGTAAGGAAGGCCAGTGATAAAATGGAGCAAAAGAAATTCAGAGAACAGAGACCTGATAAAAACCACTAGAGAACAAAACCTATCAAGCAGTTGGATAAAAGTTATATAAAGGAGTTTACAGAGAAGAGACATGCCATGGACAATCCTTATTCCATTTAACTTTTTCCTCTTGTTATAATTCTACAATTTGAACGATTATACCTTTGCACAAACCCATTCACGATTTCTTTTCATTCGAATGTTTCTGTTCCTTAGGTACATCCGTGTTCCTCTCTCTCTCTCTCTCTCTCTCTCTCTCTCTCTCTCTCTCTCTCTCTCTCTCTCTCTCTCTCTCTCTCCTGCTGGTGCAGCAGCATCTCATCAGTATTAAATCGTTACTTACCCAACGAGTCCCTCATGAGCCCTTTCACACCCTGGCCCCAGCGTGATGGCCCAGCCATTGTCTCGCTATCACAAATTCACCTCACATAATACAAATTCACCTCACATAATTCGATATCGAATTTTTGCCAGCCGCTTAATTATAGATTCCTGAGTCAGCAACTTGGGGTAAATCGAATTAGGCTACTGGCGTACCACAGGGTCCGGCCGGTCCGTTCTTCAGGGGTCCCTCGCCGTTTCTCATATATGGTCGCGGCGACGAAGGCATTGTCAAGATGGATGCCACCAGGAAGGAGGGAGAGGGGAAGGGATACAAGAGGGGGAAGGGAACAGGGAGATACAATAGGAAGGCATACACAGATAACTGGGAGATGGTTGGGGGCCAAAGGGGGAACAGAGGGGAGAGGAGGGGGGTTGGATACACCTTGGGCCAAGTCGGGTTGACTCCACCTGTAACATTGTTCCACCTACACACTTCATTTACCTTGATCACTGGCAACACAAACTGTTGATCAAGACCCTATTCACAAAGAAATTACCTAATCCCGGCGGTGAATGTAAAGGTTTTATTTATATTTTGGCTCCAATGGGATCAGACTACGATGGAGAATAACTTTGGGGGAGGGGGAACTGATGAGATATTTGGTCAAAGGTTGGGGGGGATATGAGAGAGAGAGAGAAAAAGAAAGAGAGAGTGAGGAGGAGGAGGAGGAGGAGGAGGAGGGGTGCCAGCGAGAAGGGCCTTTAGCCGACATTAATTGTTCCTTGGTGCACCAAAAGATAAATTGGCAGTGTGTAAAAAAGAAAAATGAGACACTTATCTCCGTCCCTCTTGCACTCCATCTTATGTCAGGTTGCTCCATTTATAAACAAAGACGCCATGTCGCTTCTGTTGCGCCGCGTTTGGCCTCAACTTTATAAACAGAGTGTCTGCCTCACCCAGGCACTCCCCAACACCCATCACAGACTCTGCTGACCATTTACAAAGCTAATAAATGAAAAATGCGTAAGACAATGGGCGTCAACAATTAATCAATGGATTCAATAATAATTCAATAGACTTCACCAATTAACTGAGGATAGACCTGTCGACTTGACAAAGGAAAGTACCTTATTTCTTTTCTTGTTTTATTTCATATTTGAAGGTGCTGACCTTTCCAGGCACTCAGAAGTTACTTGGCAACTGATATACTTCAAGGTAAATGAGAAAAACCCGCAATGGAATGCATGCCACAAATGGACTGACTGAGTGACTATGAAGTCAAACAGTATCGCTAAGCCATAAACTGGACAGCCAGAAAAGAATCGTCGTTATTTAAGGCTGATAGCAGCTCGAGCACTAAACTTTTTGTGTAGCATATTCCATGCGAATTCCGGCGGATGTGTTAGCATTCTACAGAAACTGTCGCTGAAAGCCAATGGGTTGCAAAGACTTACATATCAAATACCAGGAGTCACTTAGATTATTATGATATTATGATAAAAAATATAAAAGGAGGAAGGATGGCAAACTTTTAGAAAACCAGCATGTACAAATTAAGCAAGAGAAGAATGGAATAATGATATTTGCTGGCAATGAACGTAATCACGAGATATTTACCGTCACGTATTTTGAAATTTAACAGAAAATTTAATAAACCTAAAGCTTAGGATTTCCTCTTTACTCTATGCAAAATGTTAAGAAACCCAGTATACTGTACATAAAAATGGGAACAATACAATGACATCTATTGAAAAATAAATTGAGGCCCAAAAGTTACTAAAAATCAGAAATTGCAAAAATGGAAAATTTACGAACGCAGTGTCTACAGACAAACACACACACACAAACACACACCCACACGTTTTATTTTCGAGGGAATGGAAACGCTTTAGGAAAGCCGACTGAAGCCCAAGAGCTAGGTAAATAAAATTAGACTTTAATGCTACCTAAATTACACCTTTTTACCCACAGTAAACCAGCTCTGTTATGTCCGTCCGACGGGCTGAAAAGAAAGCTGAATAAAAAGTCAAGTGAAAAAAGTGCGGCCTACCTGATTAAAGAGGAGGTTTTGCAGGTGAACAAATGAGGTCTTTGTAATGGAAAATGGGTTCCTTCACGGGCCCCAACCCCCCAAAACCCCTTCTAGATTACACAAACACCCAGACCCTATTTGGAAAATATAAACCCCCCTTTTTTTTTTTTACTTTCAAAGGAAGCTGGTGGCTGCGGAAGCTTCCAACGGCATCGTTACAATTTTTGTGGCAACTTGAAGGGGGAGAGAGAGAGAGAGAGAGAGAGAGAGAGAGAGAAAATATGCTTCATGTCCTTTTGCGGAATAGGTGGGCAAGAAGGTTCTGAAGTAGCGAATAGGGGGTATGAAAATGATTAGTGTGTACATTCCAACCAAAACACAACTAACTACTAATGCGGTAAAGAGGATATTTCACTTCTGCAAATATTTTACATTTTACCATTTTCATTATTATTACCGCTTCCTGTTGCTGCTATTTCAAAAATCATTTCTTGAATAACATCTCAAGAAATTTTTAAAGTATAATTTGATGAAATGTACCGAGTAATTTTCTTTAGAACATTTCATGTTTTACATTTGTGAAATGTTTTCAGTAACATTTCAAAAATATTTAAGTAAGAATATTTCAATAACGTTTCCTCAAGTAAAAATAAAAAAAAGTTTTAGTAACATTAAAATGTTTTAACATTGTAAAAACGTTTCCTTAAGTATTATTTTGTAAACGGTTCTTCTATTAACTTTATAAATGTTTCTTATATAATCTAAAACCGCTTCTATTAAAAATCTTCAAAATGTTTTATAAAGTATCATATTAAATACTCCTTTCTGTAACTTTCTGAAACATCCCATGCACACCTTTTCAAAATATTTTTTAAGGTTAGTAAACACGATACAACCTTGTCATTTCCACAAAGCATTGGATTTATTCTTATGAGTTTAAAGCAATAATGCAATCACCATGCACGCTTATGTGAAATACCAAAAAAATGTATATCAAATATTCAGTAATTAATAAGTCCATAAACACCTGATGGAACGACTTCTTTCAGCCTCAAATCAACAATATCCCTCGTTCATACTGTTTTCTGAAGCCTATATCGACATCGTCACTAACTGGAGCAAAGGAATTTGATATTTTGTTTATAATTATCGAGGTCACATTATACCCAGCCAATAATAATAATGCACTACCCTCAATGTTTTGCTTTGCAGCACTCTATTTAGTCTAAAACCTTGATATTTTCAGTTACATGTTAACTTCGTTAAACTACAAGACATTCTTAAAGCTAAATCAGGCAAATGATATCAACAGATTCATTCTTAATCATTTAAGCACCGTGTTTCTTGATTATTAATTAATAGTAACAAGACAGTGGGCGCATGAAGACTAGATACAGACCTTGGAGTAATCTCCATTGCAGAAGGAGACAACTGTAAGTGACTCTGGTGGCAGCTATTTTAGGTCATGGTCAAGGTCACAAGGTCACCAAGATTTGTGGCACTGGAAGGCCGGCGTAACTAGTAAAGAATGCACGACAATTATGACGTCTCTACCACTCGAAGCTCAAAAGTTATGAACGATGTTGAATCTGCGTACAAAACTTACGGAATTTTGATCAAAATTTCACCTTTTGGTTAAGCCGTTTGAAAATATATTTATAAAATAAAATTAAGCGTAAACTCACGGAAGGAACAGACGAAAGATCTCCTTTCAAGCATGATGGCTTTCCTTTGTAACAAATTTGATTGAAATCTTTTCAACCAAGCATGACAGACACTCTTGAAGACAGACAGTTGGATCGACAAATAGACAGGGAGGTTATACAACTGCATCGCCCCTTAACATTGTGGGGTGGAGGAAGGTTGGAATAATGACTATCATAACGTTCCAAAGAACGGTAAAACCTGGCTTCTTAGTTGCACATAATACAATAGTCATGACACGATTGGATAGAAGCTTAAATTCCTTTAAGATGGGTCCGTTCAATTTATGTGCCTTACTTAAAAGTAAGTATAATGAAAAGTAGATAAAAAGCGAGTCAGATATTTAGTTTCGCCTATAATCTTCCATTACGAAACGAAAGTACGGTCCAAATCATGAGATGGCCGATGATAAGACAATTATCTTAAAAACGACATGACATTAAATTTGAGCAGAAGCTGATCAAAATAACAATAACTTATACAGACGTCCAAAATTTATGGAACTGATACTTACGATTAATACACATTCCAAAATTATAAGAGATAATATTAGTTAATTACCATGTCCCAAAATAAGGAGTTTTAAAAAGGGCCAATAAAAATCCTTAATTTGACATTTAATACTAATTAATAAACATTTCTATAATTAAAAAAGTTATCACCATTAAGTAATAAACATTTTAAAATTTAATAATTAATATTAATAATAACTAATAAGCATTCCAGGCGAATAAAGAGATGGTAGCAGTTTCATTCCAAATTCCAAACTTAATAAAGACAATAAGATCTTACACTCACTCTAAAATTAACGAGAAGTCAACGGAGGCTCACACAAACAATTCCAAGATATATTAAGCTTTACCTATAACTCATCCACATCCCAAATCCTTCCTCGCCACAGAAAAAAAAAAAAAGAACTCGCAGGGTACACGTACTTTATGGCATGCCGTTACGTGAGAAGACACTGCGCAAGCGTAGTCCGGGGGTTGTGTCTATGCTTCTTGGGATGTTCTCTTAATAGTGTGCGCCCATGGGGATATATATGCATTGTCATCAACCACCTATTAATGATGTGATGGTGCCCCAGCAGGTGACTGATGATGTCGGGGAGAGTGGGAAGACAGATAACGGGGAGATTAGACGGAGAGAGAGAGAGAGAGAGAGAGAGAGAGAGAGAGAGAGAGAGAGAGAGAGAGAGAGAGAGAGAGAGGTTTTTTGTTTCTTTCAATTTATAGAAAGGCATATCATGCACAATTGTATGGTCAGTTACAATCAAAGTAGTGGAGCGCTGAAAAACATGATTTTACAGGCCACAGGATGCAAATTAAAAGAAATTCATCGATACACATATATGTGTATATATATATATATATATATATATATATATATATATATATATATATATATATTTTATATAATATATGTGTATATATATATATATATATATATATATATATATATATATATGTATATATATATATATATATGTATATATTTTGACATACATACATATATATATATAAATATATATATATATTTATATATATATATATATATATATATATATATATATATATATATATATATACTATCAAATTAATACTGTAGAATCTCTACAACTTTTACCAGATACCTATGCAGCTGTTAGCCACAATGCAACTGTATGCTTATTTATTGGATTATTTTTCTACAAATTTGAGATCCAAGAGCAAGATTTATTTGTTGTTTTAGCAGGAAACGAACCCTGTCACCATAGGTTGTCACAGCCTTGCTGGAGTGCAGGTTCAAGGTTTTGTAGCGACAAGCATATTTGAACAAGAATCTGAGTTTAAGAATTGTGGCCTAATTTACATACAGATTTGATTTACAATAGGTTGATTGCCATGTTACGTATTCCAGACGTTTAGAAATGCAACTATATAGTATTCTAAACGTGATTATATATATTATAATAAATACTGATAAGTCCTTTGCATGTTCCTTGTTACCAGCCTAGAGATTGCAACTCCTTATGAGCAGTTGCCCTCATGACACTTAGAGGTATATTATAATCCTGAGTTATTGAGGACATGTATATATCCTGACCATATACTATATATTCATCTACTATGGACTGTTGTTCTATTTACATACATATATTACATATAAATATATATATATATGTATTATATATATATATATATATATATATATATATATATATATATATATATATATATATATATATAAATAATTGGAACCTACAGCATTTTTACTGCCAGATATACAATATAAAAGTAATTGAATAGTCATTTAATTTTCTCTAAGTATTTATACTTTGTGTGGCTCCATTTTAACATAATCTGAGGGGTAGTGATTTTACAAATCGCAAAAATCTGAACTCAAAGCCAAATGCCCTGAGCACTTAACTCCGTAGCAGGTTCGAGGTTGGTATACCATCACAGTTCACAAGGAGGCTTCAACACGATCTCTAAGATACTACCAACCTAAGACCAAAGTCTCAAGATCTCTGTAGTGATACAACGTATCCAAAAAGCGCGTCTGAAACCCTTGAAACAGTTATCAGGCCAAAATGTGAGGTAACACATTTTCAGGCTTTGACCAGGTCTCACAGTTTCTTTGAATATATACGTGACAGCGTATCCAAAAAGCGTGAAACAGAGAAAATTAAGAGGAAATTTGGCATCAATCGCCTCATATCACACCTCATAATGATGCATATGTGTGTGTGTGTAAAATGAATATATATGTTATTCATGGAGAAAGTCAAACACCTTAAGAAATGAAAGGACCCTTTATCTTTGAGTGATGTTCAGAGTCCCTAACATGAAATCTTGATACCAGATTTGCCCTCCTTACCCAATGCCTCAGCTATGATGTCATTCTCCTGAGAAAGGACTTCCAGGCTCTTCCAAGTGCTCACAGACGCCCCAATGACACTCATCATGGATTTTTCTCCTGGAGCTGTTCAAAGGACATTTCTGTAATGCAATTTCCATCAGGAACTTTCACCAATATCTCATCTACATATGGACTTCTCGTTCCATATACATGCATACATACATACATACATACATACATACACCAGTCTATAAATATAGATAGATAGAATAGATAGATAGATAGAAATAGATAGATAGACTTGAGATAGATAGATATGTTTATATACTGTATTTGTTCTGTGTGTATAAACACCTACATACATACATACATACATATATATATATTTATGTATATATATATACATATAATGTGTGTGTATATGCATGTGTGTGTATTTGTGTGTTTCTACGTGTGCCCACACGCTCTCTCGTCATAATATCGAAGAGAAGTATATCAAAGACCCTGTATCTATGAGGTTTATTTGTCACAGGATTAAAACCGACAGACCTTTCAATAGCACTGTTCTAATAATTATATAATCTAAATAAAGGTAATCACCGCAAGGAGCTTGGAAAATGTCTTCGGTTTCAAAACTTCAACTGAATTTACTACCGTCGAAGTTCAATTGTGTACAAGGGGCCTAAGAACCACATTGCCCCCAAGTAAATTTAGAAAATCAATTAATCAATTCATCAGGACTTAAGGGCCATGTTTGGACAGAAACTTTCCGTTTACCTTTAACTAAATTTGCGTCTGTTTGTTTGTGCAGTCACGCGAACTCTTTCTCTCGAGCGTTATCTCACATTACTTTTACCATTCTTCTGAATATCGAATTAACCTTTTCCGTTGATTCCCCGCAGTTTTTCTTTAATGAAGCGTTTACATTACCTCTTGTTTACAACGGCATCCGTTATGGCAGGATAATTACAAAACGCGGTGCTATTGAATGTTCTTACATGAGAGAGAGAGAGAGAGAGAGAGAGAGAGAGAGAGAGAGAGAGAGAGAGAGAGAGAGAGAGAGGAGAGGAGGAGGAGGAGGAGGAGGAGGAGGGGTTAATCATCCTTTCGCTTAGTCTAATTTTCTTCTTTTGTTTCCCTCTAATTATGTCTTTTGTTTTCATTAGAACCACCTGTGCGTCTTATCCCTGCTCGCCCTTCGTACGCACTGCTGTTAATTTTCTTTTCACAGATTATTTCCGTCTTTATCGTAACCCTTGCTCACCCCCTGGCCATTATCATCCAGTGCACATTATCTCTAATCCTCCTTTTCGTTTCTTTCCTTCTCTCCCCCCCCCAAAACCTTTAAAATTGCTTTATTTAACCGCACGGTATCTTTAAAACCCAACTAGTATCAAGACTCTGAAGAGGTATTTTAGTTCAAGTACCGTAAAAAAAAAAGAAGATAAAAAAGGGGAGTGGCACGGGTGAAACTTGGATTATTAAAGTACCCTTAATCAGTCACAACCTCCCTGTTCGTTATTATTATTATGCAAGAAATGTCATCTACTTCGTTAAAGACAAGACTGAACCGAAGGCATTTTTTCCAAGGACACAAAAACCAGAAGTACTAAAAAATATCCAGAGCATAAGTTAAGACAACAGGCTTCCTCATATCTAAAAATTCTCGGAATTTAATTTCATTTAAATTATTTTAGTTAAAGACAAAATTGAACCGAAGGCGCTATCTTTCCAAAATCTCCCAAGGACACGAGAACCAGAAATACAAAATCACATCCAGATCATAAGTTGAGACAAAAGGCTTACTTATTTGCTCAGCAGCATATCCTGTGCACTGAATTGTGAAAATTAATGTTAAATCCCTTCAATTAAATTTATAGGTGAACTTAATATTACGGATTTGGAGTATAGGTCTAGCTCGACATATGATAGCTGCCGTAACTCGTACGGAAAAGCTGCATATTTTTTGAGAAGCGAAGTGTTAGACGCTAGCATTTGCGTGACATACCATGAGTAGTAGAAAGTAGTTATTTTTGCAGTAAAATACCCAATGACACAAAGATGGAATTATTTAAAGAGTTCCTGATTACGGTGTTTACTGTTGCGTGCGCACAAAGTAACATTTAAGAATCAGCCTGGTTTAAAATCGAAGTTGTAATGCACAAAGACCTCGAGATTAATTGGTCATTCGAATGATCTGACTAGCATCGGAAATAAAAAGGTCTTCAGAATGTCTCATTTACGCAATTCTGCTTCGAATGTGAGAAGTTTCGTGGGAAAATGTAAAGAAGCAATCATAAAAGAAATACAAAGAGCACTTGCTTATATTAAACATTTCAAGAAGAAACTCATCTTTTACTGGCTACTTTTGAAGTGTTACGGCAAAACTACCAGACTTTTTATTCGAAAGACGAAATATATGATGATGTCGAGACTAAAGTTAACAGAAAATTAGTAAGATTATGAAAATCCAAAACCTATTCCATCTCCATTTACAAAATCACATAGAACTTGAATCGTAAAACGTGTACACACCTGTCACCACGCGCACGCACACACACACAAATAGCGGCTAATAGTGTGAACATTTTACAGCACAAGAGGTTCATCCACGATTCAGCATTTCAAGTACAAATGCAGTAGTGACCATTGTTCTGGTTTCTTTTTGTGGATCCACATCTTGATTGGATGAAATGCTTAAATATTGGAAATAAAAAAATGTATATGTGTGTGTATATGCATATGTATAAATAAATATATATACTTGTATATATATAAAGTGTTTGTATATGTATACATATACATGTATGTACTATATATGATTACAATCACTCTGACCCACGATTTATATATATCTATAATAACCACAGGGAAAAATAAAAAACTGAGTATAAGGTACTGACCGGTTTCGACTTTATTGCTATGCCATTGGCTTCTTTAATTAATGGCTTAGAAATAACGCCAAAACCGGTCGTGACCTAGCGCCCTAGACTAAGTTTTATATTTTTCCTGTAGTTATGAAATATATACATATATATTATATCTGTATATATATATTATATGTGTGTGTATATATATATATATATATATATATATATATATATATATATATATATATATATATATATATATATATATATAAACAAAAGACTGCATAAGACACACTAACATATATGATAAACTCGAGAGAGAGAAGTACATCCAGATAGAAGGAATGCAATCCAAATATTGGGAAATAAAACGTACATATATATATATAATGCTAATATCACACGAAAAGTCTACATAAAAGGTCAGTAACTCAGAGAATTTCAGGTCAGTAACCAGAAATTTCACAAATCCACAACGCAGTCGAGTGAAACCTTCATAATAATAATAATAATAATAATAATAATAATAATAATAATAATAATAATAATAATAATATGAAAAACAAACAAGAAATTAATGAATAATATTAATAATAACATAAAAAACAGGCAAGAAACGAATGAAGAATAAACATACAACGAGCATTATTACATTCTCCAAGGTCACATCACAGACGCGACTTCCTCCGGAACGTCAAATTAGTGCCAATATTCATCACGCCGTCGCAGGAGGTGTATGTATAAAGGGACTGCAAATTGCCGGGTGCGTCACCATTCATTTCAATGTTCGGGGATCCCGAGCGGAAACGGGCACATCATAATCTCACTTGAAAATATCTTTTAAAAACACATTTTTGAGCAAAGAGTATTCTTTGACGCGCATAAAGAAATAAAGGTAAGCATTTTACAGACAGGTATGCATTTTCGACCTCGCAAGAAATGGACCTCCAAGTCTAGGTCATAATTACATTTATCAATTATCATTCTCCTGGGCAATTCAGGAAAACAGAACCATCCTAAACTTATAAAAGAAGTTAAAAAAAAAACATATATGAGAGCAGATCTTATCTTAAATAAAAGGAAAAAAGAGAAGCATTTTAGAGCATGATCAATCATAAACTTATATAAACGAAAAACTTTCTGGAACCAATTTTAGAATCAGTTCAGTAGCCAAAGATGTCCTGAAATTCCCATCGACAATTGTTTCACAAAAAAGATACATTGGAAGAGAGTGCTTGCATTTAACAGGATGGGGGTTGGGGTGCAAAAGCATTTATTACCCAGCAAGCAGACGCATATAATTTGAAGACAGTTTTCGCCGAGTACATTAGACACAATTAGCGCAATAATCAGAGTGGCAAGATCGTGGGTAAAGAAAAGCTCCCGACAGCGGGAGGACGACCTGAAAATTACGGACCGAATAATCTTATTTGTTAGATTAAGAAACGGAATGTCTTCTACTCAAGACGCGGTTTTCCATTAGGGCCAAATTGGAGATAATTGACATCAATTAGGGTTGATTATCTTCGAATAAAACTCAATTCCCCTTTGGTTACCTCGGCCAAACAGTATTAACTAAATCAGAACTTAACAAGAGGGCACATGCAACGAACACTGAATTTCTTTTTTATGACCTTTTGGCTTATCATCGGTTGTCCTTTTTTTACTGGTACACCTGAAAGGAAATGGGCTGACCAATAAGTAATGGAAAATCTGTAATAAATAAATAAATATATGAATACGAAATGCATAAAGATACGTCCGGATAAATTAAAGTAGCGTTTAACAACAGTACACTCGGCTTCTAGTTGGCTTTAGGGTTTTATTGTATCCCATTACCGCTTGCAAAAGACCGTTAAGGTCTGTAGACAAGATTTAGGATTTACCTGTCTTGCCTGCACCTCCTTTATTGAAAATAGTTTTGTTCATCTACACAATTAATCCTAGAATCCCTCTATCTCTTTATACTAAGAAGTACAACAGGAGAAAAAAAATTCCAAAAGGGCATTAAAAAGCAATGAAATAAATGTTACACATAACAACAAAGAATATAAGAATATAATACACTGTATATAAATTATATTATCTATCTATCTATCTATCTATCTATCTATCTATATATATATATATATATATATATATATATATATATATATATATATATATATATATATATATATATATATATATAATGCATACAAAAAACACAAGTATAAAAAAAAATAATTTTATTTATAAGAATCCTAAGCGACATGTAGATAAAAGTCTATACCCAGAGGCAAATGTAATACAAATGTAGAGCCACAGTGAATATATGGCATAAAACCCACCAGTGTACCCAGAAATGCCTCCGCAGATGACGTTAATAAGAGCCGAAATAGCGCACTAACTGCAGCCATCCCTCGTCATCGTCAAGTTTTTTATTTTCCTTTTTATTTTCCTTATTTAAGATGCTCAAAAACCATCCAAGCCCAGAAGCCAAAGGGTGGAATCAGCAACGAGCTCATTTGCAACGTGATTTTGCAAGTGAAAAATCAACTTCGCCCCGTAATTATTTAATGCAGAATAATTGGAGACTGTCTCGTTAACATAATTTAATCTGACACTTATAATGGGGATGTGAGGAACGCACACAATGCTTCGTATGTACAGGTGCTTGTATATATATATATATATATTATATATATATATATATATATATACATATATATATATATATATATATATATATATATATATATATATATATATATATATATGTGTGTGTGTGTGTGTGTGCGTGTGCATATTTATACATACATACATACACAAACATGTATGTATGAATATATATATATACAGTATATATATACATGTATACGACAGTGTATTTTTACCTACAAAAACAAATACGGAACAACATTAACAACAAAAGCAACAAAGTTTATTATAAAAAAATGTCTCTTAAATAACTACTCCTTTCAAAAATCACGCAAAAATTTATTAACAACAATATCAACTATTTTTACGAAAAAAAAGAGCACATTTTTAACCGAAATCTTGTTTCGGTTTTAAAACATAAATCACACACATAAAGAACTACTGAAGCCACAACAGCATAAAAAAAGCATTTTTCCATATAATGATTTTACGTGTTCCTAATGCTTCTCTACAATTACTAAAATTTCTGGGGACTAATTATTTCTGAACGATAACAGTAATCAACTGTCTCTTAATGATTCGGTAACATGATCTTGCTCGTGGGCAATTAACGTGGAGATTGGCACTTCACGCACATGCAATAAGCAGTCTAAAAGCAAAGAAATTATTGAGGCAATATTAATATTTAGATAAAAGTTATTCGTATTTCCACTTCTAAAAAAACTGCAAAACATTTATTAACCTTGTAATCTTCTTATCAACTTCTAATTATAATTAATTTATTAGCATTATTATTAATATTGATATCATCATTCATAAAGAACACGTGCTCTCATGGAAAATTCGAAAAGCACAACAATTTCCTAACGAAGCTTCGATGAATTAGGCTACCTATTGGGGAAAAAAGATAAGAGATAATACAATAAAATTAAAGCAAAGATTAACAAAAACTGGACAAGATGATATTGGTATTAGATACAGGTGAATGAAGCGGCTGTTTTGGGAGCTTTCTGCGCAATGAATTCATCCCATATTCAGCATTTAAAGTTTAAAATTGGCAGTGATTGTTTACTTGTTCTTCACTTCAGCCATCCTCATTAGGAAAAAAAAGCTTAAAGCTCAAAATAATAATAATAATAATAATAATAATAATAATAATAATAATAATAATAATAATAATAATAATAATAATAAAAATGTCTACACTTGTACACAGAATAAAGCTGCTGTTTTAACGCTGTTAATATATTTCTCTTTGCCGAAGTATGAACACTGGCAAGTTCTTGACCAATAGAAGAGATACGAATCATAAGGAAAACTGAGAAGACTCAATGCAAGATTAATTCGCACGATGCAGCCATCCCTTCAAACAGAATAATAACAAACATGTCAGAGATCTGACGTCTACAACACTCTTAGTATTGTCATAGGCCATTGATATGAGGAAATTTACCAAGCACACTTCCTCCCTTATCTTGCTTTTTTCGGAACTAGGCCAGAAAATAATTCTATGAGCTTTGAAATTTCCATCCGCCGAGTCCCGCGCCGTACGTTCTTGCGCTCTTCAGGCCCGGGCTAGAAAAACACCGGATTGAAATCCCCTTCTGCCGAGGAGGAGTTCCGTGTTGACATGCCAACCGTTCGGCCGAACTGATGTTGTCCTAAGGCTTCCTAATGGCCATAATTACCCTAATCAACTATTATACGACTGTCTCCCACGGCACCGGATGGATGCGAGGAAGATCTAAGCAGATTTTCGCTATAAAAGGGATTTGGTTAGTAAGGCAATAGGTGATTAAAAATGAATGGTGATTAGGCCACATAATATTTATAAATATATATATATATATATAAATATATATTTATATATGCATAATAAACAAATGAGTAACCTTTCCGTTCTTCCTATAAGGTTATGCATATGGTTCTTCATATATATATGTAGATATATATATATATATATATATATATATATATATATATATATATATATATATATATATATATATATATATATATATATATATATATATATATATATATATTACATGTGTGTGTGATAAACAAGTGAGTAAGCTTTCAGTTCAAGCAAGTGTTTTAAAAATGTTTATTAATAGCACAAGGCAAGGTCACATACATATACATATATATATATATATATATATATATATATATATATATATATATATATATATATATATATATATATATATATATATATATATATATTATATACACATATATTATATACACATATATATATATGAGAGTCAAATCAGTAACCTCACAATGTTGATCAACCTTGACAGGACGAACCAAAGACGCCGGAAAGGCCCAAACTTATGGTTGCGTAATTACTGGCTTTGTCAGACTCCGAGAGGAGCATCTGTTTCCTGTGGGAGGCTGCGGAAGAAGATGAGAAGCACGCCCGCGTTATTTAGCGCTGCAGATCCACATCATTACGGGGTAATACTTCACAGTCCCAATCTAATTCAGGTTTAATAGGTTACTGAACGTGGCGGTGCAAAGGGCACGACTTAAAGTATTTGCTTTATACTTTAAGACTTCTTGGCATTTTCACTATTCAATTCAATGAGCTAAAGAGATCTTATACAGTTGTCATACCGATAATGTACATATTTTTTCAGCTATGCGTATTTTCCCTTGTGGGGGGGCTGGTTTCACAAAATCCTATCTTTCTTATTTTCATGTAATATTTTGGGATGAAGCTACTAGCCCCATATCATTCTCCGCCTTAGCCCCGACCTGCTATTGCCAGACGATTACCAAACACCTCATTCTTTAGTCAGTTCAAAGGACTGGTAGATAAGACAGATAAATAGAAATCATCAGCATGACAAAATATTCATAGCCAAACTTGAAACTGCTAAGAATTATGTTGTATAAGTTCCCGGCGATGAATTAAATAAAAAAAAAAAGAAATACTCGTAAAAACCCAGAACTGAGGAACCTATTCAGAATATTGAGATATACGTGAGAGATAAAAACTTCTCCAAGTGGCAAAATACCCGGGACTTTAGTAGCTCCAATACGTATCCGTCACGACCGAACAGCTAATCCCGCGATGGTGAAACATTCGCCATTTAATAATTTGGCGAAAACTGATCCGCGTTGCATGACGGTCCTTTTATCTCTTCGGGTCGTATTTTCCTCCATCAGAACACAATCCATCATCATCGATGAGATCTGATGACATCTCTCCCTTTCTACGTATATTTAGTCCATAATCCTACAATCAGTGACAGGAGAGATGAACTGGGCCATCCGTTGACCTCCTAATATCGAATTCGATTCCGGATATGTGATCACGGTTAATATAAATCAAGTTTTCCCGGCCAGACACAAATGCGCCCTGAAACGACCTCGCTCAAAATGGTGGTGGTGACGTCGCGTGCCTCCCTTGAAAAGCTGGCGAGATGACAGCGACCAACTGGGGAACGCGGAGGCCCTTCCCGAGAAAGCCAGACTTCCACCGCCGACAAGGGCCGTTTTCTCAGGTTACTCGAAGGGATCGTCGCTCTCTCGCCTGCAGGCTTTTAGAGCCCTGCATAGCAAACTTCAATCTGGAATAACGATAATGCTAAGCAACAAGGAAAAGATGGTTTATTGTGGCCCACGTTATTTGAGGCGATTTCGCCTTAACGGCTTCTTTTTGGTCCAGTCGCCCCCTAATATGTCGTGCACCGAGCCGCCTAACGGAGTAGGGGGAATTCATCATTATTAAAGGATCTACGAGTTGAAGATGTTCCTGCATTATGCTGTAATTCCGTTACTCAGACGGCATTTACGATTTAGGAGGAGAAGAAGGGGAAAGGAATCAACCCGTCTACTTGGGGAAGATGGTTGAGTACCCAATACAGGAAAGAGTGCTGGTACACCACTAAATAACATGCATTAACCGAGGAACATGAAATTTATTGTTTGATGCTGATAACCGGGAACCTCTGTCTGATAACAATAAACAAATTGTTAAGGATAACACATAAAACCTACAAACAAATTTAACATTTCAGCTTTCAATCATTTCATTTTGACTCTCAAAATATTTACAAATTTTGTGCCGTTACTGACAGTGCCCCTAAGAATCTTTATAGCGAATATAATCGTCTTAACATGTACGAAGATTTCCATTCCATATAAGGAATTTTGTTACTACCACATGTCACGTTAGTTTTACTTTCGGCACAAATAAATATGATTATAAAATGAAGATAAATTTACAACTCCCATCTTGGTTTCAATTTACTAATTGCACAATTTCTTAGCAAACACAATTTCATGACGGTTCGTCCATCACAGGCATTTTTCATGGAATCAAACGCTTGGACTTCTTTGAAGAGAAATGCGTGATGTGAAGTCCTTAAACGATTTAAACGCATCACGTTTTGGACGAAGAAAAATTGCCATGATAAAACCGAGACTTCCAGTTGATAAAATATCAAAGTCAAGACTGATTCCTTTCACTATTTTCCTCTGAAATCTAGCGTATAATTAACAAGTATCCGTGGGATACGTACACATACGGAAATTAGACATTTTATACATATCTATACATATACATAATATGTATATATAAATATATTATATATATATATAATATATATATATATATATATATATATATATATATATATATATATATATATATATATATATATATATATATATATATATATATATATATATTATATATATATATATTTGAGATATATGGATATGGAAGGGTGGTTGTAGGTAATTTAAATGTGGAGGTAGATGGCTGAGAAAGAGATGATGTTGACAGGTATGGACTTACAGGAGTAAGTAGCATTCAAGAGGCCTTGTGAAAATGTGTTTGGAAAGGGGTTTGATTCGTTGGAAATACATAGTTTCCAATGAAGGATTTTTCATAAATATACTTGGGAATAAGGGATTGATTAAGAATACTCGTTGTAAGAGCAGATAGATGGTTGTAATGGTAAGAGAAGTGGAGGGAGGTATACCTAATCACTTATTCCATGAACTGAAGGCATTGAGTAAAAGTATGGGTAAAAGTATGGTTGTATAGGGAATTAAGGCAAGTTTGTTGACAAGAAGTGAAAAGAGTGTACGAGAAAATGGATTAAATGTGGGCTAGAGGTGGAAGGAGTAAATGACGAGTTTGTTTAATCACATAATAGGAGAACTAAAGACAACTGGAGTTTTTAAGGTTGTGGAAAGTTAGAGCAGAAATAAAACCAGGAAGTAGCTGCACGAGAATATGAAATGTTTACTGGAGAAAAATGTAGTTTATTTAAGGTGCAGCGGCAGGACAGAGGAGAACATGTATAAGTATATATGATAAAAGATAGAGTAGACAAGAAGAAAGTGAAAGAATAAAGGACTAATAAAAATCTGGAGGGGGAGCGGGTTAAAAAAGGTTAATAAACAAAAGGCTCTCAGACTACAAGATGCAAATGGAGAGATGCTGTCTGAAGTGAATGTAGTCTTGGGTCGATGGAGAGAGTATTTTTAACATCTGATGAATGGGGAAAGTAGAAGAGAGAATGAGTAGAAAACAGCAGGAATGGAGGGTTAGTGAGTTTGAAAATGCTGATGAAAATGATTGCTAAGGACATAAGGAGGGCAATTAACAAGTTGAGGAATATAAAGAAACCGCTACTCGATGGGATTACAAGTAAGATGTTGCATTACTAGGTTAAAGTTAACCAGACCACTGAGCTGGTTAACAGCAGGAATGGCCCAAAGGATTATATTTATTTTACGTGGCTAAGAACCAACTGATTACCTAGTAACGGGATACAGGAGGGAATCCGAACCACATTTGACGAGAAATGAGTTTATCTCCAGAAATAAACCTCTAATTCTTCATTGGATTCGAGAGTCGAACGATGTTGCCAACAGCGTGCTAGCTGAAAGCTCTGAGTGGGTGACCAGGATCTATTTATAATAGATGTCTGGATTCTGAAAGAATGGAAGCGAGGCATAGTTTTTCCCTTGTATAAAAGGGACATCAAATCATTTATCGTGGAGGATGCACGGTTAGATTTGGTTGTTTAAGAAAGATAAACGACAGTGGGTTGATAAGGAAAAAACAATGTGAGTTTAGACAAGCAAGAGGATGTGGACTCAGCATTTGTTATGAAATAGTTAGGTGTGAAGTTTAAAAATAAAGGGAAAAAGCTGTATGAAGGTTATATGGAGACAATGTGGAAAGTTGAATATACGGTACAGAAGATAAGCTGTTGACAATATTTAAGTTTTTCAGATGAAAGCAAATAAAGATTCATCAACATATTATCTCTAAATTTCGAAATAAACTCTTCCTTAATTGTACCTAATCTTTAACATTATTCCCTCCTGATGCAGTAAAATGTATTAGTTCCACTGACAATCACTTTTTCAACGTAATGGTGATTTGCAACGATAATTTTTCTCATGTTACGTATTTGAAGAGTCGATGGAAGCTAAGGTAAGAATGTAACAAGGAGTTTTTGAGGCAAATCTCCTTTACGGAAGAAAAAAAAATGGATGAAAATGCTGATATGAACTGTCTACATAGTTAATGATTTAACAAGAGCTGGAATGGCGAGATAAAGAGGTGGTAAAAATGTTAGTGGAGGTGAAGGATGAATCATTGTACACAGATAGTTCAGTCATGAGGAAAGAACTGCAACGATGGGTTGGTGACAAGAATTATATGGTTGGTGAAAAGAATATACAATTCGACAGTGCTGTGGGGAGGTGCAGAGGAAGACCTAAAGAGCCCCAGATTAATGGAGTGAAATAGGGTACTGGAAAGGGAAAGCCTCGAATATCCAGGGAAGGCAAGACTGAGTCTGAGACCCGTGGGAGGCCGAATGACGCGGCTAATTTTGCGGAAGTTTTACGCACAGCAGATTCACCCATGATTCATCGGTTAAAGTATGAATGTGGCAGTGACCAATATGCTGATTTTGGCTCTGGAGTCATCCTTTGTTAGGGGTAAGGGCTTAATATTAGAAAAAATAAGTGTATATACTGCAACTGTCCTTTTGAGTGGCTCAAGAAACAAAATTAGAAAAACAAAACACGACAACATCTCATACATATAGCCTACAAACTGTCCCTGAGGGTGAAAAATATCCTACATACATAGATATATTTAGAGAACAGTAAAATTTCTTCAAATCCACGTACAATCAGACTAGAAGCATTTCAGAGTAAAAATTTTGATAAAAGTGAAAACTTGGGTAATTTGATATTAATTTTCTTAATCTAAATAACAGAAATTGAAATCTATTTTTCCTTTATAAGAAAAATGTAATCATTCTCGCCTACATTCAACCTCGAAATCTGAAGTACTCTGGTGCTGGAGTTCTCCGTTATTGGGCACGACTTTCCGAAAATTACTTACCTTCCTCTTGCAATAAGTATGTTTGTAGAGTTTCAATAAAAAGTTTTAAGGCCTTCGGTACAGTAGTTCCCGAGAAATGAAATTATTGCGACACCTCGCTCTGCACTGTATCGAAATCTTAAACAGGACGCCAAAACTGATAGGAAAACTTCAAATCTTTTATGCAGTATTTTGTTTACAGGAATGCTTATGCCATAGCCTAGATCCTTTATATATCTTACCTTTGTGGGTCACTGAGTGTCTTTATCACGAATGGGTATTTCATTAAAATCTATTATGCAGCGTTCTGTTTACTGTAATGTTTATTTCAATAGCTAAATCCCTTGTAAATCTTACCTTTGTGAATCATTATGTCTCTTATCCATGAATGGGTATTTTATTCTGTTGAAACCTACTAGGCAAGGTAACTGTCATTTGTGCTTGTTTCATATGAAAGCGAACATCTTAAATAATATATTCCATACAACAAGTGTTGACATTATGGAGCAAACGCAATGAATTGTAACAGCTCTTTAATAAAAAAACAAACTTATAAAAATGTTACGGTACTCCAGTATCGAAGAAAATATCTGGCACCAAAACGCAAAACATTAGAAAAAAATCAGCCTTCCGATAAAATGCATTCGGTTATAAAAAAAAAGAAAGTCGCGTTACCTGAAATACTGCGGCGGACGCCATATTTTGTGGTCCGGAGTTTTCTTGTCACAGCAGCAGGTAGAGTGAAATATCCGCAGGCCGTAGAGCGTTCGGTTGTTAAACCAATAATTAGGGGACCTTAAGCTTTCACGAAATGTATGATTAGCATGAATTCCGGTCGAGTTTATTAACCGAGGTGATATTCTGGCCAGATATACGTCAAGATCCGAGTCGACACTAATAGGTCATATGTAGTCATATACCACGAAGGTGGTCCAACCACCCCCCCCACCACCACCTAAATATATTGTCCTTCCTACCTCATACCTCCCTCCCTCTACTACCGTCAAAACCCGTCAAATTCCACACCAATTGAATATAGAAATCCCACGAAAAAAAGTGTTTCACCCCATCTATATTCACCCTCCCCTCTTCCTCCCCTCCCGCCGTCTGTCACCCCTCCCCCACCCCTCTGAAAACCTGTCAAACGTTCACACAAACGAAGTGAATCAATCGCCCGAAAGAAAAAGCGTTAATAAAAAGAAAACTACTTGCAATCCTTGAGGTCCCAACCAGTCATGTCAAAATGAGAAGAGAATTTAAGAAAAAAAAAAAGATTAATTGCTTTTACAAATATGAGTTTAATGTACGCTAAGTGTCGGACGTTTTATATAGCATTAAGGATACACGTCGACTTAGAGAGAGAGAGAGAGAGAGAGAGAGAGAGAGAGAGAGAGAGAGAACTCGGTAGAACACACACAGCGAAAATTGCCCCTTCGTTTTCAATTATAAGCCACATGCTAAATCACATTAGAACGAATAAACTCCCCGGCCGCACTCTTTAATTAAGTCTGCGTGATTTCGGGACATAAGTAGCTTTTCTTATGCTTTTGGCAACGCAGACACACACCTACGAACACATGTGAAAAAGAAACGGAGAAAATAAAAAATCAATATCGTGATAACTGACGATAACTAAAGAAGAATTTGTTTTCCTTGCAAAATTCTTTCAATCTCGGCCGATTCCCAAACCTTCCTCGCAATGACGACGCAATAAATGGAAAATTTAGAGCCCACTTGACGAAACTGACTTGTGCCAGTCAACCGGAGATACGCTACATAAAAAGACAATTATCTTAAAATCAGGTAAAGGATTCATAACTAATGTTATCTAACAAACATTACTTTACTACATATCAGACGACTGATTAAATAGCATATTCCAGCTAATAACACAAAAAATTAGTACTTTTCAAGTAACTGGCTCGTGCTAAGCAATGCATCTATGTTCTGACAGTTCAGTAGATAACTTCATGAGCTCTGTAAAATGAAATATATGGTAAAGTTGAAACATAAACACAAGAACAATCAAACAAACAATAACATGCAGATATGTATCTTCCAAGACGACAAACCAACAAAACATGGCATAAAAAATTTAGCTGAGTAAGAGGGAATACCGCGTACAATCTGCCTTGCTGGGCATATGCTGCAGACGGAACGAAAGGTCCCTTCGTTCTTTTCTCCAGACGGCTACACAATTTCCTCAACACTGTTTTGCTCTTGACTTTCACGACTCATTTACAAACAAAGTCTTTGGGCGGATCCTAAGAGGTTTCAGAAATGCGACTCAGTGATCTCGTTCGTCTTTTAGAAATGAAAATTAGAGCGGAGAAGTTGACGAATGACGAAAGAACATGGGCCTGATTTCTGAAGTCCTGATGCTACAGGATGAGTGAAAAAATCCAATACTATAGAATTTCTTGATGACTGAAAAGTAAAAATTAAAGCAAGTATAAAGAAAGAAAATTATGAGGGCACTGGATATAATTAATTGTTAAAAGTTGTAATTTATTACCATAATTTCATATTAGTTAACTTTTATCACCTTTATAACTAAAAACTTGGTTAAAATCAGTCAAAAGACAATTAGTAATATGATATAATGCTATTCTGTTATGAATCATATCAAAATTCGGCTTATATGTAAATAAACAAAAAACTGTATGCATATACATACATACATACATATAAATATAAAATATATATATATATATATACAGTATATATATATATATATATATATATATATATATATATATATATATATATATATGTGTGTGTGTGTGTGTGTGTGTGTGTGTGTGTGCAGAGAGAGAGAGAGAGAGGGTGCGTGTGGGTATCCAATAACCTTCACCCAGTGAAATACATTTACATCAGTTTCTTTGATTAATTCCATTCCTCCTCATACAATCACGAAAGTCTGCGCCCTGAAAATCAGTATCGCAAAACAGTACATCACTGCATAATTTAAAACTGAATCAACACGCATATAAATGGATTGCATTCAGAAGACTTTATGGGTGGTATTCACAAAAAATTATTCACACCTAAACCAAGGTTATGCTATTACACTTTTTGTTGCAAAATCTTTCGTGTAATTGAGCTGACGATATTTCAGAATTAGATATTAATGAGACCTGAGGTCATATTGATGTCTGTCAAGCACTTTTACAGTTACCTGCAGTGTCCAGAGAGAGAGAGAGAGAGAGAGAGAGAGAGAGAGAGAGAGAGAGAGAGAGAGATATTACTTGTCTTATTTTATCATTTGAACCCTAAGAATATGAATGCTGTATTTACTCACACTGGTAAATAAGTATGATGATGATGATGATAATGATGTTGATAACGAGAGAGAGAGAGAGAGAGAGAGAGAGAGAGAGAGAGAGAGAGAGAGAGAGAGAGAGAGAGAGAGAGAGAGAACTAAGATTCACATCTATAATATATCTCTCATTTATGCCATTTCAGCTCAAAGAATGCAAAGGATTAATTTGCTCCCAGTTGCAAATAAGTATAATAATGATAATAAGTATGATAATGATGATTTGATGTTGATGATGGTGAAGGTCATTGGTGTTGGTGAAAGTTGCAACGTCGTGACCACAGTAAGATTTATCCATTTACCTAAAACGATAACAGATTTACATACGCTGAGCATCGCAAGTGTTAAGCCACTGGAATCGTCAGATTTATGAAGGACTGGTCTGATGACCGGGCACTGGATGATGTGGAATCATAAAATCTGTTAAAGGATACAAAGTGGATTTTATTGAGGTGTAAATTTATACAACTTCTACTATCCTTCCACATGGTTTGTGATTAATGTTTAGCCACGAAACGAAAATTTGTTGTTTGAGATTAAATTTTGGGCCATAAAACTTTAAATATCACACATTTTGTCAATAACATCTTCCAGTATTGAAAATTAAACTTTGGCCATGTGGTGAACATTTGTTGAGATTAAATCTTTAGTTAAGAAACTTTAAATTTCGCACAGTTTGTCAATAACATTTTCTAATATAAAAAAAATTGTAAGTCTAAAATGAGTTTTTGGTTTATAAACTTCCAAACTATCATGTGGTTTGTGGATAACGCCTATCTATCACACAAACTGATAGGGCTAGAATGATTCGTGGGTCACAAACAGTAAGTTTGTGTATTCCCGGAATTACACTAAATTGCTTTTCATTTTACAAAAATTTTTTTAACAAATATTTCATTTATATTAGGATTTTTAATACACATTCCATTAAAAGAATCCTGAAGAATTTTTAATGAGAATCAGTTCCATTTCGCAAGCACAAGTTTGAAATAACTTGGAGGTTGATAAGTAAAGACGTTAATTTTTGTAATGCTCTTGCTTTAAGAACATTTAATCCTTTTTTAGTACATGAAATGAAGAAACTTCCCTATGTGCAAATATCTGAAACTTGGTCCGGAGAAACTGTTGTCTCCCACTCATAAAATAGACATAAATGATTACAGTGCATAAATACTGCTGCAAAGATATAAGGAAATCTTAATGCAACATTTCAACTTCCCATGAAGAGAGAGAGAGAGAGAGAGAGAGAGAGAGAGAGAGAGAGAGAGAGAGAGAGAGAGAGAGAGAGAGAGAAAGTTTTACATGTTGAAAAAATATATTTATTTTTACTCATTATTGTCGATGTTCGTTTCGTTATTCTCAATTTAAATTATCCATTTACACAATATCTCTGGGACAGAAACATCATACTTACTGTGCACGTCCTCAAATGTGCACGTCCTCAAATCGCTCACGACTTAAAATCTATCATTTTTGTATTGTATGGTCCAACAATTCTATCCTAAGTGTGAGAGAAAATATAAGAGGAATAAGATTAAAGCAACGCTCTCTCTCTCTCTCTCTTTGAAATTCTAAGAACAGAATCATGGAGAGAAGAAAAGAAAGTGGAAATGCAGAACCTTGCCATAATTTTCTTTCAGACATGAAATTCAAGGGGAGAGCACCAAGATGAAATGAATAATCAAATGAAACTGATAATTACAACTCGTAATATGATTTCTCTCTCTATCTCTCTCTCATAATATATACTGTATATGTATATATATATGTGTGTGTGTGTTTATATATATATATATATATATATATATATATATATATATATATATATATATATATATATATATATATATATATATATATATCTTGTGCAGATGCAAACTGGGCTAAAATTAAAGGAAAAATAAAGAAAACGATCCACAGGAAAAAAGTTAGTACAAAATATATATGATGATACTCCCTCTCTCTCTCTCCACATCTCAGATGGGCAAAATACGTCGTCCTTTTCCTAATCGTTTCCGAGCCGAGATATTCGGCGCGGTGGTGGTGCCGCGTTCCACCCCCGGGCTATCATCAGCGAAGAGAGAGAGAGAGAGAGAGAGAGAGAGAGAGAGAGAGAGAGAGAGAGAGAGAGAGAGAAAACTCAGTATCGATGAAACAATCAACAGGCATTAAGGCGAACACAGTCGTCCGACACATTTTGAATGCGATACCCTTTGACCTCTCAGGATGAGGGGTCAGAGCCCCTTAAATATCCATGTGAGGGGAGGGGGAGGGGGAAGGGGGAATAACGAAGAAGTGGTTAGATGTTGATAATCTAAAAGGCCTTCCCAGCCTCACGACCTCCGCGGTAATAGAGTTGCTTTAATGCGCGGAGCCATGCGCTCTTTTGCGAGCGATAATGCTGCCAGATCTGTGTTTAGATTAGCGGTGGATTATTTCCTCTTAAGGATACGGCACGGACGAAGGGCTCTCTCTCTCTCTCTCTCTCTCTCTCTCTCTCTCTCTCTCTCTCTCTCGTTTTCTCACGTGTTGGAAGTATACTTAGTTATTCCAACTACACCATCTCGTTGATCTTGGGATCATAGGCCCGAGCCCTCTCGTGTTATTAGTAGTTTGGATTATATCAGTTTTCTCTCTCTTTCCCTTAGTATGTATGAAAGTGATGTGTATATGTATGTATACATGTATGATACATGTATGTATGTGTATGTATATATATATACATATATTATATATATATATATATATATATATATATATATATATATATATATATATATATATATATATATATATGTCTGTATATATTTACCTCCCCTTACGGAAGGGTAACTCAAGTAAGTGTTACCCTTCCGATACATGAGTGAAATCTGTCGAAAAGAATTGCGCGTGCGAGGGTGTGTGTGTGTTGAACGGCGCGCTGGTGATAAGCTTTCACAGTAGTTACATAAAATGAGAAACAGAGGTTTATACATATATAGATATACAATTATACATATATGTGTGTCTGTCTTCTTCTTTTAACGTGCTTTTTTCCCATTTTTGTATGGGGTAAGCACGATGTCTTCTTTTGAAGGACTTTGATTTGGCTTTGGGGTAGATCGTAGTCTCGATCGGCTGCCATGTCTGACATCGCTTACACCCCGGTATCATATGCACATGCATCATACCAGTCACCAGCGCCCTTTCTCCCAGCTGCGAGAAGTTGCTGAGCGGTTAGGTGGACAGTTCGAGACGTGTGAGGTGTCTGTTATGTTTTTAGATGTTGGAGTGGCTTTGTTTGTGTGTGTATTAGTCTGTAACACCCATTTGCTTTTAAGCAAACCTATCTGTTGATTACATACATAATCCCGGGGTGTCTAAACGGATAGCAAAGTGTCCGCCTCTCTGACTGGTCGGCTGCGGATTTGAACTCACGCCACAGACCCTGAAGTCTGAAGCCTATGGCCATCGAGGCTCTATATATATGTATGTATATATATACAATATATATACATATATATATATATATATATATATATATATATATATATATATATATATATATATATATATATTAGTGCGGAATAAAATAAAGTCCGTTATGTAAAATATTGCAATAATGTCATGTGAAATTCCGGGACAACACTACAGAAAATATTTTATCACAATAACTGAATGTCATGAAGAATATACCGATAATTTCACGGAAAATGCGCAAGAATTTCATACAAAATATCGTAAGATCAAGGAAAATATCGTAAGATCACGAGGAATATAGTGAGGATATCAAGGGAAACATCGCAAAAGTCATGGAAAATACCGCAAGATCGACCTGGAAAATATGTAAAAAAAAACATGGAAAACTGCATTTAATTCGCTTTCCAGGCGCCTCATCTCAAGTGGCCTTTTCCCTGATAATATGAAGACGTCCCAATAAGCACTAAACATAACTCCATTAGCGAGACGAGGCGTAAGAGGAGGACCCAATCCTGCCCGGACCGGACCGGAGGGGTCAAAAGTCTCCGAGGAGGCATAAAATAACCTGTCTTCAGTGCTGACCCGAGTTGACCTCTCTCGCGCGAGATCACCCAGCATACACATCAACACCGTTCTACACCTATGACCGTCGTAAGGCTCTCTCCTTAACAGGTAACAGCAGGGCTGATTCGCAGTCGTTTACGACTGTGGTTTACACCGACAGGGATCTGGCGGGAAAACTTGTACGGTGATGATGATGATGATGAATATGAAGCCTGAAGATATTTCAAAGAGACTGAACGAATGATGAAGGAAAAAGTACGTTAAGATATGAAAATACAGTTGATAAACAAAAACGTTATAGGCAAGATTTAAGAAGTCAAAGGTGCTTATCATCAAATGTTTTCATTAATAAATTCTGCTCGAGTTTATGAATGACTTCGTAGCCTGACGAATCCAGGCATCACTTAGGTTTCAGTGGACACACGGCAAGATGTAGGGAAAGCCATACGACTTGTAATGAACGTAAATTTCTGGCCTTCAAAAGTAAAAGCTGAAATTTATTACGTACTTTTCTCCTCTATAATATATTCAAACTAGCAAATGAAGGCCGACAATCTTAGGGCAAGTGAGCTGATTCCAAAATCTGAAAAAAAACTGACAATTTTTTTTTTTGCAGCAACTCGAGAAGTTGACAACCTTCTACGTATAAAGGTTACTATTAAGCAAGACGTGAGGCATCAAGCTTCGCTTTCCTGACCATAAATGCCTCCACAGAGGAAAAGTAAAGGCCCTCGAAAGGCTACATGTCGGCGCAACTTGAGTTGATATCCACACAACAAAAGAAAAATTAAAATCTTGATAAAAGGAAGATAAGTCAATTTTTCAAAGGGGTTCACAGAAATGCATTACTACGACAACTACTACTACTACTACTACTACTACTACTACTACTACTACTACTACTACTATTATTATTATTATTATTATTATTATTATTATTATTATTATTATTATTATTATTATTATTATTATTATTATTAACCTTGCCACCTAGTCAGCACTCGCATCTCTCATAAGACTGGCCTGCAGGGTTTGATCTTGATAAATAAGACACATTGAAAATAAAGATTTTGACAGAGTCGTCGAGAAATTTGTCTTCAAGAGTTGATATCTGTTCATAGTTGAAAACTGGACAACCACACAACATTATGTTCATTTGTTAGCGTTGACCATCTTTCTGGGATTAGGTCATGTGGTTAAAGGTTTTTACAACATTACATGCTATGTAAATAGAATGATTAAAACACGTTACTTTATTTTTTTGAAGCCCAGTGCCGGGGAGTGATTGAGTGACTGTTCTTTTCCGAAATTATCTTCTAACTGAAAAGGAGTGAAAGTTCATCATATAAAAATAGAATCACATACACTCGGTACAGTAACCCTAAAAAAAATGTGCTTGTGAATAAAAGAATGTCATCCCACACCCAGAGAAATAAAATGCTGAAAAATGCGACATCCTGCACCATCGGAAGAAAAATTAACAAAAGTTTCAAATATCGCCAGATAATTACGCTGTCAACTCGGAAGCTAAACATCCGACCCCGGGGGCCAAATGTGCGAGATAAATCAAGCGATCAGTAACGGCGGAAAGCAGCAAACAGCGCGAAAAAAAGGAACTCGCACATAAACCATCATCGAACATAACCGAAGCGGAGTAATGACCAACGCAACACTTGCAATAAAGACGCGATAAGTCATCGACGTCCCCTTTCATTTCACGCTGTCACTCCCACTCACTCCTCTCTTTCCCTCACTCGGGCTTTTTTTCCCCCCGAAAACTAATGTTCCAGGGGAAAGACATCCTATCATCCCCCTCGAACGTCCTGCGCACTAAATGGCCTCGTGAATCATTTGACACTGTCGTTACATATCGCTTCCGTTGTCGGGGATGTGACTCGGTAATCTTCGAAGGTTAGCATCTGGTGGCGTCATCGGCGCGAAAATGATACTTTCAGGACATCTGGTGTTAGAGACGTTAAACACTTCACTATCCCGGTATCAAAGACAATGCAGAATCGCCTCCGGTGTCAAACACGCTTAACCAGGTCCGTCAAAAGGACATTCTTGTGATAGCAAACTGTTTCGAGGTAGGGATTAGCGATAATCACATCTTATTGACTTTCACATTTTCAAGTTGGTTTGATTATGTTTTCAACACTTCGTAATATCCATTACAGTAAGTGGTGTCAAAAACACGCAAATAACGCTATAAATTATTTTGATATCCCGATAACACAAGTCATCAAGATATCTCGTGTCATTTTCGGTCGTAGTGTCCGGTATCAGAAACAATCGGAAGATCTCTGTTAGCATCTGGAAACATAAAACGCACACAAATAATCCTTTACAGGAAACGATGTCAAAAAAAGAATGATTTTTCATAAACGGTGTAACCAAAAAAAAAATGGCTTTTAAATCATCCAGATGTCAGATATGATTCCGTTACATCTAAAAGATTTTGATAAAGGACTCTTCTAGCAATTACTGTCAGTCTATCTATCCGTTTGTGGAGAGAATGAAGGAGCATAATACCTAAATACCATAAATATTCGCTTAAAAATAAAGTTTCTCCAACCAACCCACAAGTTATTACGTGTGTCCATAAAGCTTGCCTCCCACTCTTGCACCCACCTCCCCTCCAACCCCCCCCCCACCTTCAACGTAGAGAGAGAGAGAGAAACTATCGTGTAATTTCGACTTCATAGAGAGAGAGAGAGAGAGAGAGAGAGAGAGAGAGAGAGAGAGAGCAACTATCGTGTAATTTCGACTTCATCGTTAGAGAGAGAGAGAGAGAGAGAGAGAGAGAGAGAGAGAGAGAGAGAGAGAGAAGAAATGTATTCCCTGTAATCTCGAATTCATCAGATTTGCCCTTTGACAGAACTGGATGTTGCCACAATTCAGTAAATATGTTGCATCAAAAATGTGGTGCCTGGTGACCTAATATGGAAAATATTCAAAACGTGTTCTCTCATTTATCTGATACAATAGAAAAAATTTCATAAATTTGCCGAACTCACGCGCACTAAAAGGAAAACAGTAGAAAGAAAAATAAATAAAGAAAAATTATATAGATGATGGTAATGATGATGATGGTAGATACACAATTTTATTTCCTCTTCAACCACCTTAATGCTAACTTTTTCCAAACTAACTTGACTTTTTCAATTTGATTTCATCTAACTCTGTTCACATCATATTTTCCTCAACTATCGATCTCACTGTGCCCACCGTACTAAGCTTCAAATTTCCTTTCATATAAACTGTTAGTTATATTTTGAAGTTCCTTCTTAAACTTACATAACTGTTAACTTCATTTTGTCTAAATTATGTGTCCTTGTTATCTCAATTTCTCGGTCATCTCAACTTCATTCAACGACATTACTCCCATGAACTTCATCCTCTAATTCACCATATCTAGCCTATCTCACCTCCCCTCCAGCAAACTTGTTTTCTCAAACTTCATTACTTTTTCGTTTATGAGCGAGGGGGATCAACACTTGTAAGAGAACACGATTCATGAACAGCAGAGCACGTTTCATGAATATCCTGCAACATTTTTCTCACTGTGAAGAGACTGAGTCGGACGGGGTAACTGTTATTAAAAAAAAAATAAAAGTCAAACGATTAAAAAATACAAAGAAATGCCGAGGATTCCACAATCTGAAAGTGATGGTGACAGGGACCAAAATTTTCTTTAATAAATGAATGAGAACCCCAAAGAGGTTAGATTAAATCTGACCCCATTGGAAAACCCTCACAGGCTATGGCTGCCGACTAAGGGGTTCGCAAACAAGGTTTCCCCTGATATTTGCGGGCTAAATGTAGTACAAATTACTGCTTCTCCAGACGGATAACCATAAAAGACTGACAGATGGATTGCCTTAAATAAACTGGGGTTACGACAACATAAGACTTTGCAGCCACCAAATCTACAGAAATTGACCTAGGTACCATTCTTAGGCCCTGAAATGTCATGCGTCAATCAACACAGGAGAACTGGGAAAATCACTATAATTTTTAAAAATACCAAGTCCATTGGTATTTCAGAACAAGCACATTCCTACGTGACCACTTACTAAGGATGAGATTGCATCACTTACAACGATTATAGTGAATGAAACGGAATATTAAATAAGGTAATCATGATTTATTAATAATTATAAGGATCTTTCATACGTTGTTTTTTTTCTACTGCAAGAAAAGGCTCAGGAAGATGCTCCTTTATTCCAAGTTAACATTTGGGGATGCGGTTGTTTGCCAGAAGCCCTTCTTCATACCTTGCTGCATTCCAGGAAAATTTCTCACTGCTTTCGTCAAGGGAGGCACACTGGATTTTGCATACTTGCCTAACATGATCCGGCCAGCTACTGACTCGAACCAGACCTCAGGCTCACGGGGTGAGCATCTTAACCAGTGGACACGGAGAGCACTTTTAAAAATAATTATATATATATATATATATATATATATATATATATATATATATATATATATATATATATATATATATACTGTATATATATATACAAAGGCGGGAGCAGACACTCGGACAGTAGACACAATGTAGCATATGGAGAGGTATTGTTTTCTATCCATTTATTTAGAAGCCGACGTTTCGGATCGCTTGATACATTTTCCAGGCTGAAATGGCTAGTAAAATAAACAGCATTTGCGTATAAAAGATAAGATGTATACACATTACATACATATTTGCACCATATTAGCAGTTAAAAAACAGAACAAGGGGAAAAACCAAAAGCAGAGGCAAGAAGCACAAAACACCTACCCGCAATGGTAGCGTAAAGCAAACTAACAAGGAATGCAGACCAGAGAGGAGAGAGAGAGAGAGAGAGAGAGAGAGAGAGCACAGAAACAGAGGCTAAAACAAGAGCAAACTATGCAATGAACAGTTGGGTTGACGCTGATTGGTGATTGAGGGTAGGGACACTCAATTTGATCAAAATAGATTCAAGGGTGGCCAGTCTCTCCAAACTTCGTGTTCTTCCCACAATACAGTACTAAAGTCCTTGGCGTCTATATATATGTGTTTTGCAAGTCTCCCTATGGTTTCTCACATTCGACTGATCAGGATTAGATAGTCGACTACCTGTTCTGTAGCTAATCCCCTGGTGAGTGGAGATTCGGATCTTTAGCAGCCTCCTGGTACATCCGATGTATGTGCCGAGATTACATCTGTGACGGGTATATTTGTAGATTACACCGGAGGTATACAGGGGGCTGATTCTATCCTTGAAATGAAAGAGGGACCCGATGGTTCGGGGGTTCATCGGGATTAGCTTTAGTTTGAGTGCAGGTAATTGTCCATCGGATAAACTAATAAATTTTTTCCTGAATCTGTTGTCAGGTAAATAAGTGAATCTTGCATGCAGACGTAATTTAGGGGCACTGAGAACTATGGGTGGGGGATTTAGCTTTAAATTAAGCAGTTTGTTAAGGGATCTATGGAAGATTGGTGGTGGGAAGTAATTGTTCTTAAAATAGTTAGTGAGGAAAACAATCTCATCATGAAAAGCAGACCAACTGGAGGTCAAATTAAAAGCTCTATGGAGGAGAGTGGACACGGAATTCATCTTAAAATTAAAAAAGCAGGAGCTGTAAAAATCGGTACCTAGGCCAGTAAAAGTATTCTTCCTATAAATGCCTGTGTGGAAACCTGTCAGGAAGGGAAGTGAGTTCTGAGCTTCTTTTCAACAGTAAATTTAATTTATGGTGCTGGATATTCAAATGGAAGGGAAGTGAGTTCTATATATATATTTATATATCAACAGTAAATTTAATATTATGGTGCTGGATATTCAAATGCTCTAATAAATATCAATATATGACTATATATATATATATATATATATATATATATATATATATATATATATATATATATATAATATATACAACAATAATATATATACATATATATATACATAACATATACATATATATATATATATATATATATATATATATATATATATATATATATATATATATATATATATATATATATATATTTAAAATTAAAAACAATTCCAACAACTGAAAGATAAGCATTTCCAACGGCAGAATTAGGTCGTCGCATGACGGAGGGATCGCCAACCCGATAAAGGCCAGTCGACTTAATCTCTCCACTGCGAGAAAAGCTGTTAAAAGGAACCGAAATCTGCGCAAATTTCCAACAAACCTTTTAGCCATTTAACTCATCATGAAGCGCCGCAGCTTTCAAAGAGAGTGAAGTTGAGGTTTTCCAGATGGACCATCACGAAATCTCCAGTCGGCTTCGGTGCATGGCTCCATCCAATATAAAAGCGCATGGTATGCACTCAACTCGGTCGCCTCAGAAGGACTGAATAGTTGCTATGGTCCCTCGTTTGAATCAATGACCACCACATTGAGGCTTAGAGCAAGTCTACCTCAAGAAGATCTGAGACTAAGAGTTGTCATGGGTTGTACTATTGGAGGAGCCACCTCTTTCAACAGTAAGATAAACCAAGGCAACTGGAGCGAGTGTACACAGTACCTTTTGCCGAGAGATACTGTCTTCTTCTTCTTCTTCTTCTTCTTCTTCTTCTTCTTATTATTATTATTATTATTATTATTATTATTATTATTATTATTATTATTATTATTATCCAAAATATGTAAAGACTTATATAGGAAAAATAAAAAAAATGTGTCTAAACTCTAATATATGAAAAATAATTAGAAGTGAAGAATAAAACAGAGATAACAATTATATATGTATGTATGTATGTATACATATAATAATTATATAATTAGCAGTAAAATAAGGAAAATTAAAACTGCGCAATATTTGCAGCTTCTTTCATGGTCGAATTTGGGAAATGATTCCGATAAACTTTACAGGATTTACTGACCTGACGCATCGGAAACAGTCATTATAATATTAAGCTTGTGCTACCCGACACGAGCGAGAGAGAGAGAGAGAGAGAGAGAGAGAGAGAGAGAGAGAGAGAGAGAGAGAGAGAGAGAGAGAGAGAGAGAGAACCTGGTGTTAACAGCAGTTTATGGGTCAATAAGGGTCATTCATGTGAGCTTCCCTTACAGTCCACAAAATGGTGAAAATTTTTGTATCATCAGATATAATTTATATATATATATATATATATATATATATATATATATATATATATATATTATATACTTGTGTGTATGTATATTATATACATACATATAATATATACTAAGAAATCACAAAATTAAGCGCGTGATTTGTTTATTAGCTGATGCCACTGGGAAAATTTAAAATGAAACAACAGAGTGCCAAGTACTTTCGCCTTTATGCCCTGAAGATGTGTTAAAATACACGAAAGTACTTGGCACTCTGTCGTTGCATTTTAAATTTTCCCAGTGGTTCAGCTAACACACACACACACACACACACACATATATATATATATATATATATATATATATATATATATATATATATATATGTATATATATGTGTGTGTGTGTGTGTGTGTGTGTGTATGTGTGTGTGTATTATTCTAGTCTTGCAGATTTCTCAAGACGATACACAACAAGCACGAACATCAGCAAACTAAATTTTGCCACCAATATTAACAATTGTTGCAAGAAGTAACGTTAAGATACTAAACGGGGCTGGAAACGTCTCCATGTGATGCCTTCACAGTCATGTTGTAGATGTATGTTTCTATGCCGAAAGATACTACATCAACTAGTGCTACAGTAACAACAGCAAAACCATCTACAACAAATGACTGTGTAGGGTACAAGAATTTCGAGGTGAAAAACAATGTTCCATATAACTTCAGCTACTGCTACTATTAATTGTTATAGTACAAAGATTTCGACACTACTAAACTACATCAACTAAAGCCACAGGTACAGCCATTAGTCATTAAACTACAAGGATTTTGAGGTAGAAAACTAAACTAACCAAAACTACAAGGACTACAACAACTAATTGTTAAAAAGAGAGAGTTACGATTTAAAAACGCATATAACAATACAGTCATCATAAGAAATAAGAAAAAAAATGAGCTACAATTCTGCGATCAACTAGATCATGCATCGCTTTCAGAAACAATTCTCTTAAAACAGTAAAGAATTTAATATGGGGTTTACTTGTCGATGACTTGGACAATCTTTCAAATTTATTTCTTGGTTTTATACCTAATAAAATGCCTTCTTCTCAATAATCATACATTTGTTCTCTGAACAAAGCTTCCCACAGCTTTGTTACCTCTATCTTTTAATTTTCAAACAATTTTTCTGGAATTATTTATGCGATCCTCAATTCTCCCAGCACAATGGCGAACGACAAAAGACCATCCTGAAACCCAACCCGGAAACCGTGAAGAGAAAATTGGATAAATCAACGGACTCATCTTTCAATAGCCCGGTGTCATTCAACAAAGCTGACAATCGAACCCAGCGTCCGATGACAGAGAATGCCCGTGAAGTAGAAAAATGGAAAAACAAAAATAATAGGAAATTAAACGACGTATGTCTTCCTTCCTGCACCTAACGCTTCCATTATTCAGGATTTTTTTTTTTCCCCGCCATTCGTCACGTAGGGCGAGGGAAGAGGAGAGAGAGAGAGAGAGAGAGAGAGAGAGAGAGAGAGAGAGAGAGAGAGAGAGAGAGGAAATGAAGGCTATAATAACCGTGATATAAATCAACAAGAACTGAAGGTAATTGACAGAGAGGCCGAAAGAGACAGGGGACTCCGACGTTTGGGGTGACATAATACCCAGAAATCAAAAAGGAGGCCAATACACACACACAAACACACACACACACAAAAACACACACACACACGAGACGAGAGAGAGAGAGAGAGAGAGAGAGAGAGAGAGAGAGAGAGAGAGAGAGAGAGGTATCACAGGACTGCATGTTCCAATATGGGGGTCATCGGTAAGTGCTCGCATACCATTCAACTATTTTTTAGGGTTAGTGACCATCAGCAGTATGGACACGCCTGATCTATCGTGGTAAGTATCAGATATCGACGATTTGGATGTAGATAATCTCCCTCCCATCCTTCCACCTCGTTCTCACAGGTATTTCATTGTGTGTGTATATATATATATATATATATATATATATATATATATATATATATATATATATATATATATATATATATATATATATATATATATATATATATATAATATTAATCATAAATACAGCATAGAACTATATATATATATTATATTAAATATTAATCAGAAATACAGCAAGAACTGTCCTGATGCATTATATATATATATATATATATATATATATATATATATATATATATATATATATATATATATACACACATATATATACACATATATACACACACAAACAAACACATTTGATAAATTTCGATAAATCGGAAAAAATCTTTTCTTTAGAATTCAGCGACACCTAATTGTAAAAATTCACGCGCATACATATAAGATCAATTGCGCACATACACACATGCATACACAGATACATACATATATACAAACAAGTGTACCCGTACACAAAAATACCAAACACAGAATACATTCCGATCCCTATCGTTCAGCTTTCCAATCCCCGTAACCCTTCCCCAGATACAGGATGACGGAATGATGTAATGTGGTAAATATATCAGATAACATGTCACATGGGTACGTAACTCGTGAGACTTTAAGCCCGCAAGAGGAGGAGGAGGAGGAGGAGGAGGAGGAGGAGGAGGAGGAGGAGGAGGAGGAGGAGGAAAGTGATTCGTGGGAAGGCAGGAGAAACTATTGGGTCGCTCTTAGTTTACCCAAGCACGTTTTCTGGAAATCGCTAAAATTTACATCAAGCTGCCAGTACAGAGGGCCAAATTGAATTCGGGCATGACTACTACCTTGCGTGATGCTATCTTAACGAACATGCTGGAGGTTCTAGATTATGTTCGTGTGACACCAAGTTCCTAATGAAAGGTGGGCTTCCAAGACGGGACACTTTAAGTGATGCGGAAGTACAAAAAGAAGAGGTTTCCATAATCAACACGTATATATATATATATATATATATATATATATATATATATATATATATATATATATATATATATATATATATATATATATATATATATATATATATATATATATAGAGAGAGAGAGAGAGAGAGAGAGAGAGAGAGAGAGAGAGAGAGTAGCAACGTATCCAGTCACATAAGTATTCTTTATTTCTTCTTTCTAGGACACATTAGATGTCAAATTTGAATCTGTATCTGTTAGAGCCAAACAGAATTTTGGTAATTCCAATGTACGTAATGAATAGATTCTGCCGTGACGGGAGCTTACCAGTTATAACATCATTAATCAGTTTATTACTCTGATTAATCAAATCCAAAACGGAGCATGAAGACAACTTTAAATTGACTGGGTTGGATGAATTAAATTGAAACAAGTCTTGTCGCCACAAAAGTAAAGGTACGCACGAGAAAATCAAGCGTCTTAAATTTTTTTGGAAAAACTACACAGCAATCCCGAACACCATATACCATAACAAAAGGTTCATCAGCCGCACGTCAATTCTTACGACATGAAGTGCACTACTTAACCATTAATCAGAAATACAGCAAGAACTGTCCTGATGCATTATATATATATATATATATATATATATATATATATATATATATATATATATATATATATTTATTTATATATATATATATATATAAATGTATGTATGTATGCATATGTGTGTGTGTTACAGGGAATTTGTGAAATGACCAATTCGTTTAGGAACATATATTCCCCGAGGGCTAGTACTAAACACGATGAAACAGTGATTCATCTACACTGTTCCGCCGTATTTAGTACTAGCCTCTAAAACGATCAAATGCACTTAGGGACATTTGATCCCACAGGGGCTAGTACTAAACACGATGAAATACGTTTGCCAACCAGAGGCTAATACTAAACACGGTGAAACAGTGTGAATCACTGTTTCGCCAAGTTTAGTACTATAAGCGAGTTGCTCATTTCACAAATTCCCTAGGGATTTTGTGAAATCCCTGTATTTTACACATTCCCTGTCACACACACACACACACACACACACACACACACACATATATATATATATATATATATATATATATATATATATATATATATATATATATATATATATATACTCTGTATATATATTAAAATGCAACGGCAAAGAAATACGACACGAACTTTCCCAAGACACATAGTTAAATCTGAAACGGCAATATTCAAAAGCAAAATAATGACTTGAAAATGTATTTCAAAAGTACATCACCTAAAACCCATGGAGACCCTAAATTTTTTTCGCTTATAACTCATAAATCTGAGTGTTTACATTTGAGTTGTTCTATTCCAGTCACTGTTCCATTCATTTTCAAGAGTCGTTCAGCCTTCCAGGAAGTTTAACTCCTTCCAGCATCCATGTACAAACGTAAAGAAAAACAAACTCACATTTACTTTTGTGGAATTCATTAATCCTTGCACTGCAAGATTCGGTTATTTTCTTTGCCTCTATTTACAACCTTCGGAATTCTCTTCCCACGCCTGTTTTCCCGACTTACACTCACCCGTCTCTCTTTCTCTTTTTCTGGCATGAGCTAGATAAATGGAGCAAGTTGCTCCCATCAAAATCGGCCTTCGCTTTTAGAACATTTGCATGTCTTTTTTTAAAAGATCCAAGAGCTATAAAGATTGGCATTTGCAAAACAAATATAAAAGACATCAGTACTTTAAGTTTTAAGTTCTTTGAAAATTGCAATGAAGAAGACAATTTTCATGTAGATAATATTATCATGTGGTGAACCATCTACCTGAGATAATTATGAGGAACTAATATCTACGGTAAAAATAATATTAATGGGGTCTCTTAAAAAAAACTGTCATTAGTGGCAGGAATAATCATTGTGAATCACTCTTGGAAGGTAACTGAATGTTCTACACTTTTCTCATTATGGAATAGGAATTATCTTTCAGCCATTTCATGTATTCAGACAATGTTAAAGTGTGTTGTTTGTTACTAACAGATGAAAATAAAAAAGCTTGTATGAAGTATCCACTAATATATAGTAAATTTTTAAGATATATACCTAAAATTCATTATCATTTTTTACCATTCTTTCGTCATTACACTAAATAGTTTCACTTGGGTTCCTCTTTTTGACGCTCTCAATCTTAACATAGTTTACCAATTTGCTACATTTATCGTTCCTCCTACTGTTGAAGTCTCACCTTACATTTCCATAACCTGCTTAACCTTCTATCTCATTCCTCCTGTTCTCTCTCTTCCCTAACCCTTTCCACTGCCTACCTATTCCACCACTTACCTAAACTACAATGCCTTCCGCAACAACCCTTGTTCTGCCACCCACAACCGAATTCCACAGTCGCTCTCAATCCAGAAGGACATTTTCCAAATATATCTTAATCTCTTCATCAACATACTGCACGCCAATTCCATAGAGGGAAAAAATTCTAGGAGAAATTCCGGACTCGCCAGTAACACAGATTCAAATCCTAGTTGACACGATATCCCGTCATTGCAATTAAAGGACAACCGTGTAGAGAGACAAAGGGGAGGGAACTCCACTGAGAGGTGATTCCGTTCAATAAGGTACGACAGGTAACAAAATTTCTTTAGCGAGGCGTGGCTGAGTCTGGGCTGCGTCTGTGCTAACTCAATAAAGATCACATTTCACAGTTGGACAAAAACATGATTTTTTTTTTTTACTTTACTTTACTAACTCTGTGCTAGTTTTATAAGATGCAATCTGTAGGATATATAATACCTTTACAGATGACTAGTAATATATGAACATTTTTTTGATGAAAATAAGGAGTGGCAAAACCTTACCTGATTTTTTTTTTTTTAACTAATACGGTTGTGTTATAGTTTTGAACCTCGAAATAGCCTCGTTTACTTTCAAAAAAAAATAATAATAAAAAAATAAATAAATAAATAAATAAATAAAAACGTGTAAATGGTTAGGCCACACCCTTCAGATTTCATCAGAACACGAACAGCTAGTTGACAGTATTTTTTCAAGCATACAGCAACAGATTTTAATATCACACATTCATCAGTGAAATTACAAATCAATAACGCGAGGATCATTAGTCAGATGATAACAATGGCATTATCAATAAATTATTAAAATGTCAACGGTTTAAATGATTAACAGAGAAATCAGAAATGCGGTCAATGCAGTTTGCCTAAGCCCTAGTTATTTTTTCAATAAATTACAAAGGAGAATTACAAAGGAGAATGCGCATTAACCACACTGCCAGTCTTCACGGTACCAATTTCAGCACATAACTATAATTGTCTGAAGTTACCCTTTTATGAAAACGGCTTAGTTGGTACTGGCAACGGAAAATGTAGTAACTCTTTAAATCATAACGTATAACCCACTTTTAAGTTAGAGGAATTTGACTTTCATTTCAACAAAAAAAAAAAAAAACTATAAATAACTAAAACATTACTATATCTGAAGAAGTGACTTCTCATTTCATGGGTACTGTCCCAACATATGGGGCCTTCTCAAATATGCTATGAAATTTACTAAAAAACATATAAAGACTAGGTGCTTAAATGCAAATTTTATGGTTCTTATACACATGCAGCATATGCTTGCATAACTCCAATCCCTTGAATCAATATTGGTACAACTACGTACACAAAATCTTCCACTCCCTTAATCCATATTGGTCAAATTGCGTACACAAAATCTTCCAATCTCTTAATCAATATTGGTCTAATTACGTATACAAAATCTTCCAATCCCTTAATCAATATTGGTCTTATTACGTACACAAAATCTTTCAATCCCTTAATCAATACTGGTCCAATTACGTACACAAAATCTTCCAATCCCTTAATCAATATTGGTCTAATTGTGTACACAAAATCTTCCAATCCCTTAATCGATATTGGTCCAATTACGTACACAAAATCTTCCAATCCCTTAATCGATATTGGTCCAATTACGTACAAAAAAATCTTTCAATCCCTTGATCGATATTAGTTCAACTACGTATACAAAATCTTCCAATCCCTTAATCAATATTGGTCTAATTATGTACACAAAGTCTTCCAATCCCTTAATCGATATTGGTCCAATTACGTACAAAAAAATCTTTCAATCCCTTGATCGATATTAGTCCAACTACGTATACAAAATCTTCCAATCCCTTAATCAATATTGGTCTAATTATGTACACAAAATCTTCCAATCTCTTAATCAATATTGGTCCAATTACGTACACAAAATCTTCCAATCCCTTAATCGATATTGGTCCAATTACGTACAAAAAAATCTTTCAATCCCTTAATCGATGTTAGTCCAATTACGTACACAAAATCTTCCAATCCCTTAATCAATATTGGTCTAATTACGTACACAAAATCTTCCAATCCCTTAATCGATATTGGTCCAATTACGTACAAAAAAAATCTTTCAATCCCTTAATCGATGTTAGTCCAATTACGTACACAAAATCTTCCAATCCCTTAATCAATACTGGTCCAGTTACGTACACAAAATCTTCAAGTATAAAAAAAACTCATAAAATTTACAAGGCATATCGTTACCTATCGGCGATTCACCTCGCTTAATAAAACCATATAAAAAAAAGTACCTACGAGCAAAAAGAACAAAGACCCCTTAAAACGATTAAAGGAAAAAGAAAAAAAAAACCGTCTCACTGCTCAACACCTCCTCAGAAAGATGAAAGAGCCGGGGAGGAGAGAAGACAAACCTATAAATCCATTAGAATAAAAACGCAAAGAATGCTGCCCGAAGTATTCCGCCCCTCGTCAAGTGTTCCCTGATCAGCCACTAATCCATTTTATCCCTAATGTTCTTGTTTTGAAGACCTAAAAAAAAAAAAAAAAATTAAAATCATTCCCTACTATTCGTCGAGACTCGAAAACTAGAGAGGGAGCGATTCTATCTTCTTTGTAGACCTTTAACAAAAAAAATTTAAATAAAAAATAAAAACAAAAATAAATAAAAAATGTAAAAAAAAAAAGGATGTACCCGATTCCATGATAGAGAGGATCAGCATGCTACGGATAACAGATGGCTCTGATATGCTCCGATAATTAGAGGCAAGATGACGGTGATAGCGTGGAACTCTGACTATGTACAGATAATGAACTCCCGAGATCATAACGATAACCTCTTTCTGCTTCTTCTTCTTCCTCTTCTTCGTATTCTTCTTCTTCTTCTTCTTCTGGCGATTGATTCTTTTTCTTCGTCCGCGTCCTCATACTCTCTTCTCCATGAATGATGTCACATTAAGCACGGTATGTCCTTTGATTCTGTGTATGAATGTTTGTGTATATACATATACACACATATATATACACACATACATACATACATATACATATACATATATATATATGTATGTATGTATGTATGTATGTATGTATGTATGTATGTATGTATGTATGTATGTATGTATGTATATACATATGTGTGTATGCGTGTGTATATAAAATTAACCCCGTAACACATCCGTAACAAGACATAAAAATAGAAACACGTCAAAAAACTACAGAAGGAAACATTAAACCCCCATAATCACAAAAAAAACTCAGAAACATCCAAACACCGGAAGGTATTAAAAAACATAACATTAAGCAAGAAAATACAAACAAAAAACTCCACACTTTATTACAAACAAGCCGTAAAAGACCGATAAACTATCTCAAATAAGTTATTAAAGATGGGATGAAAATACAAAAAATTCCAAAACTGAACTGAAGGAATTACAGCTACGTCACAAAAAGTCTTAATGAAATTATTAACTCCTCCTAAAGGACTGGAAGAAAATTGAGCACACGTTTTAAATGAACATATGAAATTACATAATTATTTTTTTCTGTCACTCAAATGACAAAAAAAAAAGAGGTAGAATGAAGAGTAAGGAGGGGGAGGGGGGCTACAGGTCAGGACACGGCGTCAGAGGTTAGGTTAGGTAAAGCTAAGTCTGGTTAGGTCATATTCCCTCTGAAATGCCTACTGCAGAAAAGCCCACTATGCCTACAGTAGCCATGACCACTTACTCTGCAGTCGCTCCGAAAAAAAATTGCAGGCTGCAAACCAATAATAGATATTCATATAATAACTTATTAAAAATATACTTTATGAAACACCGAAGATTGATCGTAATTAACTGACTGGATGTTATCTGGCGTAAAACACTGGAGACCCTACAACAAGACATTTTGAACATTTTGGGGTAAAAACACTAAATTTTATTACGAAGACCAGCTACCTAAAAAAAATCAGCATTACTAAATACGAACGGCATTTAAATATTGAACGCCCGATAATTACTACATTCCAAATGGCTTTAGTAGAGAAGCCAGCTTGTTCTAGGATGCTAAACAGGATTACAAAAACGCGTTAGGAATCACTTGCAATTACCTCGCTCCTTGAACCTGAGTGGGATCGAATCCGACCAGGGATGAAGAATACATTTAATTCATTTCCTTTCGGATTTCAAGGCCTTCATTAGCAAGCCATTTAAAGAATATAAGAGTTCAGTGCCGCCATTACAATAAGCAATAGATTTGGTAATCACTAAGATCTAAACGTCGGATTGTGAGAGAGAAAACCGATGTCAAGGGTTTCGGGAAAGGAGGATTGGAGGAGGAGGAGGAGGAGGAGGTTAAGGTGAGAGGTCGGGGTAGGAAAGTGCGAGAAAGAGGGTGTTATGACGATGGATAGGCGCTCTGAAGACAGTAAGAGGGTTGAAATAGCAGAGGGCTAAAAAAAAAAGGGGGCCGGGGGTTATAAGGAGAGAGAAGGGGTTCAGAAGAGGTTCAGGGATTAATTCTAAAGCCCGAAATGGAATGAAACAAGATAGGACACTGTCGTCTCTGAATGTCACTAGAACTGCAGTCATTAAATGTTGAATAATATATCGATCGAAAGATACTGCCAAAATGCATAACTGACTAAAAAGCTTCTTTAATAACATTGCCTTGTCATAAAACTCATTGAGTCAGAAATTTATATATATATATATATATATATATATATATATATATATATATATATATATATATATATATATATATATATATATATATATATATGTATATGTATATATATATGTATGTGTGTGTGTATACATACAATCTAACTGCTACCGAAATATCTAACAACAGCATTCGACCTCCAACAAAAAGAGCTCAATTAGATAAGAAGCAAGCAGAACCCAAATAAGAGGCAGAAAGGAGTCAGCGATCAATCAAGAGGCAATCTGCAAAGGGAAGCCGCCTCGGCGCAACCGTTTAATCTGCAGTTAACTGATCGGATCGATCGCTTAAGAAGTCCTCCAGTTATTTTCCTTACGTTTAGGACTCACAGTCACTGTACTTTCCGAATCCCTCAATCAGTTATCCGTTTTCACCTCGAGCGTGTACCCGTTTAAAACATCGCCCGGTTAGTAAATTAGATAATTTGATGGCGGGCAATTACTTTGGCAATAGTCCATGGCAAAAACGCTCACTTGAAAACCTGGTTATTTATCATCCGGACCAATTAACTCGTCCCTAATCAATTATAAAAAGCGAGAGATTATATGCTGTATATATAAGTAAATACGTACATTTTCAATAGCAATACATACGATTGCTACTTTAATCATACAAATACATACGTAAATGTGTGCTCTTCTAATAGCATTATAATTACATATAACCATACAACGTAAGTAAGTATAAAAACACATAATAACGGAATATATATATATATATATATATATATATATATATATATATATATATATATATATATATATATATATATATATATATATATATATATATATATATATATATATATATATATATATATATGTGTGAGTTTGTGAGTTTGTAAGAGTGCACCAGCGTTTACGTATATGTGCGCGTGTAAGTGTGTGCGTGTGTGTGTGTGTGTGTCTGTATGGTAATAGCTCAACCATCATGGGTATGTTTGTAAAGAAGACGGATGAATTCATGAATGTATAATCACAGGCCAAACCAAATTTTGCAATGAATCTCAATTTTCAAAATGTATTGCCTCGAATCTTTTATATTAATTGTAGCTCCGCTCGCTTTTAAGTATGATCCCATCATCATAAATAATGGAGAACAACTGTTTACCTCCAAAAAACCAAGAGAGGCATTTGTAATTTGGCAATTTTTATCCAATAAATCGTAAAAAGTAATTTTCATCCGGTATCAGTGACTGTAATTGCTGTATCACTTCTTCGTATTAACAACAGAAGCAATCAGCAATCATATACCAGGGAAAGTGTATCGTGGGATTTTGATTAGGTACTACAACAGATGATAGAAGAACGGACGGGAGGAGCAGCGTGGGTTTGTATGTGGATCAAGAACTTGTTATAAAACTGTAATGTATCAAGTTTGAAAGCGAAGAAAATCCGCTGTATGATATACATGAACCTTCAAAAAGCTGATGACAGAACTGAAAAAGAAGCAATATGGAGGGTGCTGATGATATACGGTAGGTAAGATAAGTTGTTGAGAGCCGTTAAACATTTTTTGTCAAGTAAAGGAAACGTGTGTTAGATCATGTAGATATGTGTTTGGCTTTGTGTAAGTTAAGTATACCTTAGTTTTACCAGACCACTGAGCTGATTAACAGCTCTCCTAGGGCTGGCCCGAAGGATTAGACTTATTTTACGTGGCTAAGAACCAACTGGTTACTTAGCAACGGGACCTACAGCTTATTGTGGAATCCGAACCAAATTATAGCTAGAGATGAATTTCTATCACCAGAAATAAATTCCTCTAACTCTTCATCAGCCGGCCGGAGACTCGAACTCGGGCCCAGCGAGAACTAGTCCACAGCTCTACCGACTCGCCCAACGAAGAGCCTTTGGCTTTGTGTAAATTGGGGTTTGAGATAAGGGTGCATTGTAACTACTGATATCTTTACGAATGGACTGATGAAAGAAGTCAGAGAAGGGGCTGCAGATGCAGGTGCACAGCTGTGGATAAGAAAAATAAACTGCTTATTAACAAGCCAACAACTTGACTGTCTTTACTAAGGACTTGACGATACAAATTAGTTGAATGTAGAGCAGTCTTGTATTTCTGAGTCAGTGTTCATCATTACAAATAAAAATTAAAACAATTTCGGTACAACGCTGGAAAATCACTGGAGCTTTCACTTGTCCCTATAAATGAGACAGTAACAGCTTACGAAAAGTAGTTTTCCTCAACTGGGCTTGTAATCCAAGGTTTCCGGCTGGCACGCTGTTGGCCCAGCGTTCGACTCTCCGACCGGCCAATGAAGAATTAGAGGAATTTATTTCTGGTGATGAAATTCATTTCTCGCCATAATGTGTTCAGATTCCACAATAAGCTGTAGGTCCGTTGCTAGGTAACCAGTTGGTTCTTAGCCTCGTAAAAATAAAAGAACTAATCCTTCGGGCCAGCCTTAGGAGAGCTGTTAACCAGCTGAGTGGTCTGGTTAAACTAAGATATACTTAACTTAAATCCAAGGTTTCAACAAAACTACTCCCAGATGTGACTTCTCATCGGCTCATCGCTTATCTGTTTCTGTATCGAAGATATTTTCGCTTCAATAACGTACTATGCCCGAACTGCAATTCAGACAGCGCAACATCCTTATAAAATCTGAAACGTCCTATACCTTTCACTGGCTGCGACAAAGAGAGTGCTCACAAATCAACAATAGCAATAATAATGGCATTCATTTAAGGAAACAGAGATAATAACAGTAACCTCTGTTTAACAGTCAACTTGTGGCTCCACGGACCAAACTTGATCACGACTTTATTTCTTCTTAAATACTACTTACGCACACTTGCAACTTGCAAGTATGCCTAGCAGTCATTGCAACTCCACGTGACTAAACCAGTCGCTCTCTCTCTCTCTCTCTCTCTCTCTCTCTCTCTCTCTCTCTCTTTATATTAACTCAAGAAGAACCTATTCCTCCTTATTCCACGAGATGCAATTAACTAAACTAATAAAAGCCGAACACTCTCCCCATTCTCTGGTCAGAGAGAAGATCAGAGATTAACCTGAAATAATGAGAGAGAGAGAGAGAGAGAGAGAATGAGAGAGAGAGATTTGGGAGGTGCACGCCTTGTCGTCTCTCTTTTAAAGTGTTTTTCTTTCTGCGTTTTCGTTCGCTCCAGGGTATAAGGCCCGTCCGTAAGATATATGACTAGCTAATGACCCTAAATTATCAACTTATGTGTCAACACACCTCACTCTGTTACCCGGGCTCCCACCAAGGCCTCCACCGGCCGCGTTCCGATTCCTGCGGCGACTTCGAATCGGCAGATGAATCGAAGGTAAAATCATCCGGAAACTGAATCAGAACACAGGACTCCAATCTTCCAGACGAATGTCTACTGCAAAACTCGCCACAAGACGAAAGACTGGACGCAGGTAAGCCAAGAACGTAAACTGACGACGTTCGGTTAAGCGAGCGGAGTCAGCGCACACGGAAACGGACTCCATTGCAGTTGGCAGTTTGCATAATAATGGGTATGGTAATACCGTGGCTGATCATTTGAATTTTATTGCCTTCCAAATCACTACGTTCCCTACTGCCAGTTTAATAAAGTTCTGACTAATGACAACGGGGTATATTATTAAGACTTACTTAAAATACATATATTCGCTGCGTCTATTGTCTGCCCAAGTGTTCGACCAGCGCTGAGAGCTGCCCTAACATAAAAGCCCCTTCAAGGAAAGAGGGGCATATATAGATTTCGAGGGCGGAACGCCTCTCTGTCGGTTCAGGAATATTGGCAAATTGTGCCGGGTAATGTTGCGCGGGTTTTGTTCCCGAACGGAGCAATGCAAATCATTTGACACTTTACTGCTGTTATTCGATGCGTTCACACATTCATAGGGAACACGGCGTCAGGATATTATTGTAAGTTCTGGCTTAACAATGAGTATGTAAATTCTGAATACGCAGGAGGTTTCCATCATTATGAAAATATCTAAAAGAATAGTACTAAAAACAATAACCCTTGCTATGCAAGCGTCTGTGGCATAAAGGAACATAAAATAGAAATAATGTTAATTAAAATACAAGGAAGTAACAAAAACCAATAGATAATTATACAAAAACACACATTCCCCTAAATTTCATAGCAAAAATGACCGCATGAAAACATAAAACTTGAGGGCTTCACAGTTTCTTGATATCCCTTTTAAAAATAAACTAAATTCTTGCTATAGTCTTATCTGTAAAACTGGGCTCACAGAAGCATGATTACCTTTAGAACTTTATCATATCATTTGGGTAAAGAAACAAGCTACGTAGATATGTTAAAAATGAGAACCTTTAACGACAGGTTTTCAAGAATTCCTTAATTCTGTATAAGGCAATACCCAGCCAATTATCCACAATGAAAGGACATCTGCCAACAATATACGACTCCTTATAACAAATTAAATAAATAACACAAAGTGTTCTACAGTAAACGCTGGCCCATATATGATCATCTTACGAGTGAGCATACACAAATCTCTCCCGCATGCCAACCCGTTGACGACGATGGTGGGCTTGGATGTCATCTAAGGATTTCCGCGTGATTGTTTTTCATAATGGCTTTCTATACCTAGCCATTTCCATTCTCTGTTAAATATATATATATATATATATATATATATATATATATATATATATAAATATATATATATATATATATACATATATATATATATATATATATATATATATATATATATATGTATATATATATATATATCATATATATATATATATATATATATATATATATATATATATATATATATATATTCTTCAAATGTGGCCTCTCTTCCTGTTGCTATCTCATGTGTACATAATGTGTATAGAACGTAAATATACATTCGCAATGAACAACTAAACCACAAACTCAGTCCATTGCGTCATCGTCCTAATCAAATAATGTTAATCATAAACTGAAGACATTTTCTTTAATAACAGAGTGCAATCAAGAGACCATGCAATCAGTTGAAGCTAGCATGAAAATTGGGACCAATTTCCCAAACACATGTCTGGTCCTTCTACACACTTAGACTTTGGGAGTTGGTCTGACAGGACTGGGAGGCTCTTCACCGAAAGACGAGAGGAAAGTTTTTTTTTGATCGATAATAACTATTTAATTGAAACATTCTACAATTATAAGTTCTTGAAAAAACAGTCAGCATTCATCTGGCTAATAAAATCTCTAATACACAACAATTTACTTTGATGAACTTCGTAAAACCTTATATAAAAAATTCTGCATCGTCTCAAGAAAATGATGAACCTGCCGTCGAAGAGACCCGAAGAGACACGATCCACGCCAGGGACCCCAGCTGTGTTTGTGGCTTCCAAAACTAACAATTTGGTTCATTACAAAAACTAACTCGATCATTACCCAAATAAGAGACCAAAAATTATACTCCCTCACAGCCAACACCCTCTCCATCTCGCGTGTGTGCCTGTGTTTATGTATTTCGAGCGATGCAAAAAAATGATGTCGCCCCTCGCCTTTCAGAACAGCTAACACCAAAAACTTTGGGGTTTGTTGCTAACTTCAAGAAGGGTAAAGGTTTGTTTTAAATTATGCATATACGAAGATGAAACACACACACTAGTGTATATATATATATACAGTATACATCACCGTATATATATACATAGATGTACCTTTTCCCCTTTAAAGGAAATAGCATCAGCAGGATATACCCTTCCAGTTTCTCTGCAAGTCTTTAAAGGTGTGGTTGCTAGGCCCACGCCTTCTCCTTGACCCCAGTGGACTTTGGTGCCCATTTAGAGCTGGGTTGAATAGAGCGGCAGGGGGGTGGGGGGCGCGTCGGACACTTGTACGAATCTTGCAGACTTAATACTACCCTTTACCTCTTACGCTCGTCATCACTTATTACCACTCATTATCCGTTCATTCAAATTGTATCGATGTTGGACTTAGCTCTTAGGATGAGGGGTTCTATAAAAGCCTACACCTGATGACAATATGATGGTCATCCATATCCCCTCCATAGCCTCCCATACTGTGTTATTTGCACTTTGATTCAAAATATAGTTTGATTGCGTAAGAATCCCCATGATATGTTTGAAAATAAAAAAGAACAATATCTTAACACAAATATAAAAAAAAAATTACATAGGCGAATGTTGTTTAGAGGTTCACCGTAGGTAAATAAAATGTT